>NC_092755.1:83655439-83964189 GCF_047496795.1 Chiloscyllium punctatum | reverse complement strand
GGCCATGCCAGCTCAGAATTGCCCGTAAGTTTGCTTCTCTTTTGTGATATTTTCAATTTTCTATCTTTGCAGAAACGTCTTAAATTCCAGGTAAGGACTTTTCCCAGGTCAACCCAATAACACAGATGCTCAAAGCCTCAGCAGTGCAGCTGGACTATCCAATACCAGAGATAATCAACCTTGGATGATTTAAAAATCCATAAGAAGGCAGTGTATTGAGTGAGACACACATGAAGGGGCAAAAGCAGCAACAGACAGAAGTGATGCTAGAAACCAAATGCCAAGGAGAGAAATTAACCAACTCCAAAGTGATGCAACATTGGCCATTATCTTAATTTCTCTTTCCTTTAAATACATTTTCATAACATAATGAATGATGGAGTCACTGGAGGACTGTCCAGAAATATCAAACATATGTTGGCAAGGTTGCGAATCCTATCAGATCGAATGGATTGGTTGGAGAGGCAGTTAGAGGCAATAAGAAATTTACAAGAGCAAAGGGAGGTGATGGATGGCAATTATAGGATGGAAGCAAAGTCTTAGATATGGTCACATAGATGGGTTAATGCCAGGAAAGGTAAGAGAGGTAGGCAGGTAGTGCAGGAGTCTTCTGTGGCTATCCCCATTTCAAACAAGTATTGATTAGATTCCCTACAGTGTGCCCAACCAGTCCACATCGACCCTTCGAAGAGTAACCCACCCAGACCCATTTCCCTCTGACTAATGCACTTTACACTACGGGCAATTTAGCATGGCCGATTCACCTGACCTGCACATCTTTGGACTGTGGGAGGAAACCGGAGCACCCTAAGGAAACCCACGCAGACATGGGGAGAATGTGCAAACTCCACACAGACAGTCGCCCAAGTCTGGAATCGAACCTGTGACCCTAGTGCTGTGAGCCACCGTGCCACCAAATTATGCTGTTTTGGAAAATGTAGGTGGTGATGGATTCTCAGGGGAACATAGCACAAACAGCCAAATTTCTGGTATTAAGACTGATTGTAATGCAATGAGGGGTACGTCGGGTTCCAAGCGATCGACCGTGTTAGGGGATTCTCTAGTCTGAAGTACAGACAGGCATTTCTGTGGCCAGCAGCGAAAAATCAGAATGGTGTGTTGCTTTACTGGTGCCAGGATCAAGGATGTCTCAGAGAGGGTGCAGAATATTCTCAAGGGGGAGAGGGGCCAGCAGGAGGTCATTGTCCACAATGGAACCAACAACATAGGAAGGGAAAGGTTGAGATTCTGAAGGGAGATTACAGAGAGTTAGACAGGAATTTAAAAAGGTCTTTGAGAATAGTATTATCTGGATTACTCCCGGTGCTACGAGCTAGAGAGGGAAGGAATAGGAAGTTAGAGCAGATGAATGCATTACTGAGGAGCTGGTGTATGGGAGAAGGATTCACATTTTTGGATCATTGGAAGCACTTTTGGGGTAGGAGTGACCTGTACAAGGAGGACGGATTGCACCTAATAATATACTGGAGGACTAGGGGACTAATATACTGGCAGGGGGATTTGCTAGAGGAAATGTAGGACTGATAAATTAAACTGCATTTATTTCAATACATGAGGTCTAACAGGGAATGCAGATGAACTCAGGGCATGGTTAGGAATATGAGACTGGGAATATCATAGCATTACAGAAACATGGCTTAGGGATGAACAGGACTGGCAGCTTAATATTCCAGGATACAAATGCTACAGGAAGGACAGAAAGGGAAGCAAGAGAGGACGAGGAGGAGTGGCATTTTTGATAAGGGATAGCATTACAGCTGTATTGAGGGAGGATATTCTCGGAAATACATCCAGGCAAGCTATTTGGGTGGAACTGAGAAATAAGAAAGGGTTGATCACCTTATCGGGATTGTATTATAGACCCCCTAATAGTCAGATGGAAATTGAGAAACAAATTTGTAAAGCGATCTCAGCTATCTGTAAGAATAATAGGATGATTATGGTAGGGGATTTTAACATTCCAAACATAGACTGGGACTGGCATATTGTTAAATGTTTAGATGGAGAGGAATTTGTTAAGTGTGTACAAGACAATTTTCTGATTCAAAATGTGGATGTACCTACGAAAGAAGGTGCAAAACTTGACCTACTCTTGGGAAATAAAGCAGGGCAGGTGACTAAAGAAATTGAGGGTTTGGTCAAGAAAAAGAAGGAAGCATATGTCAGGCATAGACAGGATAGATCGAGTGAATTCTTAGAAGAGTATAAATGCAGTAGGAGTATACTTAAGGTAGAAATCAGGAGAGCAAAAAGGGAACATGAGATAGCTTTGGCAAATAGAGTTAAGGAGAATCCAAAGGGTTTTACAAATACATTAAGGACAAAAGGGTAACTAGGGAGAGAAAAGGGCCCCTCAAAAGATCAGCAAGGTAGCCTTTGTGTGGAGCCGCAGAAAATGGGGGAGATACTAAATAAGTATTTTGCATCAGTATTTACTGTGGAAAAGGACATGGAAAATATAGAATGTAGAGAAATAGATGGTGACATCTTGCAAAATGTCCATATTACAAAGGAGGAAGTGCTGGATGACTTGAAATGCATAAAAGTGGATAAATCCCCAGGACCTGATCAGGTGTACCCTTGAACTCTGTGGGTATCGATTGCTGGGCCTCTTGCTGAGATATTTGTAACATCAATAGTCACAGGTGAGCTGCTGGAAGACTGGAGGTTGGTTAACGTGGTGCCACTGTTTAAGAAAGGTGGTAAGGACAAGCCAGGGAATTATAGACCAGTGAGCCTGACTTTGTGGGCAAGTTGTTGGAGGGAATCCTGAGGGACAGGATGTACATGTTTTTGGAAAAGTAAGGACTGATTAGGGATCATCAACATGGCTTTGTGCGTGAGAAATCATGTCTCACAAACTTGACTGAGTTTTTTGAAGTAACAAAGAGGATTGATGAGGGCAGAGTGGAAGATGTGTTCTATATGGACTTCAGTACGGCATTCGACAAGGTTTCCGTGGGAGACTGGTCAGCAAAGGTTAAATCTCAAGGAATACAGAGAGAACTAGCCATTTGGCTACAGAACCATCTCAAAGGTAGAAGACAGAGGGTCGTGGTGGAGGGTTGTTTTTCAGACTGGTGGCCTGTGTCCAGTAGAGTGCCACAAGGATTGGTGCTGGGTCCACTACTTTTTATCATTTATATAAATAATTTTGATGTGAGCATAAGAGGTATAGTTAGTAAGTTTGATGATGACAACAAATTTGGAGGTGTAGTGGACAGCGAAGGAGGTTATTTCGGATTACAATGGGAGTTTGATCAGATGGGCCAATGGGCTGAGAAGTGGCAGATGGAGTTTAATTCAGATAAATGTGAGGTGCTGCATTTTGGGAACACAAATCTTAGCAGGACTTATTACATTTAATGGTAAGGTTCTAGGGAGCGTTGCTGAACAAAGACACCTTGGAGTGCAGGTTCATAGCTCCTTGAAAGTGGAGTCCCAGGTAGATAGGATAGTGAAGAAGGCGTTTGGTATGCTTTCCTTTATTGGTCAGAGTATTGAGTACAGGAGTTAGGAGGTCATGTTACAGGACATTGGTTAGGCCACTGTTGGAATATTGTGTGCAATTCTGGTCTCCTTCCTATCAGTAAGATGTTGTAAAACTTGAAAGGGCTCAGAAAAGATTCACAAGGATGTTGCCAGAGTTGGAAGATTTGAGCTATAGGGAGAGGTTGAACAGGCTGGGGCTGTTCTCCCTGGAGCGTCGGAGGCTGAGGGGTGACCTTATAGAGGTTTATAAAACCATGAGGGGCACGGATAGGATAGATAATTAGGCAAAGTCCTTTTTCCCTGGGGTGGGGGAGTCCTGATCCAGAGGGCATAGGTTTAGGGGGTGAGAGGGGAAAGATATAAAAGAGACCTAAGGGGCAACTTTTTCACTCAGAGAGTGGTACGTGTATGGAATGAGCTGCCAGACAAAGTGGTGGAGGCTAGTACAATTGCAACATTTAAGAGGCATTTGGATGGGTATATGAATAGGAAGGGTTTGGAGGGATATGGGCCAGGTGGGACTAGATTGGGTTGGGATAGCTGGTCAGCATGAACAAGCTGGACCAAAGGGTCTGTTTCTGTGCTGTACATCTCTATGACTAAGTGCTCCATGTAAGTGATGCTTAAATACAGAATGCAGAATATGTAATCAAGCATTGAAGGCATGGCAATTCCAGAGTTATCTGCAGCACAGCCTTGGAGACAGCTGCTGAACACTATATACAATGTCATCTGTTAGCTCCCTAGTGAGGTGGTAAGTTTAGCCAAATTAGGAATGAGCTTTAAACAGACTGGTAAAATGTCACTGCCACCATCGGGGCCATTCAGCACAAATCAGAACACAGAAGCATACCAGAACTAGCAATTGCAAAAGCTGTTCTTTCAGCAAATAGCAGCATTGTCTTGCCAATTTCCACCTACATCAGAAGGAAGATAGAAAGGACTGTGTCAACTCCAAAGGAGGAGGAGCCTCACTGGTCTTTAGTGGAATCACTGGCGACTAACACCTCAAGACACCATGTGCCAATTTGCTTCCAGGGATCTGTTGCTGAAACACAGTTGCACCCAATCTTCCTGTCAATAAAATATTGCAGTCAGAAAAGTACTAATTATGCGTCATAAGCACACTTTAAATGAGAAAATGGATGCACCCATGGTAACAAACAAAAACACAAACAAACTTGTTTAAATCAAGCACTGGTCAGAATCAATTAACTGATTAGTTAAGCATACTGATTGCCAAAAGAACAAGTGTTATCAAAGGAATACTAATATGAGACTTAAACATGTTGTGGAGAATGTTTGGTTTGTCTGTATTTGAGATGGGCTCGTGTGTGTTTTCATCAGGAAGGGTAGGACAGTTGGTCAACAGTAAGGAGCATGAACATATGTTATCGAGGTGGCTTGCTATTCATAAACAACATCTGCTTTGAAGTCTTTAGTTTAATAAAAAGGATTGACTCATTCTGTGAAAGTTCTCAACCTCCCCAGAGAATACCTTCAGAATAAACTAAAATTCACAGTTACCTCTTGAGAAACAGTACACCAAAGTCCCCATACTAATTTCTCTGGGAAATAAAGTCAGTACATCTTGCTGATTCCACAAATATCAGTATTCATAGTTTTCACATGGGGCTCCTGTGCGGCAGTGATCGTGTCCCTATTTCTGGGTCTGTCGGTCTGCATTCAGAGGTGTGACATTAAATGTCTGAACAGGTTGATTAAAAATATCTACATGATTTTCATGTGTTCTTTGCAGGAAGGGTCCATTGAGTTAATGATACATATTGCACTGCAAATATTTCATAAACCTTTCCTCCAAATATACCATTCACCTAGAAATCAGTGAGGGATGCACAAGATCTCCCGCTATAATTCTCAGCCTTCAACAGTAACAATAGAGCTCTTTTCTAAATAAACTCCAAAACAAAATCACTAAAACAAACTTATTTCAAATCAGATGTGTGCACTTCAGATTAGCCAACATTGCAATCAGTAGGACCAGGTTGTTAAAACCGAGCAGCCTGGCTTGGGACTGAGTCCGATTTTTATTATATTGAGTTTGACTGTTGTTGGAGTTTTGCTTTAGGGTCTTGAAAGGAACAAATGAAGAACTTTATAGTAATGCATAAGATTTTAAATGACAAATATTAAGCACTACTTCAAGAAAAGCCGAAGACACCACAACAAGGGGACACAGTTAAGAATTAAGAGAATGTGCAAATACAAATCTGCTCTTCCATTCAATAAGATCATGGCTGATCTTAGCTCCACATTCATGACTAACGCCAATACCATTCAAGTCCTTTGTTATTAGGCACAATTATTCATTAGGCACAAATTTAATGAATATTTTTAAGACAGATGGTGATGATCCAGCATCCACCACTGTGTACAAAGGAACGACTTCTATCGACTCAGAAACCTCAAAAAAAATTCTCATCGCCATCTTGAATAGACTCCCTATTTTAAACTCAAAGCAAACATGATGAGATGCATAGACTCCTGTTGGACTGAGATGACTGACTTCCAACAACCACAACCATCTTCCTTTATTCTGCGGATAATTCCCTGATTCTGACTGACTCCAGTTTTGCTAGGGCTCCTTTGTAGGAGATTCAGTCAAATGCTGCCTTAGTGTTACGTGCAGTCACTCTCACTTCACCTCTGGAGTTCAGTTGTTTTGTCACTATTTGGTTCAAGTCTATATTGAGATTAGGAGTTGTGGGTCTTTCGTAGAACCCAAATTGAATGCCATTGAAGAGGTTATTCTAATGATTTTCTGGGAGGTTACCTGCATTCTCTACCATGAAGACGGAGCAAAATATCTGTTTAATTCTTCCACCCATTTCTTATTACCCATCGTTAATTCCAAAAACTCATTCTGTAACACTTTTCCTACCCTTTTCCTTTTTAAATACCTCCAGAAGTTCAGTGTATTTGTATATTTCTAGCTGACACACACAATCAAATTTGTCTTCTCTTGTTCTTTTCACCATTGTTTAATATTCTGTCCAATCTTCTGACCTGTCATTGACCAAAGCCTTGTATTTTTATTTCAATTTCATATTATCCTTAACTTCCTTTTTAGCTAAGGATGACACATTATTCCCCTAGAGCTTTTCTTTCTCAGTGGAATGCATCTTTCTTGAGTGCTACAGAATGTTTTCTTAACCGTCTACCACATCAACTCTACTGTCCTATCTTACATACTAATTTCCCAGTACACTGCAGTCTACTTTGCCTTCATACCCTCAATTGAATTTATTCAAATTTAAACACTAGTCTTGTTTTTATTCCTTACTTCCTCAAACTGAATACAAAATTCAAAAGAAAGAAGAAAGAAAAGTTAAGAAAAAATGCTTATAGAAAAACCAATCAATACCTGAAGTGATACTCTGGAAAGGTTGTTGAGGTGAAATCTCAAAAGGATCATTTAAGAGTCTGTTAGGGAGACAAACTTAAGTCTTTTGCCCTGGATGGATAGTTAAGGGTCAAAGGGCTTCCCTCATTTCAGCCAAAATGATGGTAGGGATAATGTCAGTAAACTGCAGAATCATTGGATCAACAAGGGAAAAGATTCCTGCTAAATAATCCTACTACTTTTCTTTGCTATATCTACAGTTGGATACCCTACCAACATGAATAGTGGTTACTTGAGAAAAAAAATTGCAACACACAGTAGATTGTAATCCAGTAGCAAGTTAATGCCTGCTCCAAAGCAGGGGAAGGAAACTAAGCAACAGTTTCCTTACAATACCTTTCTTCATTTATTTGTCACAAAGCACTTTGGGCATCATAAAGTTGTAAAAGTGTTATATAAATGCATAATTTTTCTTTCTCACCTCTGTTTTCATTTATTTGGTTACCCTAGTTGGAAAGGGCGGCATAGTGGCTCAGTGGTTAGCACTGCTGCTCACAGGGACCGAGGTTCAATTCCAACCTTAGGCAACTGTCTGTGTGGAGTCTGCACATTCGCCCCATGTCTGCATGGGTTTCCTCCAGGTGCTCTGGTTTCCTCCCATAGTCCACAGATATGCAGGTTAGGTGAATCGGCCATGTTAAATTGCCCGTAGTGTTCAGGGATATGTAGGTTAGGTGCATTAGTAGAAGTGGTAAACGTAGAGTAATAGGGTAGGGGAATGGGTCTGGATGGTTTATTCTTCGGAGGGTCGGTGGGGACTTGCTATGCTGAAGGACCTGTTTCTACACTGTTGGGATTCTATGATTCTAGTGTTTCAACTTCATTCATGCTACTTTCCCTGGCTTGATGCAAGGATCATTTCAGTCAACAATCTCCTGTTTATCTTTTAATCTGGTTATTTTGTTTCATTCAGTATAGGCATATATGTTACAGGGATATTGGTAATGTATATAGATACATGCTGTGTGAATACAGATTTAACTGTAGAATTTTTTTTTTTGAGTTAAATGTTGCATTTTCAAATGTTAAAAGTCTGCAATTTTCAATCAGATATAACAGGCATATTCTAGACAAATGAATGCTTCACAGATCCTTTCAAAATAAAGCCAAATTAGATCTAATATCTTACCAGCTAAATTCAATCTTTCCTGTTCTTGCAAGCTGATGTCACTATTAGGTATTTAGCATATGGAAAGCAGTAGGCCTATTTCAGATTGAGAAATTCAGCATCTGCAACAGGTAAAATCTGGTAGATAAATTATACATCGTGAAATGAAATTAATTTGATTTTTCTAATCCAACTATTTAACCACACCAAGGACTTGTGTTTATGATGAAGACTGCAGATTGCATAATACCAAAAAAAAGCATTATGTCACAAAAAATCTGATGGTGATCGCGGTGCAAACACTTAAGTGAATATTTTCATATATACCACCCCATCACTAATCATGCTGTTAATATTTTTAAGATAATTCACAAGATGTGCTATCAAATTACTCATTTTGCGAAGACGTGAAATAAAACCCCACAACGACCTTATTACAGGACACTAGAATCATTCATAGCCTTAGAAGGCAACAAAACATCAAATGAACAATAAAATTAATTTCAAGTCCAGAGGTAAATAGCGTGGATTCTGGAAATCTGAAATACGGAATGGACAATGCTGGTAACATTCAGCAAATACGGCAACGTCTTTGGAGAAGTGGAGAGGGACAAAAAAACCGGTGTTTAATGGTGTAAATTTACCAGCATTTGGAATAGCATTTCACACAACTCTATATACGATTCATTTAGTTGCATAAATTACTCAATTATGTTGCAACCTAACATGGTCTAAGCAATACACAAAAAAAATCCTTTTTTCAGGTTTAAAACTCAGGATGCTAATTAAACCCTTTCTTATTCACTGAATTTCTCAATCGTTAGGAAGTATTAGGATCATTGCATTTAAGCTGCAAAAGTCATTGTTTGGAGGCCCCTACCGGAGGCGGGGATCCAGGTAATCCTAATATATTTATATAGCTTTTGTGCCCATATGCAGGACAGAGCCTTCCAACACACTGAAGCACAAAATGCAACAATAAAGCTTCCCAAATGGACAAGGGACATAAACATTGAGGCGCAGCCTTTTTGGGGGGGGGGGGGATACAGCGCATGCGCGCAGCCTCAGGGCAGGGCAAAAGGCGGTTCGGCCCGGAGCGACCCCTCGGTATCGCCACTTCTCACCGAAACCCGAATGGAACATCAACACCTCTCAGGCCACAACTGTGGCTTTTAAATAGGTACAAGTCCATCAAAACACTGACCTGAGCCGCATTCCGCTCGCCGTCACGTTAATCCGGCAACACTTCTCTCGTCAACAGCAACCCGTTCAAACTGTCCAAGCGGCAAGGACCCCCCCGGCTGACCAGCTGTGGCCAACGCACTGCCTGCGCAGGAAATTCAATGGCACATCCGGGAAAGCGAGCAATTCGTCCAATCACCCCTTCCTCAAACTCGCCCTGCAGGTGCTACACCTCACCACAGGTGGTGCTGCGGAGCAGTCCGGTTAGTTCAACAACACATGACGTGAAACTTCTTACAAATTTAACTCAAAATGGAAAGGAATGGAAAACACCCCATATTTTGAAAAAAATGTTTCATGTGCAAGCTAAAAAAAACGTATTCAGAAAGCAACTTTCCATACCTCAGGTTTAATAAAGAGTGCAGAAGGTAGCACAAGGGATACCTGAAAACTGGGTGACAACTTGGAGAAGCTGCCAAAACATTCATGCAAACAGCAGAAGCAGCAAATGATAGAGAAAAGCCATCACACAATCAACCGATAACTAAACTCTGCAGTCTACCATGCCCAGTCATCATTGGTGGTGGATAATTAAACAACTCACTGCAAGAGGAGACTCCACAAACATCCCCATCTCAATGATGGAAGAGGTAAAAACAATGACTGCAGATGCTGGAAACCAGATTCTGGATTAGTGGTGCTGGAAGAGCACAGCAGTTCAGACAGCATCAAGGTAGCTTCGAAATCGGACTTTTGCCCGAAACGTCGATTTCGTAGCTACTTTGATGCTGCCTGAACTGCTGTGCTCTTCCAGCACCACTAATCCAGAATCAATGAGGGAAGAGCCCAGCACATTACCATTTCCACTAAAGTTGAAACATTGGCAGCAGTCTTCAAACACAAATGGATGATCCATCTCCACCTCCTCCAGTGGTCTCCATCATAACACCAGGTTTCAGCCAATTCGATTCACTCCACGTGATTTCAAGAAACAGTAGGAGGAACTGGGTGGCACAGTGGTTCGCACTGCTGCCTCACAGCACCAGAGACCTGGGTTCAATTCCCTCGTCAGGCAACTGTCTGTGCGTGGTTTGCACATTCTCCTAGTGTCTGCGTGGGGTTCCTCCAGCTGCTCTGGTTTCCTCCCACGTCCAAAAATGTGCAGGTTAGGTGAATTGGCCATTCTAAATTGCCTGTAGTGTTAGGTGAAGGGATAAACGTAGGGGAAAGGGTGTGGATGGGTTGCTCTGCGGAGGGTCGGTGTGGTCTTGTTGAGCCAAAGAAGGGCCTGTTTCCACACTGCAAGTAATCTAATCTGAACTCAATAATGCAAAGGTTATGGGCCCTAACAACATTCCAGCAATAGTACTGAAGACTTGTGCTCTCCTCCATTAGCCATGCTCTTCTGGTATAGATAAAACATTGTTAAACAGCTGCCACTGTGGACAATTGGGAGAATGTGAGGACTGCAGATGCTGGAGATCAGAAAAAGTGCTGTGCAGGTCAGGTAACATCTGAGAAGCAGGAGAATCAATGTTTCAGGCGTAAGCCCTTCATCAGGGATGACAAGAAATTTCCATTAGCCATTCCTGATGAAGGACGTATGCCCGAAACATTGATTCTCCTGCTTCTCTGATGTTGCCTGACCTACTGTGCTTTTCCAGCGCAACACTTTGAATGTGAAAAATTGCCCAGGTATGTCCTGTACACAAAACCCGTACAAATCCAACCGTGCCATTTAATGCCGCATCGGTCTACTCTCCATCATCAGTAAAGTGGAGGAAGATGTCATCACCAATGCTATCAAGCTGTTCAGCAAAAACCTGTGCAGCCTTGACATCAAGGCTGCATTCCATCAAATATGGCATAATAGGAGCCTGTGCAAAACTGGAATCAATGGGCATCAGCATACACTCCACTGGTTAGAGTTCTACCTGGTAATAGGAAGATGGTTGGAGGTCAGAAATAACAGCTCCAGGTCATCTCTGCAGGAGTTCCTCGATGTCTTAGCCCCCTATCATCTTACGCTGCTCCAATGACCTTCCCTACATCTTAAGGTCAGACACAGCGATGTTTGCAGATGATTACACAATTGGCAATTGTTCAAAAACTGTAAAAGTCCATGTTCAAATACAACAAGATCTGGACAATATCCAGGCTTGGGCTCAAAGTCCTGAAGAAGGGCTACACCCGAAGCATCGACTTCACCTCTTGATGCTGCCTGGTTTGCTACGTTCTTCCAGCCTCCTCCTGTCTACTTTGGATTCCAGCATCTGAGGTTTTTTATCTCTAACCCAAGTTTGTTCCACTGCGATGTCTCTTCAAAGGGTGCCCACTTTAAGTGCATGTCTGAGCGAGGCTATGAACTTTTCAATGAGTCCTTTTCTCCCATGACCTCCTCAGTCCTGAAGGAAGATTATACCCAAAACATCAACTTCTCCACCTCCTGATGCTGCCTGGCTTGCTGTGTTCATCCAGCCTCTTGCTTGTCTATTTGGGCTCGGAATGGCAAGTAACATTTGCACCACAAAAATGTCAGCAATGACTATCAAATCCCTGCCCCTCGACATTAAGTGGTGTGTTACTTACGATCACTGAATCCCACACTATCAAAATCCTTGGGGTTACCATTAACCAGAAACTCAAACTGGACTTGGATCCATATTAGCTACACAAGCAAGTCAGAGTCTGGAATACTGTGGCAAGTAACTCACTTCCTGACTCCCCAAAACCTGGATACCATTTACAAGGCACAAATCAGGACTGTGATGGAATACTCCCCACTTGCCTAGACATACACAGCTCCAACAACATTCAAGAACAGCAGATACATGGGAACACCAGCACCTGCAAATTCCCCTTAAAGCTGATCACCATCCTAACTTGGAAATATATCATAGTTTCTTCTCTGTAACTGCATCAAACTCCTGGAATTCCCTCCCTAAGGGCATTGAGATTCTACCTGCAGCTGTTCAACAAGGCAGCTCACCACCTTTACCATTGTGCTCAGTGATTGGCAGTGTTGCCTCACAGCACTAGGGACCCAATGTTCAATTCCACCCTTGGACAACTGCTTGAGTGGAGTTTGCACATGCTCCCAGTGTCCACACTGGTTTCCTCCACAGTCCAAAGATGTGCAGGTTAAATGGATCGGCTATGCTAAATTGATCATAATATCCAAGGATGTGCAGGCTAGGTGGATTAGCTATGGGAAATGCAGGGTTACAGGGATAGGGTAGGGGAGTCGGTCTGAGTGGGATGCCTTTTGGAGGGTTAGTGTGGAGTGATGGGCTGAATGGCCTGTTTCCACACCAGGCTTCCTATGATTCTCAAGAGTAACTAGTTAATATTCACCTTGGGATTCATATAACTTCATGTGCTGTAGGATTGGCCTATCCTCTCAGCAGCAGCTTACAAATATGGCCCTAGCCATTTGTTCACCTTACAAGTTGATCCTGAAATCAAGCACATCAAAGCTATCCTGATGGTCAATGACTCTCTTGATCAGATCATTGTTTGCTGTGCATCACACAAACTTGTAAATGGTTCAAGGGCTGACACTTCCAGATCTGAGGACAGACTTATAGTGGTAGGTAACTGAAGTATCTTAAAATTACTCAATTCCTGGTGGTAAAAAGAGATACACAATAAAAAAAAGTGCTTAACTTTTAGCAAAGCTGTAGCTTGGTATTGGATTCTTTCATTTGAATCCAATCTGTAAAATAAAAGAATATTCACATTCATCTTGAATCAATAGATTCATAATCAGTGGTCATCACCACCCAAGCTACTATATTTTTGACTGGTAACTCAAGTTTAACACATTGTTTAAATTCACTTTTAGTGAATTTAGTTTCTTTTAGTGGATTTATTAGCTTTTTTGGAAGCTTGATAAAACCCGATTTTCTAAGTGAAGTAGGCAAGGATGTTTCTGACATAGTAAGAACTATCAACTATAATGCAAGCAATTGTTTTTGTATAAACGTAGATCGTTATGTTGGTTTATCAAAATGGAAGGGCAGCTTTTGTTTGCTTTTTAATCTATTTAAATTTGATTAACAATAAAATGTCAAAATGTAACATTCATTTGCTGTTTTCTGAAGCTTTCCTAAAGCCATTGGCAAAATAGACTTCATTCTTTGAACAGGTTCCAAATTAAAGATTTCTGATCTCAACTTACTGGAACATTCGTTCGTAAACCAATTGAAGTAAATAGTTCTAGCAACAATGAAAGTGTTTTCTTTGAATAACTAATGCAATTATTTGGAAGGTGAGGAAAGAAGATTCCCAAGAACACATCTTTTCCTGTATGTGATCATTCATAAAAGTTGAAAAAAATCAAAAATTACATAATATTACATTACATAGCATTACATTTTGTGATGCTTAAAAAGAGAAAGTTTGTAAATAATATGGCATTACAGTATTTATGCAAACATACATTCAAATCTAGATTAAGCAAGCTGATCTATGCATATTCCCAATCCAAGAACAATTCCCTTGAATATCGTACTCAAAATTATCTCTGAATGTGACTAATTTCAAGTGTATGCACAAGTTGGAACCCAATCCAGGTGCTGCAGAGACGTGAGCTTTAACTTCTGGGATGCAATATATGGTATTAACATTGGTATAAAGTGGTGTCATTTACGAACTCAAGCCAAGAATTTGTACGGCTTCACTTCAGAATAAAATTCATTTTACCTCAGGATCAGGAAAAGCCTCCATCTCCAGATTTACATTACATCCTTTGTGTTGAGGTGAAATTAAGAAGCTGTGTACAGGCCGTACTGCTCTAATGAGTATTTTGTTAAAATGAATTTGCTTTAACACGATCAATGAATTGGAGATACTTTCTAAAACGCGAAATTTGAAAGCATGTATTGGTTATGGCAAGATTCCGACCCCATTAATGTTAAAGGTGTTGCTATCATGCGATTTTCATATAACATGGAATTGCACAAGAAAGGAATTTGCACATTATAGCAGAACTGACTGTACTGTGATATAAATTAAAACTTGGCTAAAAACATTTCTTGAAAAAAAAAAGCACTAACACCTGTACACTGCAAAGAAAAACTTATCATGTAAATTACTTATGCTTTCACTGGATAATATAACTTAAAGAAAAATTTTTAAACTAGAACTATGAAAAAAAATCTTGTTCCGTAAAATCAACAATGTCATGTCACGGTACATTAAAACATCACACAGCTTTGGTGGAGAGGTTAACTTAAATAACCACAAATTTTACATATCTTTTTAGAGACAATTTACTGTTTTTACATCATGCTATAGTTGCATTTTTATTATATAACAATATTAAACATTGCCAAATATTTTAATGTAGTTTTAGTATCCAGACATCTTTGCAACTTTCAATGGATGTATTACTGCCTTGTTTATATCTGTAAAAGGACAAATACTTGTACCTCCCTTTCAGACAGTTAGCAACAGGATACAAACAATTTGTGGAAGCTGGTAGTTTTCACTTATACTGTTCAAAAACCTATTTGATGCAACTCTAGCTTTGGGGCAAACAGCAACTCATATGTCGAAAGGTGATTCTGAATATACATCTAGAGATTCCACCTCAAGAAGTGTCAGTGTTGGGAGGAGTGTATAAGAAAGAAATTACTTGGTATCCTTTCTTAGCATTGCAGTACCCTTCAAATACAATGGAAAAAAAGAGATACAATGGAAAGGCAGGAAAGTACAGTTGAGGATGATCAGACCAGTATATCCTCAATGAGCTGAATGTATGAATTCTGCTTCTACACCTTATTGTCCAAATTACATGGTAATGAGAGGAATGGTGCAAACGATCATTTAAAGTTGAGAACAATTTCAAAATAAGCAACACAAAACTTTACAAGGGCAAAAGAAAGTTTAATTTCACAATTACACCATGAACTGGATTACAAATCTTAACATGCAAAACTAATAGCTTTAAGAATCGATAGGTAATTGTGAATTAAATAGCTTAAAATTGAGATTAAAGAATGAATTTGTTGTTATGCAACATCTTTCATGACTTTAGGGCTTTCCGAAGTGCTTTACAGTTAAATTTCACCTTTTCTGAAGCAAGTTGACTGTTATACTGTAAGAAATATTACTCAATTAGAACAAGATTGAGGTAAAACTTTACTCTTTCCTAAAACTCCTTGAAAAAAGTTCATAGTGAAATTTATATTCGAATTATAATCTTAGCTTCCAGAGATGGGACTGGGGCTATAGGCTCACAAGACAATGTTTACTTTAAATAACTCAGTAATAATTTCACAAATAAATAAATAAATCTGGGAAATTTACAATTACATGTATAGTTTGTACAGGCAGTTCTATCAAATATTACTGCCAATATGTTACAAATTGCTTGGAATATTAAACTTCATATTTGGCTATGTAGGGAGATAAAATGATAGAAGTGGGATGCTGAGTAATGCTCTCTCAAACCATACCCACTATAGAATAGCACTCTTACTCAGTGGAATTATTTTTTTATTTCCAAGAACGATTGCAAATTTACAGTAAAGTTAGGGCAGAATGATGTGCACTCCCTGGTTTACTAGGGAGCTGGATTAAGAATTTCTGAATTCAATTCACACAGGATCATAAATAGTAGACAGAAGAACCATTTACTCCAATAGCCACATTTGTATACTGGTCACTAAATAGGACTAATGTCCAGTCCTCCATCACATTTAATCTTGGAAGGCAATGTCCTGCAAACAGTAGCAGTACTCTTCATTTTTAAAAATCTGACACATTTATCTCTGCCTTATGCAGTGCTGTGCTGAAATGGTAATGAAAGCATGTTGATCAATAAGCATTCAGGTTCACACAAATGTAGCCAGAAGTCGTTTAAATTTGTATTTCAGACTTTTATTCACTATTGAACAAAAGGCAATTGTGAGAAGTTAAACCCAATAGTTGATGTTAAAAGTTTAGAGGAAAAAGCTGTTCGGAAAAGGCAAATTCTATGAAATATAACATGAACTGCCAATTACACAAGAACGGAGGAAATCGGTGTAGTGATGGTGGTTGAATGAAAACATTTAAGTTTAACATTAGAAGGAACATACATTTTCTTTTAAAAGATTCTCAATTTAAATGTTTTCTACAAAAATACAAACTACAGGCATAATGCAATTGTGAAAGCCTGGTCATTTTCCAGGTAGTAATGCTATAATGTCTGAATACATGCACAGAATCATAGAATTATACCATAGGTGGCCGCCATTTGGCTCTTCATATTCATGCCTGCTGTCTGAGAGAGTGATTTGTTTAATTCCACTCTTTGACCCCACCCAAAAACCCTACAACCCTGCAATAATCTACTGTCCAGATAATTACCCAATTCTCTATGGAAGCGGTGACTGAATCTGCTTCCAGCACAGCCTCAAGCAGTGTATTCCACTACATTGGACATGGTATTTCTTTATAATTCACTACAGAAGAATCAGCTTTATTAATGTCATTAATGCAAAGAAATATCATGACATGTTGAGGTTACAAAGCACTGGACATACAGAGCTAGCAAAACAACAGATGTATAAATGTATTTGCATTGATTTTTATGTTCCAGAATTTAGATAACACTTAAGAAGCTGTCGCTTCATCTGAACTATTTACTATTATGACTCTCGGCAATATTTCCATATCAATCAATTACTCCAATACCATTTTGTGTATTCCTTGACCAGATAAGAACATATTGTTTGAGGATCGAAGGTCACGGAACTGTGAAATCCAAGTAAGATCATTGGTTCCCACTTCAAGTTATAAAAATATTTGCTCTTGAGCAGAATTCTGTATTTTTAGCTTCCATTATGCTTATACGAAGTAAAATATTAATTGTTAAATCAGACCAAGCAGATGACTGATAAGATTGGTTTCGTACATGCAATTTATGAATAAGCTGTACCCCTCTTTAAAGAAAATCACAAAAGTAAACCATACATGGAAAACCATTACCAAAAATAGTTTATTGCACAAGGCTCTCCAGCAATGTTATGCATAAATTTAAATCCCTTAACATGCTTACAGAACTTTCATACTGTACAAGATAGTTTTGCTTAGTAGATCCAAAGTGTACAGACCAAACTGAAAAACAAAATAAACAGAAAGCGAAAGTCAAATGAAAATAAACAGTTAGCAGCTACTGAGCAAACTATTCAATCATGTCAGGACAGCAGCAGTTAGTAAAAAAGAAACAATAATCATTGTAGTGCACAAATGATAACAAATAGTCAAAGCAGCTCGTTCGGCTTGTACATTACTTAGGCTAAGCATTTATGCTGCTGTTGAAAAATATTTTTCAGTTTTTTCAGCTTAGTGATATAAACGTGCTTCCTCCATGACATAACATCTTAAGTATGTGGCAGTGGGACTTTTAATGAATACGCAGTTTTTCACAATTTTTAAAAATTCAATTAAGTTTTTTTTTAAAAACCTGGTCTTACTGCTCCTCATGGTGAGGATGCTTAGCAGTGGGGAATTAACTACTTTTCCACTGTAGGCAAGTGCAACACCCAGGTCATCAATACCTGCTGTTTACTTTGCTCCCTTTACATTGACCCAAGACTTAATAGAGAAGCGCACAATTGAGAGCGCCTATCTAACATTCTATTCTGAACACAACTGTCAACTCAAGGCCATTTTATGCTGCGAGTTTACACCTACTGGTCACTGGATTTAAAACCCTTATCCTTCTGTCAAACCCAGAATACCAAAATTGTTGTGCAATCCAATTGCCTAACAGCATTGTAAAGAAAGAAAAAATTTAGATGAATATTCATGTGCATGCACAAGCAAACTGTAATATATAAACAAGCATCTTTAGCATTTGCTGCTGAAGTTAAATAAGTTGATATTATTTGGGCTTGCTTTATGTCCACAAACATGGAGATCAAAAAGGTACAAAATATTTTCTTAACTATGGTTTCTTTGAAAAGGAACAAAATATTTTTATGTTGAAAGTGAAAAGGAACAAAACACTGTCCTCAGGTAGACCTTTGATTTACACAATACCAACATAATGCTGCCCAAGCCTTAAACTAACAAATATATCTTAAACTAGAAGAACTTCCAGAACTGTAAAACAAAAATTACAACCATTTTTAAAGTTAAAGTTACAATTTAATTTTAATAAATTAGACTCAATATTTTTCTTGACCTTTTAAGCACTCCTTGTAATTATTCCCCATCCCATCACTCAAGGGTTAGAATACCCAAATAGACAGTTAGTTTTTCCCAGTCAGTCCATGCTACTGAATTTCTGATGGATTGACTTTCTGAAAAAAAAAAGTTATCTCCCACCTCCTTTATTTTTTTTTTAAATGGACCCAGTAGTCTAACAAAAATCACATGTGGAAGTTGGATTCAGGCAATTACAAGCAATATTTAAATCCATTGCCAGTTGTGTGAATGAACATTTTGCTGTTAGGCAGCCAAGGAAACAAGAATGTAAATAAAGCACAGATTTGGAAAACATTCCCATTCTTCAGCATTTCTGAGGGCTTTTATATTTGTGGTGGTGCAGAAATTGTTCCTTGCTGACAGGTTCTACTTGCATGGTTAGTATTTGCACTACTGTTGAGGTCAGTTTCTGTACTATTGCTGGACACCTCTGTTGTTGCTGGGCCAGGGCCATCAGCAGTAAGTTCCAACAATTGTCCTTCCATTTGTGTCCATGACGACATAGATTGGTGTACAGTTACTGTGTGCTCCTCCATCTGTCGCTGTAAACTGTCCATCTCTTGCCTTTGGATAAAAGAGAAGGTTTTCTCTTTAACAATTATAAATAGATTTCCAATGATATTGTCTATAGACATTGTCCATAGATAATTCAAGATCCAAACAGTTCTGTGCCAAAGCATTAACTATTCTAGTAAAACAAAATTTACTGCAACAAGAAACAAAAGCTCGGAAATGGAAACAGAAATTGCTGGAAATACAAAGCTCAGGCAATGAATGTAGAAAGAAACAGATAAGATTTTAGGTTGAAGAGTCATTTACTGAAGTAGGCAGTAAGATGCAGGAACCTTACTTGTAATTGTAATGCTGCCCAAGACTGCAGCCATCACGATAAAGCAAATTCAGCAACAGAACCAACTCATGCTACAGTACTTGGTTGCTTTTCCAAGGGGACTCATGATTGTGCCAGTCTCAAGAAAGCCATCCTCGATCAGTTATCCTTGAGAACACCATTCCATCTCCAAGCTCATTTTCCATACAAAAACCTGTTGCTGCCCCCTAAATGCTGCTTCTTTTGCCTACAAATGCATGCTTGAATCTCTTCAAAACAGGTTTTCACTTTCATCTCATCACTAATATTGCTATAATCAAAGTTAGAAACAGTATTCTCATGAGATACAGGGGCAAAAGTAGGCATTTTTATTCCATCATGGCAGATAGGTTTCTCAACATGATTCACCTACCTTCTCCTCACAACCCTTGATCCTTTTACTCATCAAGAACCTAACAATCTCTGTCTTAAATACACTGAGTGACTTGACCTCCACAGCTCTCTTCAGCAATGAGTTCCATAGAGTCATGAGCTGAAGAAATTCTCTCATCTCAGTTCTCAAAGACTGCTCATACCTTGTGGTCTTTATACAACCTTAGACTGAACAACCTTCTGCTACCCATCAGCTTTGTGTAGCTCAGTAGAAATACCCCTGCTTAAACCCACCTGTATCTATTCAAGCACAAGCAGAGTATCTTCAGTAATAGCCTATATTGTTCCTTTTCCTTACCTACAAGTTATAAGCTAATTTTAAAAAAAAACTTATTTTATATGCAGCTTTTACTTAAGTAAATATAGCATTCTTCACTTGAGATTCTTGGACAAATATTGGCCCAAATTTTGTAGTAGGTGTGGCAATTTACTGTCACTAAGGGTTAAAATGGACAGTAACATCCACTGTCTGGTCAAGTATAGAAATAGTCAAATTCCTCTAAGTGTTGTTCAACATGGAGAAGTATCCATTCATCAGCTGAGGGAAGACAGTACATGGTAATCAGGAGGTTTCCGTGCCCATGTTTAACATGAAGCCACAAGATTTCATGGGGTGCGGAGTCAAGTTGAGGACTCCCAGGGCAACTGCATCCTGACTGTATACCACTGTGCCGCCACCTCTGCTGGGTCTGTCCTGTCAGTGAGACAGGACATATCCAGGGATGCTAATGATGGTGTCTGGGACATAGACTAAGGTAGGATTCTGTGAGTAAGACTATGTCAGGTTGATGCTAGACTTTTCTGTGAGACAGCTCTTCCAATTTTAGCACTAGCCCCCAAATGTTACTAAGGACTTTGCAAGGTCAACAGAGCTGTTTCTGCCTAAGTCAATGCCAGGTGATCTGTCCAGTTTCATTCCTGAGACTTGGGAACGATTGGTACAACTGAGTGGCTTGCTAGGCCATTTCAGAGAGCAATTGAGAGTCAACCACATTGCTGTGGGTCTGGAATCACACCAGGTGAGGATGATAGATTTCCTTCCCAGAAAGGTTTTTCCAACAATTGACAATGATCTCATCAGTAGATTCTTAATTCCAGATTTTTTAAATTATAGAATTCAAACCCAGGTCCCCAAAACATTATCTGAGTGTCTGAATTAATAGTTAAGTGTTAATACCACTAGGCCATCGCCTACTCCTGTCCAATGAAGGAAAGCACTCTAGATGCCTCATTTACCATTTCATCTATGATGCACAGTCCAATGTCTCTTAAGGTTTCTGCCCCTCTCAAAATCTTACTGCTTATCGTATGGGATGATTTATCGTATGGGATGATTTATTGTATGGGATGATTTAACTAACTGAATTGAAATTTGCAAGGAACATTATTTTATTCTAATTGTTTCTATCTGTGGTAGTTTTGTAAAACTTGGCAGTTATTTAAAAGATTATTCAATGATTATAATCTGTAATGAATTACTGCAAAATGCAATGTACATTAATCAAGACTCTTAATACTTCAAAGCAAACCGACCTTTTCATAAGGAACTTACCTCAACTGCTTTAGACAACTGTGGAGATTGTTAAGAGGCTCTTTACTCACAGCCGTCGGTGGCCTGAGCAATTCTTCAAGAAGGGAGGCAGGTACAGGGCAATCGGGGATCTTTACTGGAGTCACTGGATTTGATGAAACAACATCTCCTTTCAACTCCATTCTCTGTTTAAAAATATGTATTTAAAATGGTAGTGTTACATTGCATTTACAGCATGGAAACAGAGCATTCCACCCAACAGTTTTGTACTAGTATTTAACTACTAAGTTCCACCTAAGTCTCTTGCTGCTGAATTATCCCAAAATTCGTAACTTCTTCAATCCTATAAAATAGATCAAGGTTGCCAAATAATAGTTAAAAATAAAAAAAAAAGTCTTTGTTGCATAATGTGTCAAAATCTAACATTGTAACATTTAGTGGGACATAGAGGACTAAAAAATTCTGTATATGTTACAACTAGCTAAAATCAAATTATACTTTGATAAAATCAATCATCTTTCTACACAAATTAAGCCAGATCTATGCATTTACATCAAAGAAGGCCTTCAGAGTTCTCCAGAAAGATTTGGCCATCATTCATGCGGACAGGATTAAAATTAATATTACAATAATACACATGTTGATTCCCTGCTTTTGATACTAGTTAATTATCTGGATAACGAACATTACAAGAGACATTTTCTGATGGCAAAAGTTGAGTAGTCAAATGAAAGAGGGGCTAGGTTCAAGAGCAACCTATACTAGTAAAATAAATTAGCTAATAATATTTATGCCTATGTGAGTAATTATAAGTTGGAATGCATTGCCTTCAAGAGTGGTTGGGAAAAAATGATCAAGTCCCTATATTTCAGGTATAAACACCACCAATATGATAACTATACTGTTCTACTCTGGGGTTAATCACTTACCTTCCGTGTTTTTGTCTGTTTCAGATCCATCTTCAGCTGCTGGTTTTGTTGCAGTAATGTCTTCATGGTATTTCTTAGTTCTGTCACCTTAGTTTGGAGCATGAATTTATCCTTACGGGTGACTGTCAATTCCTCTTGCAGTTCTTCCAGATTCACCTTTACACCCTGTAAAACAGTACAAGGAAGAATCAGTCCCATTTTAAGCTTAAAGTTATAATAGACACAGCTACCAAAAAAAACTGGAAATATGCAAATTTGCATGAAAATGTTTAACAAAAAGCTAGCCAAGATGTTATTGTTAAAAAAAACGAGGAAGTCAACAGAGAATAAATGCATATTTTTGTCCCAAATTTGTGGGATAGTTTAACCAAGGACCACATTCTTTCGCTATATGACTGAAATTGTTCAAAAAAACCTCTTTTTTGACATTTCAGAAGCGACAATGCACAAAAATGAAAAAGTATATTCATCTCCTCACACACTGTAGCTCAAAAAGACAGGTTTGTATATAGTGACATTCTTGAATTAGTTATTAGAGAACAAGTAGATAATAACTTAAGCCGAGTAACCATCCCAGTTCCTTTTTTTTTTAAAATGAAAAGTACCCTTTATATCTAAACTGAGATCTGGAACTCATTAAGTGAAGCTTTGGGCATGAAGCTGTTGTAAAGACGGTATCATTTTATTTTACTGGATTTTTGATTGTGGATTGAAAGTCAAGGATTGTGAAAGGAATTGCTGCATATTTAAAGGCAAATAACTTAAACTTTTTGTAAGTAGTATTTACATTGCTGCTTCGGTGGGGTGGTGGACTATTAGTAGATGGGTTGGCACTTGGGGATATGTCTGAACTGAGATTTAACTGACAACTATCTGATCGGATCCTGGATAACGAAAGTTTGTCAATGTGACTAATCCTGACAGAAGGCTTTGGACCACTGGAAGAAGACTTGCTGTAACTTTCTTAATGAAACATCTGAAGCTGAAGAAAGACCATTTTCCCTCACCAGTTGCTGTAAATCACGGCTTTTATCCAGGAAGGCAAGCATTTTGCAGTGAATCTACCAGTTACCTGTCCCTCCTGCGAAGGATTGCAAAAGAGCTGAAGAACAGTGATTGAAGAGTAGAACCCCTGGCAATGTATTGAAGATGATAGAGAAGTGGTTGGCAGAGAGAAAGCAGAGAGTTGGAATAAACAAGTCCTTTTAGAGTGCAGGCAATGACGAGGTGGGGTACGGCAGGGTTCAGTGCTGGGACCCCAGCTGTTCACAATATAGTTTAATAATTTGGATGAAGGAATTGAATGCGACACCTTCAAATTTGCAGATGACAGTAAGCTGGGTGGCAGTGTGTGCAGCTGCAGGGAGACTTGGACAGACTGGCTGAGTGGGCAAATACTTGGCAAATGTAATATTATGTGAATAAATGTGAGCGTATCCACTTTGGTCATGAAAAACAGGAATGCAGATTATTATCTGAACCGTGGTAGTTTAGAAAAAGGTGAGGTGCAACGAGACCTGTGTGTCAGGGTGGAACACCCTGAAGGCTGTTGCAAGTGCAGCAGGCAGTGAGGAAAGCTAATAACATGCTGGCCTTCATAGCAAGAGGATTGAGCATAGGAGTAGGGAAGTCTTGCTGCAGTTATACAGGGCCTTGGTGAGGCCTTACCTTGAGTAGTGTACAATTTTGGTTTCCTAGTCATTCTTAGGACATTCCTAGGACATTCTTGCTATTGAGGGTGAGTCGATTGCATAGGCAGATGCTGAGGAAGGAGATGGTGGCTATATTAGTGGGTCTGCTTCAGGATGTGGTGAAGAGCTTCAAGGCAGAGGAGATGACCTGGGTGAGTGCAGTGGCAAAGAGACTTGCTGAGATCCTTGTAGAGGGAGGAGGAGAATTTCTTCAAGGTGGACATCCTTTGAAGAGGCTGCACAGTGAGGTTTTAACCCTCCTGCTGTTCAAGAGCTGCCTACTGTGCTTTTCCATCGCCACCCTTTTTGACTCATTCTTGCTATTGAGAAAGTCCAGCGAAGATTCACCAGTCTGATTCCTGGGATGGCAGGACTGACATATAAGGAAAGGCTGGATCAAGTGGACTTGTACTCACTGGAATTAAGAAGAGTTGTAGAGTAGGGGGGGGGGGGGGGGGGGGGGGGGGGAAGAGGGGTGCGCTCTCATAGAACCATACAAAATCCACTTGAGACTCGACAGGCTAGATGCGGGAAGATGATACCTCATGTTGAGCAAGTCCAGAACTAGGGATCACAGTCCAAGAATAAAAAATACGCCATTCAGGACCGAGATGAGAAAGAATTTCTTCACTCAGAGAGCAGTGAACCTGTGGAATTTTCTTCCACAAGCTGTTGGGGCCAGTTTAATATATAGACGTGGCCCTTGCAGCTAAAGGGATCAAGCCATATGGAAAGAAAACAGGTGTGGGATACTGAAACTGCATGATCAGTCATGATCATATTGAATGGTGGTGCAGGCTCAAAAGGGCCGAATGGCCTACTCCTGCTCCTATTTCCTATGTTTACTCCAGTGAGTTGTGACGCTGTACAGTTTTATGTGAAGGGTTATAGTCAGTGGGATTTCATAGCAGGCCAAATGCTGCAAAGTGGGATTAAGATGGATGGTTTGTTTCCCAGCTAGTGCGTGCCCAGTGGCAAGTGGTTTCTTTCCATTCTGTCAATTTTCTATGCTTATGCCACCTCCATCTCCATACTATAGCATGAGGTAGAACTTGCATTTAGTGAGTTGCCCAAATACATAACCAAACTATTGTGACTAATCAGTTGAAAGCGAACTTTTTTCACCTATTTTGGTTTCATTCTGAACTTTGCATCTTACAGGAAATTAAGCAAATGATAATGGGGAGAAACTACAAAAATGCCAAAAAAAAAAAACAACTCATTCAGCAGCGAACCTTAATCAAAGTAGGAAAAGGTTAGATGACTTGGTGCAGAGACCAAAACATGAATCTTCTTGTTCATATCACCTACCTGTAAAGCTTCCTGTAGCCCTTCTAACTCCTTCTGACCTCGCTGTTCAGTTAGTGAGAGTTGCTGTCTTAAGGCTTGTAGGTCCCTTTCCTTCTGTTCAACTTCCCATTTCAAGTCCTCCACCTAAAAAGAAAGACCTTTTAAAAACTTCGTCATAATCACAATAATTAGTTAGTGGTCTACATGTAAAAGCCATTTGCCAAACTAATTCCTATTGCTGGGGACCAAATCTGCCCTCCTATGCCAAAAAGACAAAATGTTAATCACACAAATGACCAAATATTTTTCATACATTGTGTTTAGAATTAAAATTAAAATCTTTAGCAAATCTAGTGCCACAGGTTTATTGATAACAGGTTTACCATAAAAGAACTGCAATTTAGTCTTGGGATAGCCAATATTGGACCAAGCAAACTGACCATTTAATTAAACCGACCACTTAATTAAACTTGGCATGATCCTTGTGGATATTCTTTGTGTCTGTAAATTGCCTTATGATAATGAAACGGAGCATGGCCCCTCATAAAAAAAAGTGCAACATTCTCCATCAGCCGCTGGTGATAACATTTATCTCACAAATGAAGCTTCAGCATTCTATTCCTCAGATTCTTATATACACTTCTAATAAATTCATTCAAGATTTTACCTCAAGTCATTTTACAATCTAATTAAGATCATACAGCCGTGACTAAAAGCAATACAAGACGATGACAGATGGAGCAGCAATATTAAACCAAAGTTACTCCAGATCTAACTTTGTCTCTTCAATATAACTGTTACCATTCCATTTGCTTTCTATTCTGTAGTATCTGTAATCTCAAATCATCCTCTAACATTTTCTAATGTACCTTTTCATTAACGTTGTTCCTTTTCTATAGTATAGCTCGGATCCAGGAAACCTATGTTCAAGTTGCACCTGATCCAGATAACATCTCTGAAGAAGTGGATTTGAAAATGTAAAACCCAACACTTTTCCACCTCTTTCTTCACACTTGAAGAATTATACCAGAGTCGAAATATAACTATTACAGAGACTGTCAGACCCAAGTTTTGCAAGCACTCTGGTTTGTATGGCAGGTTTCCAATATCCACAATATTTTACTTTTACTCTGGATCCAGAGATGTGTTTTCAGCAGAATAAAGATCAGTTCTAAATGCAACAAATGAATAGAAATTACAGACAGTAGAAGGGGGAATATATCAAAATAGAGTTCATAGTGTGAAATTGTTTAATCAATGCTGAGTCCAGAAGGCTATGAAGTGCCTAATCCAAAAATAAGAGATCCTCCAGGTTTCACTGGAGCACTGCAGAAAGTCTAAAAGAAAACATGAGAATGAGAAACAAGCTGACGTATTGAAATGGCAAGTGACCTATGGTCCAAAATGATTGAACATAATGTTCACTCATGACTCAAAGTACCAGCAAAGCTATACGGTATATGCACTTGTTAATGGCAAGATACCATGTTGGAGACAAGGTGGTTGGGGTGGAGAAAGGCAATACTTCCATCTGAAACAGATTGAAAAAAAAGTCTTGAGATAAAATTTTCCATAAAGAACAGCACTTCTGAAAATGAAACACTCCTTCATGACTGTGCTTGGTACCACTTAGGTTCAAGTCATCTGCACCAATTAACCTACGAACACACTCCCACAGGAGAACAGCTGGAATATGATAAAAAAAGTGGCTAAGGTCACAAGGAGGCAAATACAAGTGAATGAAACCAATCATTTTCACTCAGCTTGTTTTAAAATTCAAGCAAATAAACATCACAGCCCACATTAAAACCAATGATTCAAGTTGAGCAAGATTCCACATAGATAATAGCGATGTAGTCACGTGGTAAGCTGTACCTCCTGGTTTACAGTAACTGGTTTGTTAAGCTCTTCATCCAGCTGTTTCTGCAATAGTTTAAGCTGGGAGTGAGCAGCAGCCAATTCCTCCTGGAACTGTGCTACTTCCTGAGAGTGTTTCTTATCCTGGGCTCTGCAACAGAACACAATGGGAGCAAAATTAGATAAATCCAAATCATGATGAAGCATGAAGTCCAGGGACCATTAGGAAATCAAATTATTTAAAACAATGATTGTTTCGAATTGAACTTGTTCAACCTGAATATGGTGCGATATGTCCTATAAGTTAAGTTTTCAAAAGAAATGATGCCTCATTTTCATCAAGTAAAACTGCAGTGGTTTCTTTGATCACTGTGCCAGGACATTTATTAGCTTTTCTACTGGAAACATTCATGTTCCATAACAAAATATTTATTTTTAAAATAAACTGTTTGAGTTTCAAAAATTATTAGAAAACGTGTTCATGTGGTTTCTGACTACTTTTTCATGTTTTTTTATGGATACACCATATTTCTTCTTTATTCATTCATGGGATGTGGGCATCATTTGGCAAGGCTAGTATTTTTTAACCAAAACCGAGCTGCTCTTGAAATAAGTGCCTTCCTCGACTATTTCACAACATTGCTGTGTATCCAACATTCCATCAGATGTTTCTTCCTCCTGCACAAACTGCCAAGACCTATGCACGGCAGCACTTTCTGGAAACAGAGTCATGCTGTGGCATGGACATGACAATCAACATGCATGGGGTTTCCCAGGGCCATGCTGCTTCAGGGAAACATTGTGTGGGTATGCAGTCACAAGTATGACAGGATGCAGATTCCTTTCCCTGAAGAACATTCGTGAATCAGATGGGTTTTGACAATAATGGATTATAGTTTTATTGTCAGCATCACTGAGACAATCTTCCAATTCCAGATGCATTAGTATAATTTGAATTCCAACAGCTACTCTGGTGGGATATGAACCCATTTCCCCACAGACTTAGCCTGAGCCTCTGGATTATCAGTCCAGTGATTTTGCTACTACATCATTATCGCCCCAGATCAGAAAATCATGTCTCCATTAATTCCATGGAAACAGACCATCCTTCCCAACTCTCCACATGAGCTAACAACCCCAATTAAAGTGTAACCAAATAAATCTCACTTTTGTCCTTTTCCCTCAGAGTAACAGTGAGATATGACAAAGGGCTACCATTATCAACTTCCAGTCCTACAATTCTAGAAAACATATCAAACTCAGTTACTAAACAAATGCTAGTGAAATCACTCCAGCCATACATCCCAGATTAAACACACTGCAGTAGGGTACGGGCTGTTATTTCTCAGATTCTAGAGCTAAAGTCAACATGGCAACACTGAGCAATTATGACCCCTAAAGACCTTCCCATATAATAATATGGGAAGGTCTCATTAGATGATATAGTAGGGTTGGAGCATCTGTGGTGTAGAGAAATTCCACCAACAGGGCAGACAAGGAGGGGTTTTAATTCTCCATGTTTCAACATTCCTACCACATATCTCATTCCTTAGCTATTGCACGCCAGATTTGTATAAGAACCGTAACTGCCACATGGTTGTCGTACTGGAGTTTGTCAGCTTCTGCCTGCAGAGCTTCTACAAGCTGTTCTTTGGCATATAGCTCTTTCTTCACCTCGCTGAGTTCGAGGGCAGCTGCTCTGTAGTGACGACGATTGTGTCCAGCCTCAGCCTTGTTTGCTGAAACCTATAAATCAATTAAAGTAATTAAAAACACAATAAATGCAATAACGAAACAGTGATTGACTTCAATTTCCTTCAGTGAGGTAGAAATATTGCATTCATACAGACTCAATTCTCCAACTTCTTAATCTTGAAATTCTCTCTCTTGTTGGTGTACTGTTTAATAAACATCTCCAGACTTTCAGCACCCCACATTCAAGTGACTAAGACCACTCCACTGTCTTCATCCATGATCCATACTGGAAGTTCCCATGAAATCACTAGACAGCAACAGGATCAGAAATCTTCACGAGCTCAGTAATACCAAGGCCAGTTGTAGCTCAATTACCAACCTGGCTGAGACCCAGTTAATTGGCAGAGAATCTATGATTCAATGCTAAACTGAGCTGTGCCTCAACCATTCTTTACTACACTATTATATTATACAATAGTTTTCAACAAAAGTTACATAATATTATATACGGCAAATTCAGTAATATTACACAGCATAAATTTTCATTCAATAATCTGAATGATAGTTTAATGGAATTGATTGAACCTTTCTAACGATTTACATACTTATGTTCACCGTTTCCCGAAATAAAGACTTAAATCTACCATTTACCTGCTGTTTTAATTCATTAACATTTCCTTTCTCCTTTTCCAGTGCAATCTGCAAAGCTTGTACTAATTGCTTCATCTGCTGGTCCTCTTCTTCCTTTCGCTTTAGGACTGCTTGTACCTGTACAAGAAAACTCACTCCATGAAAACGTTTTGTTGGGTGTTACTATGAAAGATTGCATTCAGTCACTTTTATTTTCGATTTTGAAGTAGAACAGGTTAGGACAAAATGCAATTAATCACAAAGTTGGGGAAAAGGAAAATGAACTGGATTGATTTGTCATATGGATTTCACAAGATCAACACTAATTTTCTACAAGACAGATTTTGGCTGGCTGCATTGGTAGACCACAGCTCATTGATGGTGCATTTAGCCCTTGGGGCAGCATGGAGTTCTTAACATGGCACAAACAGCTAGGACCTTGGAACTTCTGCAATCCTTGATTTGACAATATATGAATAGAGGTTGACAAGATTGCCTCAATAGTGAGACCACCTGGTTCATCGCCATTCTAGACCATAAGTGGCTTTGGAAATCGTTCTGTTAGACAGACAGCAATTTTACAGTCTGTGACTCCATGACAAGAGCAGAGAAAAAAAAAAGAGAAAAAAAATGTTAAAAGGCCGTTAAAAATAATTAGCTCGAGTACGTTCATTTTTAAAAAATAGACAGCAATAGCTCTAAGTATCATTTGTTGCGCATATCGACCTATTACACAGTGCAGTGCCTTTAAGATTGCATGCATATTAAAGGAAAGATTATGTGTGCACAGCTTGTTTGTGGTGTTTTGCCTGGCACATTCTCAAATACTAGGTGGTCATGCAATCATGTAGCTTAGAAGAATTTATAGAAAGGAGGATGGGATGGTTAAAATAAAAATTTAATGTAAGTTTAGTTACACACAACCATTAGAAAAATCAAGTCACTTTACTAATTATAATGTGTTTCCAGATTCAATGTTAGGTTTGATTTATTACTTAAATAAAAGATTTTGAGTGATTAGAATTATTTTAATCTATAAGCACTCTTGGGGTCCAGCATAAATGATTGACTTTAAAAAGATCCTCTACTTTAGACTCATACCTGAAGATTAAGTTGTACAAGATCTGCTTCTCTTTTTGACAAGGCAGTCTCCAAGATGCTGGTATGCTCTTTCAGTGCAGCATGGGACTGACTTAAGCCAACTAATTTCCCTCGCTCATGTTCCAACTCTAGAGTCAGCTTTTTATTGGCTTCTTCCAAGCGTCGTATCTTTTTCCGATAACCTCTTGACTCTTGAAGCTAAGTGGCAGAGAACAGAAGCTATCATAGCAAACGAAAGAATTTGTACAAATTAAGCAGCCTTCATACTCACTGCATTTACCACCATAAGATATATGGACTTGATACACAAAGGGACAGAAATAGATGTTTAACAGTTTCAATCATGTATTTATAATTTCAAACACTAATAATATCTGGAAAACAATCTATCCTGTATTGAAAAGCAGTTTACACCGTGAATCACAACTATACTTTCCAATATTCCTCAGGACAGAACACACCCTTAATTTTTGCCTGAAGGATGATAATTCCAGAGGAAAAAAACCACAAATGCTTGAATTAGATTGCTTTTAATGAGTGAGTGGTTGGAATAGTCAAAAGATGTTATTACACAACTGTGCAACAGGTAAGACTTGAAACGTCCTGGCTCAGAGGTATGGACACTATTATTGTGTCACAAAAGCCCGAGTGTTTGTATTAATTCCTGTGAAGGGATTGATAAATAGTGTTTTCATTTTAAAAAAAACAATTATTGACAGCAACCCTTTGAAATAAGAGAAACTGCAGGGGAAACAGGCAAGAGGAACTAAAGGGAGAAAGAAAAAGCAATGAAAATGATCAAAGGCGTTTATACATGAATGTAATGGGCAATATCTCATTTATCATTTACAGTTGTAAATAAACAGATTTAGTTTGCTCCTGACCATTAGAGGTGGGAAGTGGTGAACATGAAGCCGAGACCCTGCAGAATGATAAAGATAGGTTAAGCCAATGGGCAAAAACTTGGCAGATTAAATATGTGAGAAAATGTGAACATTTGCACTTTGGCAGTAAGAATAAATAAGCTGAATATTATTTAAATGGGGAACGACTGCAGAGAGCGAGAGAACAGAGGAATCTGGAGTTCTTATGTACGAATGACAAAGATGGGTAGGCAATGAGGAAAGAAAATGGAACATTGACTTTTATTTCAAAGGGAATAGAGTATAACTGTACGGAGATTATACTGAAAATATGCAAGGTACTACTCAGACTACATCTGGAATACTGTGAATAGTTACCCAAGGAAAGATATACTGGCATTAGAGACATCCCAAGAAAGATTCACTGGGCTGCTGCTGTATAGAGGAACTGCCTTATGGAGGGGTGCTTAAGTAGGTTATGCCTTTACTCATAGGAATTTAAGAGATTGAGAGGTAACATACAAGATTCTTAGGGTGACTTCACAGGGTAGATCGTTGTTGTTTCCCCATATGGCAGAGTATGGGAACAAAGGGCATATCAGAACAAGAGAACAAAAGGGCGGAGATGAAGAGTACCCAGATGGAAGCAAACCTGTGGAAATATTTATTGCAGAGGTCTGTCAAGACTCAGTCGTCAAGTATATTCAAGGCTAAGAGCAACAGATCTTATAATAAGTAAGGAAATCAATGGTTATAGGGAAAAAGGCAGGCAAGTGGAGTACAAGGCTATCAGATCAGTGACCTCATTGAATGGCAGAGCAGATTCAATGGGCTAACATCTGTTCCTATGTCCTTGTGGCATTGATGATTCCAAATATAATGCACCTGGAAATCTACTTACAATTCCACAGTGACTATACTTCAAAAGTACTTCTAGACATCATAAGGTCTTCAAAGACCAAATAAATGCAAGTGGTGTTTAAAATAGTTTCTATTCATTTTGCAGAACACAAAAAAGTCTTCATACCACAAAAGAGCAGGATAATAATTGTTTATAAACACGTTTTGGTCAGCAAAATGATCCACCACCTGAGTCTGGTTATTTTCTTGCGGGCCAGGCAAAGGGAGAATGAAAGATCCAAGAATTAATCTATTCACTTCCATAGTAGTGTTCAATTGGGCTGAAACAAGCCAAATTAAAAAGAGAAATTAATTCACTAGCAAACAATACCAACAAGTGGTTTTTTTTCCTCTTTATTCTTTCGTCCAATGTTGGCGGACTGGCAAGACCAGCATTTGTCAACCATCCCTAACTGCCCTAAGACTGAGTGACTTGCTAGTCAATTTCAGAGGACAGTTAAGAAAACAGGCATATAATTATGGCCCGGAGGTCACATGAAGGCTAGACCAGTAATTATAACAGATCTCCTTCCCAAAATGACTTTAAAATTTATTCATGTGATGAAGTGGTCAATAGCTAAGCCAGCATTTACTGCCCATCCCTCAGAGGGCAATTAAGACCATATTGCCATGGGTCTGGAGTCACAGGAGGCGAAGATGGCAGTTTCCTTACCTAAAAGAGGAGTGAACCAGATGGGTTTTCCTAACAAGTGACAATGGAGTCATGGCCATCATTAGACACTTAATTCCAATTTTTATTGAATTTAAATTCCACCATCTGCCACGGCAGGATTCAAACCTGTTCCCCAGTACATTACCTTGGCTTTAAAAAAAAACAGCAACATTATCACAGGCCATCACCTCCCCTAAAGTAGATGAACGAAAATAGATGGTGTTTATCATGGTCACCATAACTCAGATCTGCTTTATATTTCAAATTGGTTCACAAAATTCAAATTCTACCTGCTGCTGTGATGGGATTTGAACTCGTGCCCCTAGAACATTAGCCCGAACCTCCGGATTGCCAGCCTAGTCACATGAAATCGGGTAGGTGTGGTTAATAACAATACCCGTACACAGCGTGGTTTGGTTTAGGTCTTACCTCATCCTCTAGATCCAAGACCTTCTCTCTATAATCCTCAAGTTCCTGGCTGGTAAGGGAGATGATTGCCTGTAACTCCTTTTCAAGTGTGGCTTTGCTGTAGTTTACTGCCTGCAGCTCTGTTTGCAAAGCCTGAATCCGTTCCTATTAATATACAAAGGGATAACAAGATAACTTGCCAGTCCAGCTCCAACCAACCTCATCAATACAGTAATGCCAAAAGCCACACTGCATTTTTCGGCCAAAAATGAACCCAACTGCAGCAAGCCTGGTGCACCAAAGCAAACATTCTATATTGACACCACATGTCTCATTTCAAGTAAAATCAAACAAGTGTTGTATTGATTGAATACTTAAGAAAACATTGCACATTTTGTCTGAACAGGAAAGCTTTGTGGGAAAAAGCTACGTCCTGTTAATTCCTCTTTGTCACCTCGTATATAACCTGTCAGAAATTGGGAAGTATTTGATGACATTATTCAAGAGTTTGACAGAAGAAGCAACCCTTCTAACGAACCAGAATGATCGGACCTCCAGTTCTTATCTTCAAGGCAAATACATGGCTCTTCATGGCTTATTTATAGCATTCAAATGCGATCAGATGCTTAACAAGTGGATAGCAAATGTTGGAAATTTGCAGCTCTTCAATCTGTGGCTCCAATGAGCTGCATCATTCTTTATTTCAATCAACAAAACTCTAGCTATACAAAAGCAAATAAAAAGTGTAGATGCTGAAAAACCTGAAATGAAAAGTGTGTGTGTGTATAGAGAGGGGAGTGGTGGCGGTGGTGAGAGCGATAGCGGGGGAGGGGGTCGACGTGCGACGGGTGGGGGGGGGGGGGGGTGGGGAGCGCAACAGGGGGTGGTGCGCGCAACGGGGGGGGGGGAACGGGGACGCGACAGAGCAAGGGAGGGAGGGCGCAAGACTGAGTTAACATTTCAGATTGAAAATCATTAGTTCTGAAGAAGTCACCAACTTAAAGCATCAGTTGTTAAGTTTAAATCTAGGATAGATAAATTTTTGTGGAGCAAAAGTATTAGGGGAGATGGATCAAAGGCAGGTATACACAGTTAGATGCTTTTTTGCATCAGAGAGCGAAGGGAGCTGAGTGGAAGTGAAGGCAGAGCGCAAAGCCGGTCAGGAAGGTAAGTGATTGTTATTCGAGTGGGTGTGTTCTAGACCCCAGGTCCTACAAAGTAGGGCCTCCCTCCCTCTCTTCTCCTCTAACCTAAATTAAAAGTCCACAGACTTGCCCCAAAAAAGAGTGTCCAAGGAAGTTCCTGTGGATTGAAGAGTGAGGCTTTAGCTCAGGAGTCTTTGACAAGGAGATTGAGTGAAGTGATTACGCCACAGTTGAAGAGGGTGAAGACATGACTGCCAAGCTGGTTCATTGTGCTACGTGCTTGATGTGGGAGGTCAATGACTCCGGTGTGTTTGGCTCATATAAGTGTGGAAAGTGTGTGCACGTTCAGCTACTGACAGAGCATATTGCAGCACTGATGAAAGAATTCGAGGACCTTAGGCTCATCCGAGAGAACGAGATCTTTCTGGATAAGACCTTCAGTGAAGTTATTACACCAAGTGTACCAGAAGAGAGCAGACGATGAGGAAGGCAGAGAGGAGACAGGTGCAAGAGACCCCGGGGGAAGTACCTGTCAGGAACAAGTTGAATCTTTTGGAAACAGTAGAGACAGATGACACTGCCAGTCCACGAGGCGGCCAGGTCTGTCAATCAAAAGTTGGCGTGGAGGCAGAGCGGAAGAGTCGGACATCGCACAGAGCCGTGGTAATAGGGGACTCCATAGTGAGAGGAACTGACCGGAGTTTTTGTGGCAGCAGGCGGGACTTAAGGATGGTGTGTTGCCTTCCTAGTGCCAGAGTTAAAGACATCACAGACAGAGTGCAGGAAATCCTCAAGGACGAAGGTGAAGAGCCAGAGGTGGTGGTACATGTCGGCACAAATGATGTCAGGAAGAATAGGAGGGACATACTACAGCGGGACTTCGGAGAACTAGGAAGAGGCAGAAAAACAGGACGTCCAAGGTGGTCATCTCCGGTTTGCTTCCAGTTCCTCAGGCTGGTGAGGCCAGAAACAGGGAGATAATGGACTTGAACGTATGGCTGGGGAACTGGTGCAGGAAGCAAGGATTTAAATTCTTGGATCACTGGGATATGTTTTGTGCTGAGCATAAATTCTATAAGAGAGACGGTTTGCACCTTAATAGGTTAGGGACCAGCATTCTGGCAGGCAGGTTTGCTACTGCAACGCAGCTATGCTTAAACTATGTAGTTGGTGGGGGGGAACAAATGATGTTTAAGAAGGAAATTGGAGGGAAAGTTAGAACAAGGGAAGTCAAGAAAGACAATTGTATCAATGAGGCAGAAAACTCAGAAAGGGATCATGCTGTAAGGTTGAGTGAAATAGGAGTTGATGGGAAGGGTGAGGGCAGTAACAAATTTAAAATACTATACATGAATGCGCAAAGCATTAGAAATAAGATGGATGAGCTTAAGGTTCTTTTGGAAATTGGCAGATACGATATTGTGGGGATAACTGAGACGTGGCTTCAAACAGACAGGGTCTGGGAAATGAATATTCAAGGCTACATGTGCTATCGTAAGGACAGACCGACAGGCAGAGGGTTTGGGGTGGCCATGTTAGTAAGGGATGATATTCAGTCCCTTGCGCAGGGGGATCTAGAATCAGGGGATGTAGAGTCAGCGTGGATAGAGCTGAGAAATACTAAGGGTAAAAAGACCCTCTTGGGAGTTATCTACAGGCCCCCAAACAGTAGTCTGGATGTCGGATGTAAGTTAAATCAGGAGCTGAAATTGGCCTGTCGCAAAGATGTTACTACAGTTGTTATGGGGGATTTCAACATGCAGGTAGACTGGGAGAATCAGGATGGTACTGGACCTCAAGAAAGAGACTTTGTGGAGTGCCTCAGAGATGGATTCTTAGAACAGCTGTTGCTGGAGCCCACCAGGGAGAAGGCAATTCTGGATCTGGTATTGTGCAACGAACCAGAATTGATCAGGGACCTCCAAGTGAAGGAGCCATTGGGAAGTAGTGACCATAATACAATAAGCTTCAATCTGCAATTTGAGAGGGAGAGGGTACAATCGGAAGTGACAATATTGCTGTTGAAGAAAGGGAACTATGGAGCTATGAGGGAGGAGCTGGCCAAAGTTCAATGGTGCAATACCTTAGCAGGGATGACAGTGGAGGAACAATGGCAGATATTTCTGGGTATAATGCAGAAGTTGCAGGATCAGTTCATTCCAAAAAGGAAGAAAGATCCTAGGAGGAGGCATGGGTGGCCGCGACTGACGAGGGAAGTTAAGAAACATATAAAGTTAAAAGAGAAAAAGTATAACATAGCAAAGATAAGTGGGAAAACTGAGGACTGGGAAGCTTTTAAAGAGCAACAAAGGATTACTAAGAAGGAAATACGCAGAGAAAAATTGAGTTACGAAGGTAAACTGGCCAATAATATAAAGGAGGATAGTAAAAGTTTTGCCTTTCACATACCTAAAAAATCTTTGGTTAAGACTAAAATTGGGCCCTTGAAGACAGAAACAGGGGAATATATTACGGGGAACAAAGAAATGGCAGAAGACTTGAATTGGTACTTCAGACCTGTGTTCACTGGGGAAGACACAAGCAATCTCCCTGAGGTAACAGTGGCTGAAGGACCTGAACTGAAGGGAATTTATATTTGCCAGGAATTGGTGTTGGAGAGACTGTTAGGTCTGAAGGTTGTAAGTCCCCGGGGCCTGATGGTCTATATCCCTGGGTACTGAAGGAGGTGACTCGAGAAATCGTGGATGCGTTGGTGATTATTTTCCAAATTCAATAGATTCAGGATCAGTTCCTGCAGATTGGAAGGTGGCTAATGTTGTACCACTTTTTAAGAAAGGTGGGAGAGAGAAAGCAGGAAATTATACACCAGTTAGTCTGACCTCAGTGGTGGGAAAGATGCTGGAGTCTATTATAAAGGATGAAATTACGATACATCTGGATAGTAGTAACAGGATAGGTCAGAGTCAGCATGCATTTATGAAGGGGAAATCATGCTTGACTAATCTTCTGGAATTTTTTGAGGATGTAACTCTGAAGATGGACGAGGGAGATCCAGTAGATGTAGTGTACCTGGACTTTCAGAAAGCTTTTGGAGGTTCGTGAGCAAAATTAGGGCGCATGGTACTGGGGGCAAAGTACTAACTTGGAATGAAAGTTGATTGGCTGACAGGAAACTAAGAGTAGTGATAAACGGCTCCATTTTGGAATGGCAGGCAGTGACCAGTGGGGTACTGCAGAGATCAGTACTGGGACCGCAGCTTTTTACAATATATGTTAATGATATAGGAGATGGTATTAGTAATAACATTAGCAAATTTGCTGATGATACTAAGCTGGGTGGCACGGTGAAATGTGAAGATGATGTTAGGAGATTACAGGGTGACCTGGACAAGTTAGGTGAGTGGTCAGATGCATGGCAGATGCAGTTTAATGTGGATAAATGAATGGTTATCCACTGTGGTGGCAAGAACAGGAAGGCAGATTACTACCTAAATGGAATCAATTTAGGTAAAGGGGCAGTACAGAGAGATCTGGGTGTTCTTGTACACCAGTCAATGAAGGTAAGCATGCAGGTACAGCAGGCAGTGAAGAAGGCTAATAGCATGCTGGCCTTCATAACAAGAGGGATTGAGTATAGAAGCAAAGAGGTTCTTCTGCAGCTGTACAGGGCCCTGGTGAGACCACACCTGGAGTACTGTGTGCAGTTCTGGTCTCCAAATTTGAGGAAAGACATTCTGGCTATTGAGGGAGTGCAGCATAGGTTCACGAGGTCAATTCCTGGAATGGCGGGATTACCTTACACTGAAAGACTGGAGCGACTGGGCTTGTATACCCTTGAGTTTAGAAGACTGAGAGGGGATCTGATTGAGACAGATAAGATTATTAAAGAATTGGACACTCTGGAGGCAGGAAACAGGTTTCCGCTGATGGGTGAGTGCCGAACCAGAGGACACAGCTTAAAAATAAGGGGTAGACCATTTAGGACAGAGATGAGGAGAAACGTCTTCACCCAGAGAGTGGTGGTTGTGTGGAATGCTCTGCCCCAGAGGGCAGTGGAGGCCCAGTCTCTGGATTCATTTAAGAGTTGGATAGAGCTCTCAAGGATTGTGGAATCAAGGGTTATGGAGATAAGGCAGGAACAGGATACTGATTAAGGATGATCAGCCATGATCATATTGAATGGTGGTGCAGGCTCAAAGGGCCTAAGTGGCAAATAATAAAACCAGCAGTGGAATCAGTTTCACAGTTGTAGGGTTCTTTTTCAGGACAAGATATACCCAAATAGATGACTTCATTTGTTCATCTCTGAGCAGCCTTGAGAAAATGGTGGTGCCAGGTATTTAGTGTTACATAGCATGGAAATTTGTGACCATGATAGCTGCTATGACAGAATCTGGCTCAGAATCTGTGGCTTGTTCGCCCAATATCATAACCACTGGGCACAGAATATTTTGTCACTAAAATGAAACTCAGCTTCAGCCCTTAGTTTAATTTTGGAACTTTTTGTAAAAAGATTTTATTACAACTTCTCTTGCAAATCCTGTAAGTGATGTCTTAGAATGCCAAGAGAGTTTTTTTTTTAGGTTTGTGGGAAATAGCAGGGTGCTGAGACAAATTGAATAAATCTTTCAAAGAGCCAGGATAATCATCATACCTCTGGTCTTCCTCTGTACTGCAACATTTTATAAAGCTCCTTCTTAGTCCATAGCATACAAAAGAAAATTAGGTCATCTGGCCCATCAAGTCTGCATCAACATTCAATCATAGCCGATATGCTTCTCAACCCTGGTCTCCTCCATTCTCCCTTTAACCCTTGAACCAAGGAACTAATCAAGAACCTACCTCGGTCTCAAAATAAAAACCACAGCAGTGACTCAATGATTAGCATTGCTGCCTCACAGCGCTAGGTTAGATTCCACCCTTGGCTGATTGTCTGTGTGGACGTTGTACATTGTTGCTGTGCCTGTGTGGGCTTCCTAGAGGTGCCCAGATTTCCTCTCAGTCCAAAAATGTGCAGATTAGGTGGATTAGCCATGGGAAATGCAGGGTTACAGAGATAGGGTAGAGGGATGGGTCTGGGTGGGATGCTCTTTGGAGGGTCAGTGTGCATTTGCTGAACCGAATGACCTATTTCCCAACCGGTAGTGATTCTACAATGATTTGACCTCCACAGCCTTCTGCAGCAATGAGTTCCACAGATTAACCAACCTGTGGCTAAAGAAATTCCTCATCTCAGTTCTGAAGGGATCCCTTCACTGAGGCTGTATTCTCATGTCCTAGTCTCTCCCAGTGGAAAACTCTTCTCCACATTTCACTCTATCCAGGCTTCTTGATATTCTAGAAGTTTAAAACAGATGGCCCCTCATCCTTCTAAACCCAGAGACCTCAACCTCTCCACACACAGCAAACCCTTCAGCTCCAGGATCATTCTTGTAAATCTCCTCTGGACCCCCTACTACGCCAGCACATCTTTTCCTTAAATATGGGCCCCAAAGCTTCTCTTCTATTCCAAATGCAGACTGACCAGATTCTTATACTGCCTCAGCAGCAGGTCTCTGCTCCTGTACTCTAGCATGTTAATCGTAAGAGAATCCTGAACTAGAACTCCCAAGTCCCTTTGTGCTTTAGATTTACAAAGCCTTTCCCAGTTTAGAAAATTATCTACACCTCTACTCTTTCTATCCACATGCATAACCTCACTTTCCCATATTGTATTCCATCTGCCTCTTCTTTGTCCACTCTTAGCATGTCCAAATTCAATTGCAGTTTGTCCACTTCCTTTGTGCATTTTGCAAATTCAGCAACAATAATCTCAGTCCCTCTTTAATGCATAACATGAATACATGAGTGTGGTCCCAACACTGATCCTCACCAAAGTTCACTGGTCACCAGTGGTCATCTTGACAAAGACTCCTTCTGTCAATCAAGCAGGCATAATTCTTGATGAAGGGCTTTTGTCTGTAAAGTCAATTCTCTTGCTTCTTGGATGCCACCCAGCGTGCTGAGCTTTTCCAGCACCACACTATCAACCCTTCTGCCAGTCAGCCAGCCAATCCTCTAGCTATGCCAGTACTTTGCACCAAACTCCATGAGCTCTCATTTTATTTAGCAGCCTCCCGTGCAGCACTTTGTCAAAAAAGTCTTTTGGAAATCCAAATAGATCACAACCACTGGCTCTGCTTTGCCTAACTCGCTCGCTGTCTTCTCAAAAAATTCTAACAGATTTTTCAGGCATCACCTCCCCCCTGACAAAGCCGTGCTGACTCAGCCCTATTTTACCATGCACTTCCAAGTACTCTGCCATCTCATCCTTAATAATGGACACTAAAGTTCTTATCAATGACCAAAGTCAGGCAAACCAGCCTATAACTTCCTATCTTCTTAAACAAAAGGGTTACATTTACATTTTATTTTGCCTCAGACACAAATTTTCAAGTTCTACAAAACAAATACATTTGCAATCTACAATTTAGAAAAAGCAACATACTTGAAGAATTTTATCATTTCCACCTTCTGTGAGCTGATCTTTCAACTTGCTGAGCTCTGCTTCAGCTGATTCTTTCGCTCCAAGGGCTTCTTGCAGTCGACGGCTCAGGATACCAACGGCGCTCTCATAAGCTTTATGTTTGGCTTTCATTTCTTTCTGCGCACTGCTGAGATCAGTGCCAAGCTTCTTCATTCGCGTCTTCTGTTCAGAAATACCTCTGGGGAAAAAAAATCAAGGCGATGCTGATTCAAAACTTCAGGAAAATGAATCCAACAATTCCTTATATAATGTGCGAAAAGGAATAAGAACAAGAAATGGGGAATAAATGAGTAGCTATCAACATGCCTTTAAATCATCAACACGTAACTGAAGCCATAGAAAATTCAAGGTATTGGAGTTGCCAGGGTTGGAGGATTTGAGCTATGGGGAGAGGCTGAACAGGTTGGGGCTGTTTTCCCTGGAGCATCGGAGGCTGAGACGTGACCTTCTAGAGGTTTACAAAATTATGAGGGGCATGGATAGGGTAAATAGGCAACATCTTTTTCCTGGGGTCGGGGAGTCCAGAACTAGTGGACATAGGTTTAGGGTGAGAGGGGAAAGACATAAAAGAGATCTAAAGGGCAACTTTTTCACCCAAAGAGTGGTACATGTATGAAATGAGCTGCCAGAGGAAGTGGTGGAGGCTGATATAATTGCAACATTTAAAAGGCATTTGGATGGGTATATGAATAGGAGGGGTTTGGTGGGATATGGGCCAGGTGCTGGTAGGTGGGACTAGATGGGGTTGGGATATCTGGTTGGCATGGACGGGTTGGACCGAAGGGTCTGTTTCTATGCTGTTTATCTCTATGACTCTAAGTAATTGAAAAAATTAAAATAGAAAAGGTGTAGACAGAAAAGGACAGTGAGATTAGTTTAATAGCGCCATTAAAAAGATTCACAATGTGCCGAACAGCAACTTTCTGCGCGCTTTATTCTATAACACTAAGTTCTTTGAGTTTCGTCCTGCAATGTTCCACGAAGTTCCCTTGTGATTACAGAGGGAAGTAGGAAGCCTTCATCTTCAATAACCTTGACTATTGTTGCCCAAGCCTTATTTTGGAAATTTATACTCAGTGACATACATCAAGCCTTTTATTAACCGGCATTTATGGGACCAGGAATATACCGATTGGATCAAATATTCCGCATAATCAAGAGGTCCACATAATCAATGTAAAAACACACAGTTATAGAAATGTAATGCGGGGGTATACAATCACTGTTATACTTTATTTACAGCATAAATCACAAATAATACTTAGCAGCAGAGAGCCTTCTCACTCGCACTCTCAACTGACTACTCCGACATCCAGTAGATTAGGAGTGAGGAAAAATCTGTTGATATTTCATGTTGCCATTTGATCAAATAACAGTATATTTACATTGAGGTAAATAAATTTAAACACTATAATAACTGGACATAATAATACAGTAAACTTTGCGATATTTGAGGCCATATTTGCCAGTTTGCTGAGAGTGCCAGGTCATAAAGGTTAAAACAAAGCTTGCGTATATTCCTTAATCAGCAGGAACATAAGCATTCGCATTTAATTTTTAAAAAACGCTCACTTTTTAGCTTCTTCCTGCATCTGCTCCACATGCTTCTTCAGTTCTTCATTCTCATGAGAAAGTGATATTAGGTGGTTTCGGTCAAACTGCATTGACTATTAGAAAGTATAATAGGACAAATGTAATGGTTTATTGACAAGAACAATGAAATTAAGCAAAACCAACTCAGTAACACTATTGTCCAGTTGCTTATGTAGTGTTGTCAAATTGACTGCGTACCTGAAGCTCTGTATTCAATTCATCACGTTCTTCCTGTGCCAACTGCAGCTGGGTTTCTAGATCAGTCATTTGTTGGTGAATTCGAGAAATTTCTTTTTGTAATCTTAAATGCTCATTCTGTGCAGATTTTTTGTCAGTCTGCAACACAACCACTTCTTGTTTCAGTTCTTTGACCTCTGACTCCAGCTTTTTCTTTGCTGATTTCAACTCATTCATTAGTTGATCCTTTGAATTTGCATCACGTCGATAGGCCTCCACCATTACCTGAAGGAAGAGGTAATTGAAGGCACAATTAAATTTCGAAAACCATCAATACTGTTCCACTAATACCATTCCTCTGATCACTTTCAGAGCAATCTATTAAACATGTAAATAATGCTAACTTCAAGTGACTGGACTACATATTACAAATTTCAGGAACATATACCTTCTGTTGTACAAGTTGATCTTTTAGTTTCTGAGTCTGCTTCTTAAAACTGGTATTCTCCTTTTGCATATTTTCTACCTATAAAAAGCCAAATAAATGTACATGTAAACGGACATCTCCTGTAAAAGTTACTAATACTGGAAAGTAATGCTTATTTCAAAGTAGGAATTATACCACGTGTTTTACAATGATCTTCATAGATAATCTTTTAGAATTATACAAAAACGTAATTCCTGTGATCCAGACATTTCTGAACAAATTTATTACCGGTTTTAAAAACTCCCATGATCGATGACACTATAATACTTTACTGTGTTTAATTTGTTTCTAGACTCTGTTACACCTCTATCAGAATTCACGTATCAACCAATCATCACTTTCCTGTGGTTTTCCCCTTGAACTGGTATCCTTGAGATTTATCCTAATGCATACAAGATAAAAAGTTTTGAAAAACTGTCCAGCAATACTCAAGTCTTAGTGTACACAAAGACCAGCATTCATAAAAAAACAAGTTACTAGCTTGTCAAATAAAACCAATTCCCTGAACATTTATTCTCAAAGGTGAGGGAGTTTTGAAAGGAAACTGAAACACACCCTAACTTGGGCACCCAAGATTGATAATAGCCAAAAGAGATTAAAACTAAGGTACCCTTATTCTGACCTCACAATAGTATGATTTGCTTTTCAATTCTTATTCTGAGTGGTCTAAGTAGTATTATCCATTAGTGCTAAGTTTTTTTTAAGAACTTTCACTTGTGAATTGAGCACTGCTGCTGGGCCAGCCTTTATGGCTCATCCCTAGTTGTCACTGAGAAGGTTGTAAGCTGACTTCTTGAACTATGCAGTCCATTTGGTGTAGACACACCCATAATGCTGCTAGGGAAGGAGTTTCAGAGTTTTGACTCAGTGACGTAGAAGGGCCTTCATCGGTGATCCTCAGGCGACTGTGTGGGGAGTTTACACATTCTCCTAGTGTTTGCCTGGGTTTCCACCAGGTGCTCTGGTTTCCTTCCACAGTCCAAAGATGTGCAAGTTAGATGGATTGGCTATGCTAAATTACCCACAGGTAACGTGCATCAGCCATGGGAAAATGCAGGATTGTTTAGGTCTGGATAGGATACTCAGGGTTGGTGTGGACTTGTTGGGCTGAATGCCATGTTTCCACTCTGTAGGGATTCTATGATCTCTGAATGGAGATATATTTCCAAATTAGGATGCTGTTTGACTTGGAGGGGAGCTTGCAGATGGTGGAGATCCCATGTATCCACAGCCTTTCCTTTCTAAATGGTAATGGTCATGGGTCTAGAAGGCACTGTCCAAAGACCCTTGGTGAGTGCATCATGTAGATGGCACACACTGCTGCTACTAGGCACCCATGGTGGAAGAAGTGGATGCTTGTGGACTTGGTGCCAATCAACCAGGTGGATTGTCCTCAATAGTGTCAAGCTTCTCAAGTGTTGTTGGAGCTTTCAGACAAGTGGGGAATATCCCAATATATTCCTGAGTTGTGCCTTGCAGATGGTAGACAAGGCTTTGGGGAATTAGCAATTGTGTCACTTGCTGCAAGATTCCTAATCTCAGAATGGGTGGTAATTTTGTAGTTTACAGTGTGATATAAGTGAAATTATATATTGAAAAAGACCCAGATTGTTTGTTAAGTCTGTCATCTTTTAGAATGAATATGTTGTTTTTAGTTCTTTCATATGTAAAATTGCAAAATATTTTTGCATTCTCAAGTCAACTTTAACAATTGGTGTCATGTCAGTCCACACTGAAGGTGTGAGGTGCCCTGTAAGAGACTGTCGATGCCACAATGCTCAAACTGAATCTAATCTTAAATAAAAACAGATTTATAGAATCTTACATGGAGTCATGCAGTTTTTGAGCAAAATAAAATGTTATTCTGCAAGTACAAATTCACCCCACAAACGGGTGCGTGTGTGGGTGGGGGGGGGGTGAGAACGCTTATGAGTGTCTGAGAGAAAGTGTGCGTATGTGTGAGAGAATGTAAAGGGCTATACATCCTTGAGGGGGTGAGTGTGTCAGCGTGGGAGTATATGTCAGAGAGAAAGAGAGAGCTTCTTTATGAGAGAGGGTCTGCGTGAGCATGATTTTTAACTTTATTATTTCTGCCATTTCACAATCACAACTATTTATTTCATCCCATTTTGCCCATTTTTGCCACAATTTCCATTATGACTTACTTTAAAAATGTACATGCCTGTAGACTTCGTTTCTTGATAATTTAATACCTTTTTTAAAAACATTCCTAATTGTTTAACTTACTGCTATATCTTTCATACTCTACCTCATTGTGCTCTCCTCTACTGTTCTTACACCTCTTTCCTATGATCCATTCTTCATCAGTGATGCCTTGATTGAATTGCTGTTTAATACTTTTAAAATGCAATACATTTTCCTGGATTCTGTTGAACACCATTTTAAACATTTCCTATTGTTATTCTACATAATTGCTTTCTATTTTTGTTGTAAATTTTATTCACCCAAGTTCTATTTTCATCTCTCACAAAATAGGGACTGAAAATATAATTGGATCATGCATCAGGTAGTGACTTATTCTTATGGGTTGTAACATATAACATTTTGAATATTTTCTTGAAATTCACAAAATAGTTAATGAAATTTTCCTTCATCTTTCAAGCATTATGTACTGTAGAACAGTTAAGTTTTAATTACCAGCCCAGTCTTAACAGCAATTTCCTGCCGAAGCTGTTCGAGGATTTCAGAAACCATCTCAGTGTCCTCCTCAAGCTTTTTAGTTTCTTCCCCCAGTACAGCCTTATCAGTCTTTCTAGCTTGCAGTGCAACTTCCAGGACAATCTTCTCATTCTGCAGGGACTGAATTGTTTCATCTTTGGCACTGGTTTCAGTTTGGACCTCTGTTAGGTGGGCCTCCAGCTCATCATAACGTGCCTGCAACTCATTTAAGGTTTGATCCTTGGTGTGCATGGACTCCTGGGCGACAGTCAACTGTTTCAGTAGGTCTAATTGTTCCTGTTCCAAAGCTCCTAATTGGAGCTCACGTTGATGCAAGGTTAACTTAACCTGAAAAGACATTTTCAATACATCTAAGAATGAGAATCACAAAGAAATAAACATTAATAACAGTTCCTCAAGACAGAATTACACAGTTAAATGTAGAAAAGAACATGGATGAACAAGGGATACAAGTTCGCGTTTGAGAGGGGAAATAAGAGAAGTGTTTAACTGCTTCCACAGAGGAGCTGTATTGCCACAGTGCACTCTAGAGACGAGCTTTTGGAAACGTTAAGGAATTGATGAATAGTGCAATTGAAGAACTTTCTTTTTCTGAAAATTTGAAATCACACTAGCTAACTAAGTTCACTTGGACAGAGGTGCTCAGAGCAGAGAAGACCTAATGCATTTACAATCTTAATTACATTCTGCCAAGTCAAAAGTCTGAGATTCCAAACTCTATTGTGAACTCTCAAGTGCACACCTTAGGACTGACCTTCAACAGAGTACTGAAGGAGCACTGCACCGTCAGAAATGATGTTTTTCTTTAGACATTAAACTTAGGCCTGGTCCGCTGCTCTAATGTCTCGTCTAATATAAAAGTTTCCACGGTACTACTCAAAAGACAGGCAAGGAATGCTTCCGACATGATATTCTTCCCTCAACCAAAGCTGTCAGTAATTTACCAATTCATCCATTTGTTGTTGGTCTTTGTTGTGAGCAAATGACTACATTTCTATAAATAATAGTAACATATCAAAAGTAATACAAAAAAAAAGCTGGTGTTGGAACAGTTTATAATGTTCAAAAGGATACACATTTTTTTCCTCTTTTCATAACATATAACTTGACTACTTTTCTCTTGCCTCACCCACATGGGGAGTGGAGGGTTATTTATGAGAGATAGGCAGCAAAGTGGAGTTAACATCATAATCAGATGACCATGACCCTGCTCCTCACCTCCTCAAGCTGCCTCTCCAATGCAGTAGCTGAATCAGCAAGTTTCTGAAGGTGTTCATGCTCTTCCTCAAACTCTTCAAGTCTCCGTGACAGATCATCTTCCACCAGTGTCTTAGCTTCTTGGATCTGCTGGAAAGCTTTTTCCTGATCCAACATATCAACCTAATGCAACAAAGGGCATTTTCAAATACTTAAAAACAAAATCACAAAATTTGTGGACCGATAAAGTCACATTTGACAAGAAAATAATTCAATAGTCGTGGTTCAATCATGAATAATTTAATAACAGCTATAATGAAACAATTAAGACTGGCTTCTCTCAAGCTGCTATACCATGAAATGCAAATGAGTTTCTAGAATGGATCCTTCTGCACTGTAGCACCGCATGAAAGGGCTGACTTGGGTCTATAGTTTTGGGGTAACGAATCCTATTTATTGTAACTTTCAGTAGCTCACTACTAAAGATCAACGCAGTTAATGTAAAAAAGAATCTTGTGACAAAATTATATTAAATCAAATAAATAAATAACAATGATGTACAAAAATTAAAATTTCCTATTGTAATGAAGGATGACATAAATAGAACTAAAATTATTTTAACAAGTGAGAAATGCAGCCTCATTCTTCTTCAGGAGGATACGTGAAAACGTAAACAGTGTCACAACTTATTCAATTGGTCTTCTCTTCATGATCATCTGGTGTGACTGAAATTATAATGATCTCACACTAGTGATCACTACGGTGCACTCATTACCTGGCAAACAGGTCTAAGCTAACGTTTTTAAACAGATTGTTGTACATTTCATCATGGAAGGGTTACAACACATTGACAATGCTAAAAGACTCTTTCAAGAACAAAAAAATTGTTTCAATGCTTTGCAGGACTAAATGTTAAAAGAAACTAGAATCAAATTTAAACTTTGTTGACAGCTGCAGAGTCATGCACAGAACTCTCAGTCACAGGAAATTAGTACAATTCACTTTTAGTGCTACATCTTTACCTCAATATTTTGGAGGTGCATTGCAATACGCTCCTTTTCCTTGATTGATCTCTGCTGAGTATCTGTAAGTTGTTGAGAAAGAGTCACATTCTCAATTTTCAGATGCTCCAGCATTGCTGCTTGGGTCATGTGACCAGCCTGCAAGTAAAGCAAAACCATCTCCACTGAAACAATGGCAGAACCACAAAACCCAGAATGTAAAAAAAAAAGTTTTGAGTGTACCATAAACTATATTTTAAAAGCAAAATACTGCAGATGCTGGAGAAACTCAGCAGGTCTGGCAGCATCTCCAGAGAGAGAAACAGTTCTCTGTCCACATATGTTGCCAGACCTGAATTTCTCTAACACTTAATTTGGATTATAAATTATATTTGACTTGGTTTCATGTCAAGTTGCAGTTTCTCTCTGGTCAATCATTTCCAAGATTAACTTAAACCAGTTTCTGTACTCATTTATAGATAACCCAAGGCAAAATAGTAACAGCCAAAATATTTAAATATACAAATTAAAGTGATACAATTTTTTTTTAAAAAGTCATTGACTATATATGATATCCACAATAAACTTTGAATGCAAAAGCAGCAAAACGGTTTAGGCTAAGTGGAACACAAGTACCAAAAGGTTATAAAAATCTCATGGTACCTTACCTGCACATTTGCCATTTCACTCTGTAACCGAACTCTCGCCTCTTGTGCCAGTGTCAGCTGCTGCTGGTACCATAGCCTGACTTGCTGCAGAGAAGCTATTTCTGATTGGGAAGCCTTGAGCTGGCTTGTCAGAGTGGCACGGTCCAATTGTACCTGCTGAAGCTGGCTCTGTAATACTGTCATTTGTTGTTGAATAGCATGAACTGGGAAAAAAAATTAAATATACTTCAGAATAATAATTTGCAGGCCAGTTTCTTCTATTTACATTTTGCTTACATCAGCCACTTATTTAGTTTAAACTAATGTCCAGGACAATGTAACCAGACAGACAAAAACAAGCACATGACTACACCTTTCATAGTCAACTGGAAGGATAGCACGAAAATACTTACTAAACCTAACACACTAATCGTTCATGTAACTATTAAAATCTCTCCGGTCTAAACATTACTCAATTAGGCAATTATTATATAATATCTATAAAAGAGCACATTGATTAAAAGGAATGTCTAGGAAACAGCAAGCAGAGAATAGCGATAATGGGCCTTTTTCAGAGTGGCAGGCTATAACAAAGTGTAGTTGCACAATATCAGTGTTAATGCTCCAATTATTTACAATCTATAACAATGACATGGAAATTGGTGCCAAATATATGGTACTCAAGATTGCTAATGACTGCAATATAGATAGGAAATTTGACAGGAGCAGTTAGAGGGCCTACAGGTTAAATGGGTGCAAACAAATTTGGCAGACTGACCATTACGTAGGAAAATGCGAATGTGTTCATTTTAGTGGGCAGAACATAAAAGAGGGTACTATTTGAATGGAGAGAGACTGCACAATTCTGAGGCGCAGATAGACCGGAGTGTAAATGGTACATAGAATTCCCACCTAGAACCACCCTCCACCGCATATCCCTGTAACGCTGCATCTCCCATGGCCGATCAACCTAACCTGCACATCTTTGGACTGTGAAATGAAACCAGAGTTTGGGGGGTGGAAATTGACTTCACCACAGGAAATGACATCACCAACCCAAACAAACAGAAAGTGGGAATTTTCAGCATTGCTTCACCTGATGCCCACTGAAGATGTTACCCAGTAGGGTAACAAAGCGTCTGAAAATGAGCCTTGCAGCTCAGCGAGCAATCCTACATCCAGAAAGGCAAATTAATTGTTTTCATTTGTTGCAAGAGCAACTGAATATAGAAGTAGGGACTTGTTACTCCAGCTGTACGGAGCATTTGTGAAATTTCATATGGAATAATGTGTACACTTTTGTTTTCTTTAGAAATTGAGAACAGTGTTGTGCGCAGTTCAGAGAAGGTTCATTTGACTCATTGCTGGAATGAGGCAGTTAACCTATGAGGAAAGCTTGGACAGGCTGGGCACAATATTCATTGGTGTTCAGAAAAATGGCAGACAATCTTTTTGAAATATAAAAGATCCTGAAATGATTTGTAGATACTGACAGGGTATTTCCTTGTGTGGAGAGAGAGTTAAAGAATAAGTGATCCTGCTTTAAAGGTATAGATGAGAATTTCTGTTGGTATGCAGAATTCTCTTCTCCATATAGTGGAAACCATGTCAATGAATACATTCAAGGCAAAGTTAAGACAGATTTTTGATAGACACAAGAAATCAAGGGCTATAGAGAGGGAAGACAGGAAAGTGGGATACAGACACAAACCAGATCAACCATGACAGAGCAAGCTTGGAGGACTGAGTGGCTTAATACTGCTCCTAAGTCCCATATTCCTAACAATTCTAAAATTCAATACTAACCAAACTAACAAATTTTGGAAATTAAGAAAGAGCATGTAGCTAGTTAGGAAATTATACCTTGGGAGCGCTCTAAAAGCATAATTCACTACTGAAAATTAGAAGTATTTGCAACAGTTTAATGTGGAATTTTACATGGATTTCACGATACTATGAAGTCATTACACTTAAAATTCCATACAATTCAGGAGACAGAATGAACGATCACATGAGAGATTATACCAAGTCTATTAAAAATTATCTGGCTAGAAACTTATATTTATCTGACATCTTTAAAGTAAGAAACATCCTACGGTCCCCATAACTGGACAATCAGTTCCAGCCAGTAACCTGAGAAACTGGATTCCCCATTTATGTTGAATTCATTATTCTACCTTGGGTTGATAGTGGTTTCATTGCCCCAAACCAGGGAGAGGTAGTAGGAAGGAGGGTAAGGATTAGTTTATTTAGATACTCTTAGTGGGAAGAGTGAGAAAGACAACGGGCTTGGGCTCCATGATGTTCCACAAGCCAACAGCCTCCAATACATATTAGGAAGGGTCACTGGACCTGAAACGTTAATTTGGATTTCTCTTCACAGATACTGCCAGACCTGCTAAACTTTTCCAACAACTTCTGTATTTTTTGTTTCCAATAAATATTACTTGGGTGTATACAGGAAAAAGCAAAAAAAAAAGCAAGTTAATGGGTATCTGGCAAGAATCAGAACATCAGACATAAGAGAAGACCAAAAAACAGAAGCTATGACATGCTCCTAACTAAGCACAGATTCAATTATTCTGTAAAGACATACCAGAGTCATTTCTGCTGGAGAGTGCCTGCTGCATTTCTGTGACTTTTCCCACCAGTCTCTGGTATTGCTCCTCTGACACCTGAAGATCATTGTTGAGTGCAGCTAAGCTGGCATTCTTAGACTCGAGATTCGTCTGCAGCTCAGTCATGGCCTGTTCGAGGCTGGAACATGTTTGCCGTAAGGTGTTTACTTCAGAGTTGAGCATACTTTGCTTTTCCTCACTGAGCACCTTCTGCTCATTTTGTGCCTGTAGTTGCGCATTTAAAGCTGCTAATTGGGCCTGCAATTCAGTCTTCTCTTTCAAACCCTTAGAAATTAAAAAGAATGTTCATGATGCCCTATTTACCCTTAATAAAGATTGGTTATACTTTTTCTTTAATTGCTTCAACATCAATGTCAGGATACCCCAGACTGAGCATGCAAGCTCCTTTGAAGAAAAAAATATGCAAACCCAATTCATATGAATAAAAAGAACTTCAGAGTTTTAGGAATTCAAAAAAAATCTATTATCTACAAACCAAGTGACATGTTGAAATTTTATATTGCTTGTGGGAGTTATAAAGAAGAAAGTACTTGCACAAATATTTCTAACACTATCATGAGCAGTCAAAAGCTTCCAAAACCTGAAATCATACCAGTTAAGCAAGGAATACCAAAAAAGGCGAATCCCACCCCCCACAAATCTACAGTGCACTTCTTTGGATTCTCACAATTTAAATAGCATCTATAGAAACATAAAAACCTCCTTATTTTCAACAATACATCCAATGGATTAAAAAGGTCTATGGTTCAATTGGTTAGCATTGAGAAAAGCATATCAAAAAATGAAGCAGCATCTCATGAGTATCTACTGACTAGAGACAATCAAAAACTATTTGGGTAATTGAACCAAAAATCTACCTTGCTGCACGACAGTGATTTTAAATGTCAGGTCATTTTGTTCTCTTCCCTTTTCTCTCTTGTCCAGCCCCTTCCCATCCCTCACCATCCTAAGCACAGCACAGGACAATGCAAATACTATTTTTCACCTCGTTAGCTTCAGAAGACAGAGCTTCCAATTGCCCCTCAAGTCGCATTTTTTCTTTCAGAATTTGCATCAGGTCATCGTGGGATTCTGCCACAGAGCTTTCCACAGAGATACTGCATAACAAAATTATAACATAGCTGACTTAAAACACACCATTCACTTTGTAATCATTTAAAAAGCAAACAATTCCAGCAACCCCATTATATTTCAAATTCACGTGCAACCCTCTAATTCTGTTTTATTTGTGGTAAATGGGTGCATATGCTCCACTAATACAACTCAAACTTTTGTTAATAGCTGTTCACAATGCAATGAGCATAGCAAGAGACAAAATTGATCACAGTACCAATCTAGCTATTGTGCAATCAACGAGAGTTATGGCTTCATTTTTGAAAGCTTTAACCTTATTAACTCATGGGACATTAGTATCACTAAGACAGGACCAAGAGCAAATGCCCTCCCTTAAAAAGGAATCCAGTGATTCCACTGGGCTTTCAAAACAATCCAGGAACTTCCTAGTCACAAATAATGATAGTCGTTCAGGCCGGAGCCCTTAGTCGTTCCCGATGAAGGGCTCCGGCCCAAAATGTTAATTCTCCTGCTCCTTGGATGCTGCCTGACCTGCTGTGCTTTTCCAGCAATACACACAACACCAACAATGATAACATATTTTATGATGTGGCAGTGCTGGTGTTGGACTAGGTGGACAAGGTTAAAAATCACAACACCAGATCCAACAGGTTTATTTGGAAGTAAAACTTTCAGAGCATTGCTCCTTCAGATAGTTAGTGCGGCAGGATCATCGGACATAGAAATGCTGTGATTTTATTTTTTTCAATTCCTTTGATAACATGGTGGGAGCCAAGCCAGTTTCTCTAGGTTAATAGTTTAGACTTTTGCATTACTAGACAAGTAACAAAACTACTATGCTAATGTCCCTGCTATTATTGATGCAATAAACATTAAAATCAATAAAGGAATAGAATTAATATATTATATATTTTGCCTTAGGAATAGAATTAATATATTATATATTTTGAATTAACTTTTAGAAGGGGAAACAAGGCCAGTCCCAAAAAAGACATTCCCATAAGGGGAGGAACAGAATTAAGCCATTCAGCCCATCAAACCTGCTCCATCTTTCAATGAAATCTTGGCTTGATAATCCTCAACTCCACTTTCCTACTTTTTCCCCATGATACCTGGCTCCTTCATCGATTAAACATCTACCCACCTCAGGTCTTGAGTCCACTTAATGACCCAGTCTGGACAGCTCTGTGGTAAGGAATTCCAAATTCACTTCCTTTAGAAGAAGAAATTCCTCCTCATCTCTGTCTAAGGCAACCCCTTAGTCTGAGATTATGACCTTGGGATCAGATTCTCCCACAAGGGAAAACACCCTCTCTGAATCCACCCTGTCAAGCCTTATAAGAATCTTTTATGTTTCAATAAGGTCACTAAATGTTAAGGGAGGTGATGGCCTAATTGTATTACCATTAGAATTTTAATTCAGGCACCCATATTAAGTTCTGGGGACCCAGGTTCAAATCACACCATGGCTGATATTGGAATCTGAATTCAATAAAAACTTGGGATTAAGAGTCAAATGATGGCCATAAAACTGTTGCCTATTGTCAGAAAATGCCCTTTAGGGAAGGAGATCTGCCAACCTTACATAGCCTGGCCTACAGGTGACTCCAGACTCTCAGCATTATGGTTAATCCTCTGGGCAATTCATGATGGGTAATAAATACTGGTCTGGCCAGTTACATCCAATGAATAATAAAAAAAAACCTCTCACTCTTCCAAAATACTAATGAGTACAGAACCAGCCTAATCAACTTTTCACAATTCTACCATAAAACAGACCTATCTAAAGAACAGTTTCTTTTGCTGCCAGTATAACCATTAGATGGAGGTGAACAAAAGGGTTCACTATTCTAGGTACAGTCTAACTAGTGTCTTGTATAATTTTAGCAAGTCTTCCCTGTTTATATGCTCCTTCTCCAAACATCAATGAACTTCACTTTTTAAAAAATTGATATAGTCAGCATTTCATCAAATAAATATACTATAAGCATTATTAAGCCAATTTGATAAAATAGATGCGACATGAAGGGTATTTTGTCTTTTATCATTCTAAAGATTCTGATTGCAAAGTGCAATCCTTAAACATTTGGTTTCTATCAAGAGTTCACAGGTCATCTTAACAAAAGTTTTTTTGCTAGCATATGTCCAAAATATTAAAATAGTGAATTTTCTTTTAACAACTCCTATGTCAAGTTCTTTAAGCATATCACTAGCAGTTACCTGCTGGAAATACTGTCTCTCCGGCTCCGCACTGCTCCATTCACTTCCTGATGGTCGCTCTGATGCTCTGCTGCCGCAGCCTGTAATACCTCCCCAATAGAAGGAAACTGCCCCATATCGTTTGATAATATTTCTTGCCCATCAACAGTGTATGTGTTTTTTTGCCTGCTGTCCAGCGCGGACATGGTCCCATAAATACCAGTGGTAGATATACTGCTGTAAGAAGAACTATCACTTTCATTTCCATCTTGCCTCGCACCCAGATCACTGCCATCTATCTCAGAGTTGTTGTCCTCAATATGCAATGAACTCTCCAATTTATCATTTTCTGATGCAAGGCCTATTTCAGATATGACAGATGTGGATGAACCAGTCCTGTTCTGGGATAATGTTTCCACACTGGAAGACCTCCCAATACTACTGCCAGCCTCTGAACTATCTGTTTTATAATCCGCAAGGGATCGTATTTTGCTGGTCTTTGAATGCCGCAAAGTCTTCTCATCTTTAAGAGCATTTGGCATTCCAAGGCTGCCCACTTTGGGTCCTCGTGGAACACTGGTCCTCAGGAACGAGTACTCCGTAGTCAAGTTGAGTGTATTAGCTCTTGGAAGTACTTCAGGGTGGAACATCAACTCTGGGTCCAATGTACTGCTGAGTCGATTTTTTGATTGCTTGGACTGAAAGATAAAAGTAGACACATTGTTCTGAAAAGCTGTTCCTCAACAAAGCAAGTTTTCATTCTGTGAATTACATAAATGAGCCTTTTCAAACACTGCTGCCCAGTAAAATGGTAGCATTACCGGAATTTGGAAGTGTGAGAGGTGACTTGATTAAAATGTATAAGATTCTAAATGGTATTCTGAAGGTGGATGGAGAAAGTAGATTTCCTCTTGTAGATCGGTGAAGACTAGACGGTGCTGTTTTAAAATTACAGTTCATCTTATAAGACAAAGATGAGGAGAAATATTCTCTCAATATGCAAATCTGGATCTCTGCCTCAGAGGAAGTGGAAGTTGAATCATGGAATATTTAAAGCAAGGTAGATTGATTCCCTTGTCTAACCAGACCCTAAGATTATCCAGAGTAGAGTCATAGAGATGTACAGCATGGAAACAGACCCTTTGGTCCAACCCATCCATGCCGACCAGATATCCCAACCCAACCTAGTCCAACCTGCCAGCACCCGGCCCATATCCCTCCAAACACTTCCTATTCATATACCCACCCAAATGCCACTTAAATGTTGCAATTGTACCAGTCTCCACCACTTCCTCTGGCAGCTCATTCCATACATGTACTACCCTCTGCGTGAAAAAGTTGCCCCATAGGTCTCTTTTATATCTGTTCCCTTTCACCCTAAACCTATGCCCCCTAGTTCTGGACTCCCAGACCCCAGGGAAAAGACTTTGTCTATTTACCCTATCCATGCCCCTCAATTTTGTAAACCTCTGTAAGGTCACCCCTCAGCCTCCAATGCTCCAGGGAAAACAGTCCCAGCCTGTTCAGCCTCTCCCTATAGCTCAAATCCTCCAACCCTGGCAACATCCTTGGAAATCTTTTCTGAACCCTTTCAAGTTTCGCAACATCTTTCCGCTAGGAAAGAGACCAGAATTGCACGCAATATTCCAACAGTGGCCTAACCAATGCCCTGTACAGCTGCCACATGACCTTCCAACTCCTGTACTCAATACTCTGACCAATAAAGGAAAGCATACAAAACACCTTTTTCACTATCCTATCTACCTGCGACTCCACTTTTAAGGAGCTATGAACCTGCACACTAAGGTCTCTTTGTTCAGCCATACTCCCTAGGACCTTAAGTTCAAAGTTTGTGAAAAGATTTGTAGCTCAGGTGCTCGGGTGCAAGCACTGAGGATGTCACCTGGACAGGGGACGAAAAGTCTGCAACACAAATTCCCAGCTCGGCGAACAGAACCACAACAATTACCATTAAGTGTATAAGTCCTGCTAAGATTAGTGTTCCCAAAATGCAGCTCCTCACATTTATCTGAATTAAACTCCATCTGCCACTTCTCAGCCCACTGGCCCATTTGGTCAAGATCCTGTTGTAATCTGAGGTAACCCTCTTCGCTGTCCACTACACCTCCAATTTTGGTGTCATCTGCAAACTTACTAACTGTACCTCTTATGCTTGCATCCAGATCAGTTATGTGAATAACAAAAAGTAGAGGACCCAGCACCGATCCTTGTGACACTCCAGTGGTCACAGGCCTCCAGTCTGAAAAACAACCCTCCACCACCACCCTCTGTCTTCTACTTTTGAGCCAGTTCTGTATCCAAAATGGCTAGTTCTCCCTGTATTCTGTGAGACGTAGCCTCGCTAATCAGTCTCCCATGGGGAACCTTGTCGAACGCCTTACTGAAGTTCGTATGGATCACATCTACCACTCTGCCCTCAATTCTCTTTGTTACTTCCTCAAAAAACTCAGTCAAGTTTGTGAGACATTATTTCCCATGCACAAAGCCATGTTGACTATCCCTAATCAGTCCTTGTCTTTCCAAATAGATAGGCATGTGGAATTCAAAACACAGCCAAATCAGTCAATCTTATAGAATGGCACATCAAGTTTTTGGGCAGAGTGGGCTATTTCTGCTCCAATTATATATGCTCATATTTAACAGCCATTGTAGCCAGAACAACAAAAGAACTTTCTTTCATTATTTACAAAGTTCTATATGGTTAAATGAGTTCAAGTCTTCTTCCTGGCCTCACTTATCAATTTATTTTACCCTATAATACTTGATTACAGTTTTCTCCTTAGCCTAACTGAAGCCTCAATTTTCAAACCCTAGCATCTATGCTTCCTTCTACCCTAGTATCAGTGACAGAGCCTGCGTGAACCTCTGACTTGCTACGTCCACTGAAAGACACAGATGGCACTTTTGATTAATGTCTCACCTGACACCAACGTAACAACTTCTGACCTGCATCGCAAATATCAGCTTAGACTGCACTCAAATCCTAAAATGGGACTTGAATGCACACAATCTTTTCCATCACTGCTGAGCCAAGTTGACATTGGTTAATTATAAGTTGTGCAGGGTCGCAAATGAAGTAGAAATAAAGATCAGCTGTATCTCTTGACCCTCTCCAACCAGTTTTATTCCAGCACACTTACTCTCTGCTGATGTCTTTGCACTCTGTACTGCTTAAGCTGCTCTTCAAGACGTTGTTGAGCCTGTGAACGTATCTGTTCTTCATTCTGTTCTTTCAAAGAAGGATCCACAGTACCTGATTTCAAAACAAAATCATAAATTCAAACCACCTATATAACTCAAATCTACTTATAATGCAAACAAGCAGAATTACAATTAAAATTATAGCAAAATTTACTCTTAACGTTGTTTAGTTAGAAAAATGTCCAGTCTGTTTGCAGGCTTCGTTTGCTAAAGCTTCAACTTTTTTTTCAAAAAAAAAACCCCTTCACCTGAAATATTTATAAATACTTTCCACTTCATCTTTTCAAGACTTGCACGTTGCCATGGTCACCTCAAATTCTCAAACTAGACATAACCTCCACTGTTGCACAGACAAGCAGCCTCAGTTAAACTAGATCATATATGAAATACTCCTTTCACTTGTTAAATTCTTTTTCCATTAATTATGATAATGTTTTTATCTTTTTTAAAAAAATAACTGGGTTGGCTTTTACTGCCATTTCAGGCAATATATTCCACATCACAACCCACTGCATTAAAAATAAAATATGTTGCCCCCTCATATATCAGGTGCTTTTGCTGAAAAACAAAAACCCAGTCATCACAGATTTGAGTATCTGTAGACTCATCATTGGAAACAGTTTCTTCTCATTTAGTTTATCAAAAACTTTCATGATTTTGAATACCTTTATTCAATCCGGTCTCATCAAAAGAAGAAAGTCAGACAAAAATCCCAGAATCTAAACTTTACCAATGTTTCAGGTTGCACAATCTGGTCAGAATTTGTTTACTTTTTCTTAAGACCATATTGAATACCTCCAAGTAATAACTTGCTTTGTATCCTTCTTCCATTAGAGGGGTAGGTGATGAGAGTCAGATGAAAATGAATAGAGACTTGCTTAGTGTGGCAGCTCAGTAAATTAACTGTATAAACAATTGGAATGTACAGAAATTCACTACTAAAAGCAAATTGCAAAAAGTGCTATGGTTATATTGAGATAGCTGTGAAAAGATTGGTTATATAACTAGACAAAATCTCACTGCATTTTATTTAATACATTTTTATAGAATCTATGTTACCTACATATTGCAAGAACCAACCTGTAAATCAGAAATAAAAAAAATTCAGACAGTGCAATGTGGCACGGTTGCATTCGCAATCTCTCTCTCTCTCTCTACATGACCCGAGAGATCTACTAGTGATTTGCTGGGCAATTTTTACCAAGAGATGAACATATCTTGAGAGTTTGTGGTGACATGCAAGCCAAAATCAGGTAAGGAGTAGGAGATTTTATTTTCTGACAGATGTGGGTGGAATACTTCTATGGCTATTTGTTACTTTTCTATTAGCCCACAATTTAAAATTTCCATTTGCTGTGACGAGATTTGAATTTACAACCTCTGAGTTATCAGTCCAGAACCACAATTACCACCAGTACTGTACCCCAAATCCTGGTCCACATGGAAATCTGTGCACTAAGTAGCTCAAGATTCACACACACGGCACATTGACTCTTTCAGTTATAGGTGGTCAGTGACTTGGTAACATCTGAAAGTAAAAGTTAACAGAAGACAAGAAAAATGCAATTGAGATTCCAGTAATGGCAAGCTGTCTCCCTGTGAGACTCCTTGCAGGAATATTTGCATCATTTATGAATGCAGGTAGGGTGCATGATTGGAGGGTGGCTAATGTTGTACCTTTGTTTGAGAAAGTTTGTACGGAGAAACAGGGTAACTACAGGCCAGTGAGTCTAACTTTGGTCGTGAGTGACTTGTTGGAGATAATTATAAAAGATAGGATTTATGGATGTTTAGAGAGGCAAAAATTGATTAGTGCGAGGGAAATCATGTCTCACAAACTTGACTGAATGCTTTGAGGACATTACCAAAAAGATTGATGATGGCAGAGCAGAAGACTTTGTTTATTTGGATTGTAGTAAAGCCTTTGACAAAGTTCCACATGGTAGACTAATTAGTAAAGTTAGATCATCTGAGATTCAGGGTGAGCTTGCCAATTGGATACATAATTGGCTTTTCAACAGGCAATAGAGTGTGACAGTAGAGGGCTACTTTTCAAACTGGAGGCCTATAACCAGCGTTGTTCCATAGGGATTGGTTCACTTCCTCTTTCATTTCTCATTTAAATTAATGATTTCTATGAGAATATAGAAGGCATGGTTACTAAGTTTGTGGACGACAGCAAAATTGGTGGCATAGTAGACAGTGAAGAAGGTTTTCTAAGACTATAAAAGGGATCTTGATCAAATAGGTCAATGGGTTGAAAAAAAATGGCAGATGGAGTTCAATCTGGATAAATGTGAGGTATTACATTTTGGTACAACAAACAAGTTTAGGGATTTTACAATTAATGGTAGGGCCTTGGGTAGTGTTGTAGAACAAAGGGACCTGTTTCAGGTACATAATTCTTTGAAGTTTTTGTCACATATAGTTAGGGTTGTCAAAAAGGCATTTAGCATGCTGGTCGTCATTGCTCAGTCCTTTGATTATTGGAGTTGGGAAGTCATATTGAAATTGTACCGGGGCCTCTTCTGGATTACTGTGTCTAGTTCTGGTCACCCAGTTATACAAAAGGGTATTATCAAGCTGGAGAGGGTTCAGAAGAGGTTTACCAAGATGTTGCCAGGCATGCAAGTTTTGAATTATAAAGAAAGGCTGGATAGGCTGAGACATTTTTTCACTGGTGCATCAGAGGTTGAAAGGTGACCTGAAAGAAGTTTATAAAATGAATAAGAGGTATAGATAGAGTTAATGGTGGTTATCTTTTCTCTCAGGCAGGTATTTTGGAGACTAAAGGGGCACATTTTTATGATGAGGAGAGAGATTTTTTAAAAAAAAGACAGGAGACACCAATTGGGTTTTTAAATAGAGAGGGTAGTTCGTGTGTGGAATGAACTTCCTTAGGAAGTGGTGGATGTGGATACAATTACAAATGTTTAAAATACATTTGGATAGATATGCGGATGGGAGAAGGTTGGAGGCAGATCGTGCTGGTTTAGTTTGGGGTTATGTTCAGCATGGACTGGTTGGACTGAAGGATCTGTTTCTGTGTTGTATGACTCTATGGAAGGCCTAGTAGGTAAAAAGTACTGCAAGACTAAGCTACAGGATCAGAATGGCCTCAGATCAATCTTCAGCTTGTGTTGAGTTAGCTCACAATTCATAGCAAGAGGCAAAAAGATACCATTGGGCTCAACAGCATAATATTTCTTCGGATGCTGGCAGAGGTTGGTGATGGGGTTGAAGAAAAATGAGACAGGTTAAAATGAATTTAGTAAATCCTGATTGAGTGACATTTGTGGACATCAAGTGAGGGAAAAAGGTGGATTCAGCTGTAAAAACCCTCAGGACACTTGCTGAACAATAGCAGCTATCTGCACAAACCTTCAACTGTATAAATGTCTCACAATAGGGAGCCATCGTAGCTGAAGCAGAACTCATCCCACAGCAGAAACAGACCTGTTGGAAACTGTGAAGGGCATTATAGCTCCTTAATCTATCAATAGGATGATATAACATCACATTATACCAACAATTTAAAATGTCACACATACCCAGCGATATCAACCATGAATGTACATTTAAATTTAATAGGTCAGTAAGTCCAATGACAAAATAAATTGCATAGCCCTGGTGACTTTGTAAACAAAAAAATTACTTCTCATTTCAAACCAGCAACAGCCTGAATGTCAGCATACTAACATCTGACACATCTGAGTGCTCAAAGCCCTGCTACAGTTAATCTCCATCAAACCAAAGAGCTGACTGGGATTACACAACTTCTCGCAGTGTCAACCTCACCACAGATCCACCAACATGGTAGCTTAATTGAAGGTTTGGGCAAATGGCTTCATAGTGAGGGAATAAGATTGGGATTTCGTTTTTCTCTTCTGTGCAGATGGATCACTAAACAGGAGACCGGAAACACTGCACAATCAACAAGCTGATTTTGGCAGGGAAATAATTTCAATCTTTAGTTGCAATTGTAACAAACAGGAATTGATATCCAACTCAAAGTATTAAGAATTTGAACTCTCACAATGACCAAATTCAGTAAATATAGATATCTCATATCTGGATTCAAAACATTTTCATTAATACAAACTATGTGACTCATGGTATAGACATACAAACAAGAAACACGAAGCTGAAAAACATTACAAACAAAAATAAATCAAAGGCATTGGAGTTTTAGAGCAGCAGCATACATTGTTACACAAAGCTGGGCTTAGTTTGTGTTTTACAACCAACTAAATTCAAGAAAATTAAAATAGACCAACTACAAAATTTCTTGTAGAACTCTATTTGCTCCTTCTAATTCCTTAAACGAAAATTCTCACGGAGGCTGCAACTCGTACAGAGCTCACAGCAACACTATCCTGTAAAATGATGAAGTGGTTGCTACAAGCTTGGACTGATCTTCCAACTTTGCCCATTCTCCAACAGCGAGGAATTTCATCCAAAACTGCACAAACAAAAAAAGTTGTCTATGTTGTCTTATAAAATACACACTATAAAAGTAACAAAAAAGGTTGAGTTAACGTGCCTGAATTGGCCACGCTATAATTGATGTGGCTTGCTACTTGGTCATCATTTGCTTTAAGAATGCAGTCAAGGTGCACTGCAACAACTATTGAAAAGCGGATTTAAAAATTTGTCATCTATGATGCAGATTCTTAGAATGCAATATTTATAATGCTGCAGTGTTAAATACAGGCCTCACATCATCTGGTTATTTTAAAAATCTGCAAAGGAAGAGACATCAGAGAGGATCCACACCAAATCTGGTCCAACAGCAACCTAAGTGGATAAATAAAGAATCTGGAAAAACAGGTAATTTTGATTTTGTTGCATGTCATTACATTAAAGGAACACACTTAATGTGTAACGCAAAAGGTTTCTACAGGATTGTAGAACAAAAGTTGAAAATTGCATTATACTGAATCATAGCAGCTGCTATACAACAAATTGAAACAAATTTCAACTTGTCTAAAACTTTGTTATCGATAGCTGCATTAAACCTCATGTACCCCCCTTACCTCACCAACCTGCATTGACTCCCTGTTAAATTGACTTAAATACAGAATCAATGTACTCATTTGCTATAATGGCTTCATCTTACCTCTGCTACTGCCATCAGCTCTATTGTGGTGACAATTTCCAAAATCATTCATGGAAGTCAATTCTGCTAAGTTATTTGTACTGATGCAGAGAAGTATCTTGTGACAGGAAGTATGAAAAACTCCCAGCTTAAAACATGAATGCCATTCCTAAAAAGAGATTTCTATGGTAGCACATGCAAAGAAAGAGACAGCACATGGAGTTGCCAGCTCAACCAAGCAAGCTTTAAAAGCATGCCAAAATTTGGCAGAGAGTAAAGTTCAAAAGAGGAGGAAGGAGGGTGGAAGAGCCACCTCTATAAATAAATGCTTACACAAATCGGTTTCTTGCATAGGAAGACTTATAATGAGCGACTGCAAAGCTTCATATTTTTGAACAAGCAGCTCAGATTTAGCTGCCTGAGGATTCTTTAAGTTGTCATGGAAACCATCCACACCTGGGGAAGGCTGTGTGCACTCATCAGATCTGCACATTGGTGGCTGACTTTCTGGTGAGGTAGAGACTGCTTGGGGAATGTCAGAAGGCTCAGTGGACCTGTAAACGGCCTTGGATCCATTCTGACAACCGTCTCCTTCACCATCAGCACCTTTACCACTGGAAGCACACAGTTGCTGGATCTCGCCCTCATGTTTGCCTGAGATACTGCTGGCGTCCATAGCTGCTCCAATGCTTGGCACCTTATCAGTACTGTTCACATAGGTACCTATGAAAAATGAAGCACAGTTAGCAACTAGTACCATCCTATTCTACACTTAACACCAACTGAAAAGTGAAGCTTGACTTATTTTTCCAACCAGTCTTCTCACCATTAGCAAGCTCGTGGCCTTTTTTTAAAAAAAAAGATTCAATAATTTGATATTTTAGATGGGGGGAAGGAAATTGAGAAAACAGAAAAATTGAGATAATAATGACAACTAAAATAAGTGAAACTCAATTTTTTTTTCAGTTCAAACTGCACAAAGTTCAGATTGCATTCTTGATCTAAGGAGGGTGGAAAACAAGACTATTTTTCATGACAGATATAACCTCCAAAAGCAGGCAAAATCTTGGAACAAATACTTTTGTTTTGTCTCAAAATGCTCATCTGCACACACTGGGTAGAAAGCATCAAAGCATAAAACCATTGCTTGCTTAGTGTCACTGGTAATTTTCAAATTTACATCTATTTTAGAGTAGGTCAACATTATGTCCTTCATAGCTTTAATTTCTTTTCAACTTTCTTTTACAAAAAAAGAGATGTGGACTTTCAGTGCCAGGAGAAGTAAAAAGTTTATCTTTCTGTACATAAAAAAAACAAGTCCAGAACTACATACTGTAGTGCTACCAGGGTTCAGATCTAAATCAAAATTGTTCAGTATTATGAACAGATAATAAAGCACAAAAGTTGCCATTCTCTTTTGAGAAGCACCATTCACATTCTAAAAATCAGGATAACGTTCTTTAAAGTTCAATCGAAGTAGCATCATCCCAAATCAACAACTTCCACTACCCAAAAAGACAAAGGCAGCAGATGCATGGACTCGACACCATTTGTATGTCAGAAACAAAACCAGAAGTTGCTGGAAAAGCTCAGCAGGTCTAACATCATTGGTGAAGAGAAATCAGAGTTAACACTTCTGGTCCAGCTCTAAGGAAGGGTCACTGGAGCCAAAATGTCAACTCTGATTTCTCTGCACAGATGCTGCCAGCCCTGCTGAGCTTTTCCAGCAACTTCTGTTTAATTTACAGCACCCACAGTTCTTTTGATTTTTATATACCAATTCTACGTCCCCCTCCAAGTCTGCACTATTCAGACTCGAAATATGTTGCTGTCCCTTCATCGCTGCTGAATCAAAATCCTTGAACTCCTTTCATAACAGCACTATGGATACACCGACACCCCAAGTACTACAGCAGTCGAGAAAGGCAGCTCACCACCACCTTTGCCAGGACAATTAACAATGGATGGTAAATGCTGACCCACATTCCATGAACAAATATAAAAAAAAACTATGAACTTGTTGTGGACAAGAAAAATACCACCAGATTGTTCACTTTTTTTGTCAACCAGTTTGTTTCTGAAGGTTCTGGATACTCTTGGCACAAACTTACTTTATACATTTTCTGCTGAGATAAGCAGCAATCATTCATAGCTGAAAACATGTTGCTGGAAAAGTGCAGCAGGTCAGGCAGCATCCAAGGAGCAGGAGAATCAACGTTTCGGGCATGAACCCTTCTTCAGGAGAAACGTCGATTCTCCTGCTCCTTGGATGCTGTGCTTTTCCAGCAACACATTTTCAGCTCTGATCTCCAGCATCTGCAGTCCTCACTTTCTCCTAGCAATCATTCATAATGTCAGACACATCATTACCAAAGTAACATTCAAAACAAGCTCAACTTCATTACTCTAAGACCTTGGTGTAACCTCAATCTGTGCAAGTAGTTATCACAAGTGACAGTTATGTTAACAAAGCTCTCCAACTTTGGTATGAAAACACCGACCCACTTTTCCCTTTCTGTTCCAAGTATTCTAGATACAATAACAGCACAACTTCCATGACATCTAATAAGTAGTGTCACTGATAATAATTGATTTGCATGTGTTAATTTAATAAACAAAGACTTCCAAGGAGAATGAAACTGGCTGGTATATCAATTTTATATGCTACAAAATGACTTCAACGCACAATGATGGCTTCAGTCAGGTTTACAATTATTGTATTTCAGATTATCCTATTAGCTGGTACATCTTAAAGAAAAAATAAAATTAATATATGAACCAAGTTCATGAATTTTACTTAGATATCTATAACAGCCAAGCCAAACAACTGGAACAAAATCAATGATCTAAAGGAAAAAAAAGTATCCACAATAATGAGCAGGCAGAAAATATCAGGAGGTACCTATGGCATAAAACCTCTGCATAAACTAGTGTCGTGTTAGAGGGGCTTGCTTGCATTTTCAGGCGATCCGTCAAGAACACAAGTTATTTTTCTTTAATATTAGATGCCAAGAACAAAAATGCCAACAGATACATCAGTAGAAAGCAGTTTTCCTTCAAACTAATATTGAATATGTCACATTAAAATCAATAGAAGAAGAGGCCTTAAAACATTACCTCCCTCATTTGTCCTTGGGATTGTTAGGAAGAGGTGGGTGCGGATTGTACCTTTAACAGTGTTAAAAGCAACAGAACTTACAAAACCAAGTGTTCTGAAAATAACTAAAATAACATTTGGTTGAACAACTCGATTAGCTGGTTGCCTGGAAATGACAAAACAGATTTGAATTAGGCCAATCAGTTTAAATTATACCCCCCCAAAAAAAAACCAAACTCCAATCCAGTTTGAATTTAGTATATTGACAATCTTAAATGCCAATGACAATCTGATGCTTGGGGGGGGTACAAGACCAGGGAAAATTGAACAGTTGAGAGGAGAACTGCCAAGCTACCAACATGTAAAGACTGCCTGAAAAATAGCTTTATAAAAAGTACCTTTATCGATCAGAAACCTGTGAAGCAGAATCCCCAAGAAGAAAAGATGACATGAATACAGAAGAGAATCAAAAGCTGCTTGGTTTTGAGATAAGTAGTTTTGTACATCTTAATTGGGAGTTTTATCAGACTAGTATTGTGGAAGAGGGAGGGAAAAGATAGGTTAGAGAGAGCAAATGTAGTTGTTAGTTAATTATTCTCTGTTATACTTTAAGAAATAAAATTGGTAATTTTTACTTTAAATAGTTCTTGGCCTTTTGAATTTTCACAGATTACTGCATGGGACACATCTTTTCTGTATTGCTGCTTTCAATTAAGCAGGAGGGTTTACCCAGTGTCATAACAGGATGCAAGCACTGTTACTGAAGCCAGCATTTGTTGCCCATTCCAAAGTGCCCTGAAGAATTTGGTGAGGAGTAGCCACCTTTAACTGTTAAAGTTCATATGGTGCAAGACACCCACAGTGCTGTTTCGAAAGAATTCCAGGATTTTGACTGAGCAACATTAAATCAATGGTACAGTTCCATGTCAGGACAGCGAGTGGTTTGGAAAGGAAACTGTAGATAGTGGGATTCCCAAACATCAGCTACCTCATCCCTCTAGGTGATAGAGGTCATGAGATTGGAACATGCTGTCCAAGTAGCGTTGGCAAATTGTTGCAGTTCATCTTATAGATGGTATTATATCCAATCAAACAAATGACTTCTACCTTTTACCAATCTGTATAAAAACTATTTTGTAAAACTGGGTTTCACAACAAAATGGACTAATGGTATTATCACCAGACTACTAACCTAGAAACTCAGGTAATGTTTTGGGACTTGGGCTCAGATCGCACCATTGCAGATGGATTTGAATTCAGTAAAAGTCCAGATTGAAACGATGACTGCAAAACCATTGCCGACTGTCAGAAAAACCTATTTGGTTGTCTAACATATGTGACTCCAGACCCATAGAAAAGTGGATGACTCTTAACTGTCCTTGACAATTAGGGATGGCCATTAAATGCTGGCCTAGGCAGAACTGCCTACATCCTGTAAAATATTTTAAAATGAAAATGCTTCCCAAATTTCCATTTTTCCAATATTTCCCAATTTGCTTGGTGAATAACCTTCACTGAATGCAATTGCTAAAGTTGCATATTACACAAGCTTATATTTTATTTTGCTTTGGCAGGACAGTAGTTATAGCTACCTAAAGTTCATAAAGGTTAAATCCAAAAACAGCAATCTGTGAATTCAATTTCAAAAATATAATAATTTATCACATAATATTACAGACACAATCATGAATGTTTCCAGAGATTCACTGCAACCCAGCTGACTCACTAATATCCTTCAGGGAGGGAAGTCCATGACTTCTATTGGGGACTCCAGTGACTACATGGTTGACAAATTCACATCACTTAAAACAAGCCATGAAGCCAGTCAATTATAATTAACTGATTCAAAGGACTTACCACATGGATTATGACATACAAACATATGGAAAAGTAGGCCATTCAGGTTTGCACTACTATTCAATAATATCATAGTGGATCTGTTTGTGTTCTGAATTCCACATTCCCAACTTCCCTGATAACCTTTGATTCCCCTTGCTGACCAGGATCTACCTACATTCGCTTTAAAAATATTCAATGACTTACATATTTGAAGTGAATCATCCACTCTAAACTTCAATGGAAACAACCCACTCATTCTATTTATCAATGTATTAAAATCTCCTCTCCACCACCTCCAACATATTCCTTCCTCAAATAGAGAGACTAAAACTACATGCATCATTAGAGTTGCGGTCTCTCCAATGCTCCTAATTAGCTGAAGCCTAACATCCTTATTTGTATGTTCAAAACCTTTTAAATAAAGAATAGCATTCCATTAGACTGCTTGATCACCTGCTGTACCTGCATACTAACTTTGTGTGTCTCAGGTACGAGAACATCTCAATACCTGTGCACCTCAGAATACTGCATTCATTTGTCATTTATAGACTACTCCATTCTTCCTGCCAAATGAAGAAATTCACATTATATTGTCAGATTTTTGACTCATTCAATCTATATTCTTTTACATCCTTGTTGTCTTCACAATGTACTTTTCTACTTATCTTTGCATCATCTGCAAATTTAGCCACCATGTCTTCAATCCTCATATATAAGTCACTGGGAATGTTTTTAAAAGTGGAGGACTCAGCACAGACACTTATAGGAACTCCACTTGTCAAATCCTGCAAATGACCATTTATACATTGTTCTTAATTTCTGCCAACCAAACTTCCATCCATGCTGATGTTTATCACCTACACCATAAGCTCCTAATTTGCAGGATAACATTTGATATGGAATCTTGTCAAATGGAAATCCAAGTGCAGTACATCAATGAGGCCCCTCTTTCCCCATAGAATACTTCAAAGAATTCCAAAGAAGTGGTTAAACACTATTTCCCTTTCACAAAACCATGCTGTCTCTTCTCCGTGTCAAGAAGTATGGCACTGGAAAAGCACAGCAGGTCAGGCAGCATCCAAGCAGGAGAGCTGACGTTTCAGGCATAAGCCCTTTATCAGCAACGTCTCTGAGAACGTAGTGGTGGTGGGCTGCTTAGCACGGAGTAATTCAACATACACAATTGGCAGTAATTCAACCTGCCAATATCTCAGAAATCCAGTGAACAAGTTTAAAAAAAAAGCTTTGGATATTTTCCCTCTGGAAAATTGTTCAGAGAAAGCTTTAAGTCACTTATAATGAAAACAGTAATGTTGGACTTGTACAGGGCATGACATCCCAAAGTTCTTTACGCATAATGAAGGATTTCCACAGTTGCTGTTGGAATGTCAGAAACTGGACAACCGAATTTCAAAGTTTCACAAACAGCATTGCTATTATAATCACAAATACATTTGATGAGGAATAAATATTGGCCAGGAAATTGAAAATAATTCCATCTCTGGTTGGAAATAATCATTGCCACTATTTTGAAGCACAAGCAAGAGGGAGAATGGTCTTGGATTAAGCACCTTGCCAGGATGATCTTAGCTCCAAAAGGTGCAACACAGACTGGAGTGCCAACCTAGATTCTGTGCTCTAGTTTCTGGAATGTGGGACAATTAATGCATGAAGGTGGTTGCATTTGTTCATCTTTAAGGCAGTTAGTTAGGACAATGACCACCAACCTGACTGCAGCCTATGGTCCGGCCCCCACACCAATTCAAAAATTCAGATTTTTTGTTTCTTTACTTGATAGCTAGCAGCTCTCAATTACCTATGACTCCAAAGACATGTTTTGTGTTCCAGAGTACTAGGGTGGGGAAAATCATAGCTGTTGTAGCTGTGACTGGTTCACATTGGTTACAACTTTGCCAATGCAAACTAGGAGCTGAACACAAAGGGGCAGCATTGCATCACTCTGTTTCAGATACAAGATTTTCAGGTTTGATTACCCATCATAATTTGTGTATACATGTAAAAACATTGTTCACTTGAAACCTCTGGAAAGTGTGGAGTAAAAGGTTATTTGACAATGTGTTATTGCAATCATATAATATCATATACAGCATTCCATCAATCTGAAACAAGTCAACGTTGATGAGATTTGAAAGCTCATACATTTTAGCTAATTTCTTCAAAATACATTGGTAATTTTTGAAATACTGTTCTATGCACTGAATTGCACTTTGACGTTACTGTTAGCCTACTTTCCACCTGCCCCTGTTTGATGAATCCATTTAAAGAATGGCACCTAAATCTAAGCTTCTCTACTGTATAATACTATGATTCAATACTGCTTCCCTCTAGATAGGCAGCCGACACACTGGTGCATATGTAAACAATTAGGGTTGGGCATTCAAATGTCAACTGCTACACGATTTGATTGGTCTGGCCACAAATATTTGCCTTGAAGTTCTTCAAATTGCGTGTCTTACTTGTCTTCACCAAGAATGACTTTTCCTATCAACTAAGGCCACTCAGAGTGAAAATAAAATCAAATTCCAGGGACCTGTGCTTGAACAAGGGGGACTACAGTAGAATGAGGGAGGACCTGGCTAAAGTAGACTTGAAACAAAGATTTTATGGTGGGCCAGTTGACAAGCAGCGGAGGACTTTCAAAGAAATTTTCCAAAGTGCTCAGCAAAAATATATTCATGTGAAAAGGAAGGACTGTAAGAAGAGGGATAATCTGTCACGGGTGTCTCAGGAAATAAGACAGGCTATCAAATTGAAAGCAAAGGTATACAAAGTGGCCAAAAACAGCATGTAACTAGAAGAATGGGAAAACTTTAAAGGTGAACAGAAAGCCAGTAAAGGAGGTATAAAGAAAAGAGAGCAGGTAGGAGAAAAAAAACTAGCACAGAATAGCAAAGGTTTCTATGAAAAAAAAAGTGGCTAAAGTGTACACTGGTCCTTTAGAGGATGAGAAGGGTCATTTAGTTATGGGATATTATGAAGGCCGAGGCATTGAACAGGTATTTTTTTATCAGTCTTCCCAGTGGAGGATACTACTAGCATGCCAGTAAGTGATGAAGATGGTGAGGACCTGGAAATAATCATTATTACAGAAGAGCTAGTGTTGGGCAAGCTAATAGAGCTAAGGATAGATAAGTTTCTTGGCCCTGATGGAATGCATCCAAAGGTACTAAAGGAGATGGAAGGAGATATAGCAGGTGCACTGGCAGTAATTTTCCAAAATTCACTGGACTCTAGGCAGACCCAGATTAGAAAACAGCAAATGTGACACCACTGTTTAAAAAGAGAGGTAGACAAAAGATGGGGAATTATAGACCATTTAGCTTAACCCCTGTAGTGAGGATGATGCTTGAGTCTATTATCAAGGAAGAAATAGCAAGGCATCTCTAAAGAAATTGTCCCGTTGGACAGATACAGCATGGGTTCATGAAGGGCAGGTCATGCTTGAAAATCTTTTGGAATTCTATGAAGATATTTCAAGCAAGGTGGACAACAGGGACCCAGTGGATGTGGCGTACCGAAGATTTCCAAAAGACCTTAGACAAAGTGCCACACATGAGGCTGCTGCATGCTACTAGAGGTACAGTATTAGGGTGGATAGGGGATTGGTTGACTAACAGGAAGCAAAGGGTGGGGATAAATGAGTGCTATTCTGGCTGGCAAATCCTCAGGGATGTGTGTTTGGACTGCAATTTACAATTTATATAGATGAATTGGAGTTAGGTGTACTGTCATGGAAATAAGGTAGGCTATCAAATCGTGTATGGTGTCAAAGTTGGCAGATGTCACGAAGATGAATGGCAGACCAAAATGTGCAGAGGACTGTGAAACTTTGCAGAGGAACATACATACATTGAATGAGTGGGCAAAGTTCTGCAGATGGAATACAGTGTTAATAAATATGAAATCACACATTTTAGTAGAAGTAACAGTAAAAAGATTATTACTTGAATGGTAAAAGATTGCAGCATGCTGCTATGCAGAGGGACCAGAGTGTCCTCATGCATGAATCACCAGAGGATTGGTCTGTAGGTACAACAATTAGGAAGGCAAATGGAATTTTGTACTTCATTGCTAGAGGGGTTGAGTTTAAAAGCACAGAGATAATGTTACAACTGTACAAGGTGCTGGTGAGGCCACACCTGGAGTACTGTATGCAGTTTTTGTCTCCTTACCCGAGAAAGGACGTACTGGCATTGGAGGGAGTGAAGAGAAGCTTCTGTCGGTTGATTCTGGAGTTGAGGACAGACTGAGTAGACTGACTTATGAGCACAGACTGAGTAGATTGGGAATATATTCATTGAAATTCATAAGAATGTGGTGGGGGGGGGGGGGGGGAGGATCTTATAGAAACATATAAAATTACAAAGATAATCGATGAAAAAGATGATGATAGGATGTTTCCTCTGGTAGGTGAAGCTAGGACAAGAGGGCACAGCCTTAAGATTAGAGGGAGCAGATTTAGGACTAAATTCAGAATGAACTTCTTCACCCAGAGGGTTGTTAATCTATGGAATTTTTGCCCAAAGAAGTATTTGACACTACTTCAGTAAACGTTTTTAAAGCTAAGGTAGACTATTTTTGAAAAATAAAGGAATTAAGGGATACGGTGAGAGTCTGGGTAAGTGGAGTTGAGTCTCGTTGAGTGACAGAGCAGGCTCGATGGGCTGGACAGCCTACTCCTGCTCCTCGTTCTTATGTTCTTCTCAGGGGTAGCACCAAATATAAAAAAAAAGTACTACAAATTCAAACTTTCTTTTTTACTAACAACCAATAGCTTCACCTTCCATTGATTTTCAGCATATTTCAAACTTAACCTTCATTTTTCATTCCAACCCTACCTGCTGACAGAAGCAATTTTTCAATCTGATCAGAAAAAGGAAAACAAATCAAAACAAACACACACATGAAATAAATATCAACATTACCTTTACAACATGCTATTATATAACACTTGAATATAACCAATGCCCAAAATACAGAAAAACATAAGGAAAATAGAACAATGAGACAAGATTCAAGAAAATGGAAACAGTCATCAAAAACTTGGTTGAAGAATGGCTCATAGGAGATTTCACTTTTGAAAAAGAAAAATTAAAGATAAATGGGACAGAATGGTGTAGTGCCTCTGGACCAGCAATCCAGAATCCCAGTAGGTTTGAATTCCACTGTGGCAGCTAGTGAAATCTAAATTCAATAAAAATCTGGATCTAAAACCTGTCTGTCTATAAAGGAAGGGAATCCAAAAGTTTCCAAGCCTCAGTCTCTCATCTCCAATGCTAGGACCAGACTCTCATTCCCCTCTCCTTCTTTGTCAACATTCCAAGGATCACTCCCTCCAGGACACCCTGGTCTACTCCTCCTCCATTACCAATACATCCCAACGTCTGCATGTCACTTTCCCATGCAATCGCAGAAGGCGTAACATCTGCCTACTTACTTTCTCCCTCCTCACTATCCAAGGCCTGTCATACCTTCCAGGCGAAGCAGTGATTTATCTCAATTTCATTCATTCTTATCTACTATATTCACTGTTAACAGTATTGTCTCCCCTATATTGGTGGAGACACAGGCTAGGCAGCTGCTTGGTACAACACTTTCATTCTCTCCACAGAAATAACCCGAGAATCCAGCTGCCTGCCATTACCATGTTCTCACACCAGTTTTTCTGCGGCAGGCCTGCTACAGTGTTCCAGTGAGCTTCAATGCAAGCACAAACAACAGTATTTCAGTTTCAGCTTGGGGACACTGAAGCCTCGAAGACTCGCATCAAATTCAATAACTTCGCAGCCTGATTTTGGTCTTCCACGCTTTTTACCCACTCCCATTTGTATCAAGATATAGGTTGCTTTTAGTACAGCTAACCATTCCCACCCACACTCAGGTTTATTATCACATTACATGGGTTGCTTTCAACACAACTTGCCCATTCTCTCCTACTCTGCATGCTCATCAATTATTTGGCTTTTCTTCTGTTCTGACCTTTGTTTCTCTCATATCTCTCTCAGGACTCCATCTCTACTAATCTGTTTACCTACACCCCAACTCAAATTTGTCTTCATTAGAATTCCACTGATTCCTAGCTGCTATCAGTTCTGATAAAGAGTCACTGGACTCAAAACGTTAACTCTGCTTTATCTCTTCACAGATGTGGCCAGACATCCTGGGTTTCATCTGCAATTTCTGTTTTTGTGAAAATCTGCAAGGGTGATTGTTAACTGCCTACTCAACATTTATAGAAGGGCAATAAATGCTGACACAGCCAGCAAAGCCCACGTCCCATGAAAGAATAGGGGAAAAAACATTTTGATGGAAGGATTCCACAAAGCAAAGTCAGCCCGGACGCTGGTGGTCCAAATGGAATAGAGATACATAAGACAAAGTAAACACTTGCAGAGATAAGATAAGATAAAAGGTTTAGATAAAGATCAAGGTTTTTAAGAATTACAATGTTAAATTCATTGGGGAAGAGGAAACCATTCTAAGTTCACACATAAGAATGGTGGGAGAGCATGACAGAACAGAACATTTAGGACAAGTTGGAAACTTGCCTGTCTTTAGAAAACACTCGGAATTTTCCCCTTCAATATTTACTTTGTAAATGAGTTCTCAGAACATTACACCTCACCTCCACTTATCATAGAATCCCTACAGCGTGGAAACAGGCCATTTGGTCCAACAAGTCCACACTAACCTGCCAAGAATAATCCACCCAGACCCATTCCCCTACCTTATTACTTGACATTTACCCCTAACTAATGCGCCTAACCTACACATCCCTGAACACTAGGGCAATTTAGCATGACTAATTCACCTAATTTACACACCTTTGGATCGTGGGAGGAAACCCGAGGAAACCCATGCAGACATGGGGAAAACATGCAAACTCCACACAGACAGACAGTCGCCTGAAGTTGGAATCGAGGTGCTATGAGGCAGCAGTGCTAACCACTGAGCCATCATGCTCAATGGTTAACCAATAGGGGACAGAGTTGGGAGAAAAGGAGCATTTTTAGTTTTGCAACTTTTAAATAGGCAAATGCTACAGGGATCAGAGGGGAGGCTGCAATTATTTGTAAGATATATTAAATGATTTGGATGACAGAAGTGAATATATAATTACCAAGTTTGAGAGTGACTCAAAAAATAGATGAGAAGGCTAGCAGTGCAGAGGCATTTTGGGGTCCTAGTGTATGAATCACAAAATTCCAAGTTCAGCGAGAATTATGGAATGCCTTTATTTCCAAGAGAATGGAGTATAAAAATATAGAACAGTCTTGGTAAAATTATACAAGGCACTAGTCAGATCACAGCTAGAAGTCAGTGCACAGTTTTAATTATCTTAGCCATAGAAAGACATACTGGCAATGGATGAAGGGCTTTTGCCCAAAACATCGATTTTGAAGCTACTTGGATGCTGCCTGAACTGCTGTGCTCTTCTAGCACCACTAATCCAGAATATTGGCAATGGAGGCAGTCCAGAGAGGTTCACTAAATTTGGAGAAACTTTACAAGGAGAGATTGAGTATTTTCTGCCTGTACTCATTGAGGTTTAGAAAAATAAGAGGAGACCTTAGAAAAAAGAAAGATTCTTAGTGGGCATTTCAGGGTAGATGCAGAGAGATTGTTCCCCTTGTAGGAGTCTAGGACTAGAGGACTTATCCACTTATCCAGGTCATCCACTTCACCTGTACCTATGTTTTTGTTTTTGCCACTGTTACCTATTATTTACTTATCTATACTATTTAACTATGTGATCTGTCTGTATTGCTCGCAAGACAAAGCTTTTCACTGTGCCTCGGTACACATGACATTAAATTTAATTCAATTCACTTAAGACACAGATGAGGAGGAAAATTCATCCTTAGAGGGTGGTAAATCTGTGGAATGCTTTACCAGAGCTGTCAAGGCTGGATTGTTAAAATTTTTCAAAGGTTGAGACGGATTTTCAATCATTAAGGGAACCAAAGTTTATACAGATAAGGCAAGTAAATGGAGTTGAGGACTGTGATCAGGCATGATCTCATTGCCTGGTGGAGCCAACTTGATGGGCCAAATACTTATTTTCCTATGTCTTATGCCCTCATGCCATCCTGGGTTATTGACAGCATTGCTGCCTGCATTTATTTTATCATACTGTCAGTTAGACCTAGTTAATTAACAGCTTCACAAACTTTAAATAAAAATGTTGAACTGCATGACTCTTTACAATCAGAATTTGAGAGAATACTAAAATTCAGATCCTCCTCTAAGAACTTAAAATTGACTGAATAATTCAATTTCTCCAGCAAAGAAACAAGCACACGTTTTTGAATCTACATAGGTACATACTTTACCTCACCTACTCAAAACAAACGCTGCATAGACACTTTCTTTTAACATAACCTCCCAACTGATGCATCTTCGATTTGTGAAATTAAAAGCTTATCATATTTTAATTACAAAAATGATTGTGACAAAACATCCAAGAAAGTATTTTTTTGGAGGGAATGTAAGCAAAGTATAATTTGGTGTGGTTTACTCACCGTTCATAGCGGTTCCTGTGACAGATGACCCAGATATAGCTACGTCATCAGGAATTCCTTCTTTGTTCCCAGTCGTTACAGTGCACTTTGAATCAGTCAATACGACATCTTGAGTATGGGATGGGGTTTCCATCATTCTACAAAACTTAGCAGTAACAAATGTCACTTTATGGGTCTTCTCACAATGAGCCAAAGGTCACTTCGTGCCATTAAAAGGAAATGTGCTCCGCTGAGGATAAATCACGAGATTGCAAACATTCTGAAAAGCAGCATCATGATCTGTGAACTAGGAAATGTAGCATTTGACTTGGCAGGTTCCAATGCGTCAAGGATTGAGGCCTTTCCTATGCAACTCACGAATAGGATAGTGTAGGCTCTGTGGAAAGACAATGCGCTAAGTAAGTACTTACTATCTGAAACTAATTGACACCAGGAAGTATATGATTATATTAGAAATCACAAGGAAACAAAATGCAAGTAAACCTGATTGGAGTCTTGCTGGTGAGACAGCAAAGGAACTGAAAGGTGTAAGATCATCCAATGTAATGGTTTGACCCTATCCATTAAACTGATTTAAACTGCAGTGTAAATTCACATTACAACAGTGACTATGCCAACAATAAAACAAGTTTCAAGTATTTTGAGACATCGAGGTCATGATAGGCACTAAATAATTTTTTTCAGTATAAGCAGCTCTGCTGGTAAAGCAAGGAATAAAAGTTCTTATTGCACTCATCCTAAGCAGGTGCAATAGTGATTAACATGGGTTAAAAATAATTGAATTACCCCCTCTAGCTTCTCTTTCCACCCTTGATTCCATCAATAACCTAAAATAGAAAAACATATTTGTTACTATACTATAAATAATGCCTTAGAGTGTAACCTTGATAGCTAGCAGCTTAAACATACATTTGACACATTAGTACAGAAACTTTTATAAATAGATAATAGTGGGCAGCACGGTGGCACAGTGGTTAGCACTGCTACCTCACAGCGCCAGAGATTCCCGCCTCAGGCGACTGACTATGTGGAGTTTGCACAATTCTCCCAGTGTCTGCGTGGGTTTCCTCCCACAGTCCAAAAGTGTGCAGGTTAGGTGAATTGGCCATGCTAAATTGCCCGTAGTGTTAGGTGAAGGGGAATGGGTCTGGGTGGGTTGTGCTTCGGCGGGGTCGGTGTGGACTTGTTGGGCCGAAGGGCCTGTTTCCACACTAAGTAACCTAATCTAACAACAGTATCAGTAAACATGATTAATATGCATAACAATTAGAGTCATTTCAGGAATAAATTTAAAAGGTTAACTGCAGCTGTTTGTTAAATAGCAATCAGAAGTTTATGGGCTCTGTGTGAGGCCTTGAATATCATCTAATAGATCAGTAGTTTAACTGTTGGTACTGCATTTCTTTGTCAATATAAGTCCTTTCCATCTCAAAAATTGAAGCCAATTAAACTACTCAAAAACCACGTTTCACAATGAAATTATCATTATCACTTATGAAAACCTGTAACTTATGGACAGTGAGGAGGGCTGTTGTCGGCTGCAGAGGGACTTAGATAGGATGCAGAGCTGGGCTGAGGAGTGGCAGATGGAGTTCAACCCTGCCAAGTGTGAGGTTGTCCATTTTGGAAGAACAAATAAGAATGCGGAATACAGGGTTAATGGTAGGGTTCTTCGTCAGGTGGAGGAACAGAGGGATCTTGGGGTCTATGTACATAGATCTTTGAAGGTTGCCACTCAGGTGGATAGAGTTTGTAAGAAGGCCTATGGAGTATTATCGTTCATTAGCAGAGGGATTGAATTCAAGAGTCGTGAGGTGATGTTGCAGCTGTACAGGACTTTGGTTAGGCCACATTTGGAGTACTGTGTGCAGTTCTGGTCGCCTCACTTTAGGAAAGATGTGGAAGCTTGGAGAGGGTGCAGAGAAGATTTACCAGGATGTTGCCTGGAATGGAGAGTAGGTCGTACGAGGATAGGTTGAGAGTTCTCGGCCTTTTCTCGTTGGAACGGTGAAGGATGAGGGGTGACTTGATAGAGGTTTATAAGATGATCAGCGGAATAGATAGAGTAGACAGTCAGAAACTTTTTCCCCGGGTACAACAGAGTGTTACAAGGGGACATAAATTTAAGGTGAAGGGTGGAAGGTATAGGGGAGATGTCAGGGGTGGGTTCTTTACCCAGAGAGTGGTGGGGGCATGGAATGCGCTGCCCGAGGGAGTGGTAGAGTCAGATTCATTGGCGACCTTTAAGCGGCATTTGGATAGGTACATGGATGGGTGCTTAATCTAGGATAGAAGTTCGGCACAACATCGTGGGCCGAAGGGCCTGTTCTGTGCTGTATTGTTCTATGTTCTATGTTCTATGTTCTATTATGCATTGGTTGTATTCAGACAATTTCGACACCATACTATTTGAGCACCTTTAAAACGCTTCAAGGTACTTTGCAAGAATGTTATCAAATAGAAGTCTGACACCAAAAAAAATAAGAATATTTGAGCAAAGTTTTAAGGAAATCTTCGAGAGAGTTTGAGGTTCAGTCGTGAAATTCCAGAGCTTAGATCCCACCTGAAGACACAACTGTCAATGGTGGTTAGATGAAAACAGGAGGTGCATATTGGGTCAGAATTGTCACAGCACTAAGATCTCAGTGAATTTGAGAGCTGGAGGAGGTTACACTAAGAGAAAAGATGAAGTCATGCAGAGGTTTGAAGACAAAAATGAACTTTTTAAAACACTGATGTGTCACTTGGCAGGGCTAATGCAAGTCAGTGAGCTCAGGGGTTGTGATTAATTGAACTTAAGAGTGAGTTAAGAAATGGCCAGCAGAGCTTTGGATGATTTAAAGCTTACAGATGGATGGAAGGTTGGTTAGCAAAACATTGGAATAGTCATGTCTAGGGTTAAATAACATACTTTAGGGTTTCAACAGCAGATAAACTGAAATAGGGAGAGATAGAATTACAGATTGCTGCACAGAACAAATCTAGGTATAATACATTCAACAGAAGGTTGAGAATTTCAAAACAAATAATACCAAACCACAGAGTTGAACTTGCATTAGTTCTGATTTACTGGTAAAACTGGCTATCAGACTCGTGAGGCTTTTGCATGAACACAGAGCATAAGAGTCATAAACATGTACAGCATGGAAGCAGACCCTTCCGTCCAACTTTCCATGCTGACCAGAAATCCCAAATTAATCTAGCTCCATTTGCCAGCATTTGGCCCATGTCCGTCTGAACCTTTCCTATTCATATACACAGCCTTTTAAATGTTGCAATTGTACCAGTCTCCACCACTTCCTCTGGCAGCTCATTCCATGCAAGTAAAACCCTTTGCATGAAAATGTTGCACCTTAGGTCTCTTTTAAATCTTTCCCTTTTCACCTTTAATCTATGCTGTCTACTTTTGGACTCCCGCCCCACCTCAGAAATAAGATCTTGCCTATTTACCCTAACCACCCCCCTCATGATTTTATAAACCGCAATAAAGGCACCCCTCAGCCTCCGACACTCCAGGGAAAACAGCCCAAACTTATTTCGGCCTCACGCTCTAGCTCAAACCCTCCAAACCTGGCAACATCTCGTAAATCTTTTCTGGACTCTTTCAAGTTTCACAACATTGTTCTTATAGGAGGAAGACCAGAATTAGGTTAGATTACAGACAATGTGGAAACAGGCCCTTTGGCGCAACAAGCCCACACCAACTCTCTGAAGAGCAACCCACCCATACCCATTCCCCTATATTTACACCTTCACCTAACACTACGGGCAGTTTAGCACGGCCAATTCACCTAACCTGCACATCTTTGGACTGTGGGAGGAAACCGAAGCACTGGGAGGAAACCCACGCACACACTGGGAGAATGTGCAAACTCCACACAGACAGTTGCCCGAGGCGGGAATTGAACCCGGGTCTCTGGCGCTGTGAGGCAGCAGTGCTAACCACTGTGCATGCAATACTCCAAAAGCAGCCTAACCAATGTCCTGTACTCTCAATGTGACCTCAACGCCTATTCTCAATGCACTGACCAATAAAGGCAAGCATACCAAGTGCCTTCTTCACTATCCTATTTACCAGTGACTCCACTTTCAATGCACTACGATTCAGGTTGGTAGAGACAATGGCCTGTTAGAGCTTGATTTTAATCTTCAGCTTAATGCACTGCTGCTTCTAGAGATGATATTGAGCTTTAGAGCTACAGAGTAATGTGAATATCACAGGCAAACAAGGTTATTACTGTTCGCTCCCTAGAATTTAGTCACTTTTTCCCCCTTTTAAAAATGGAATGACTCAACTGTCTGAATCATGTAATGCAAATAATAGTGAAGTAGGAACTTAGTACTAGGAAGAAATGAATCATAATTTTAATGAAATGACTTTAAATTAAGGATTACAGTGTAATTGTAACAAGACTGAAAACAGATGATTTTCTTACATATCTGATCAGGCTGTGTCTAGGAGTAGGACACCTCCTGTTCTACCAAGGAAGAACTCTATTTAAATTTTTCTACGGTTTCATAATCTTATTTGGTTAAACCCATTATGCTGGGACAGGAAATATCATGAAGAACTGGAAGTTTATAGTCCACATCAGAAAACAAGAGCAGACTGTTCAGCCCTTCGAGGCTACTCCACTATTCAATATGATCGTTGCTGACCATCCAACTCAGTGGCTTGCTCTCACTTTCTCTCAATATCCTTTATCCAAAGAACTACATATGACTCTTTCTTGAAAACATTTAATGTTTTGACCTCGACCACATTCCGTAGCCGAGAATCCAATAGGCTGAGCACTTTCCAGGTTACAAAATTTCTCTCATCTCAATGAGAAATGGCTTACTCCATATTCTTAAAACTAAGATTCCTGGTTCTGCACTCCCCAGTCAGTCACCTGGAACACTTTCCTGAGTTTACCCTCTCTGTCCCGTTATAAATTTATAAGCTTTCATGAGATTCTCCCTTCTTCGTCCAACTTCAATTAATATTGACCAATCCAGTCTCTCTTCAATTCGTTCATCCTACCATCCTAGGAATCTGGCTGGTAAATCTTTGATGCACTGCCTCCATACCTAGAGCATCCTTACACAGATAAGGAGACCAAAACTACAAAAATACTTGAGGTGTAATCTGACCAAGGACTTATACAGTTGCAACAAGACATTCCACTCCTGTACATGAATCCTCACAATGAAGGCTCAACATTCTATTTCGTCCCTGTTGTATCTGCATGCTTACTTTCAGCGACTGTTATACAAGGACATAGAGGTCTCATTATACCTCCCCCATCCCAACCTATGGCTATTCAGATAATCTGCATTCTTGTTTTGCTAGCAAAGTTAACAAACTCACATTTGCCCACATTATTGTTCATCTGGCACACATTTACCCTCTTTTAATCTTCAGTATGCTACACCCAACAAACCAAGGGAACAAGTATCTTGCTCCTAACAAGTATTTCAAGTTAGCTGTAGTGTGACCAACAAATATGATCCAATTATTCATTCTTTAATTTATCCTTTTTTCTTGTAATTAACAATCTGGCCTATGCCCATCACTGCCTGAACCGGAAACTAGAGGGGAAGGAGAATTTGAGGCACCAAACCAGCCCAAAATCTTCTAGGGGAAATCCTCATTTACAAACAGAGTCAGAGAAAGTTAATGGCAACATAGTAAATTTATGGAGTTTTGCATTTCTACAGCATATTTCATGACTCAAAATCTCAAAACATTTTACAGCAAAAGGTACTTCTAAATGGTAACTACTGTTGTACTACAGAAACATAGCAGCTTGCTGTGAATAAATTTACAGCTATTAACAGCATTGAGATAGTGTCCATGTATTCTTTTCTCAGATATTGACAAAATTGGCCAAGACTGCAGAGATTACTCCTCTGCCTTCCATTCTGATAGGTAGAAATAAGATTGTAAAAGGGCAAACACCACCAGACCTCATCTGAAATAAGTCACCCAACTAGGCAAACACCTCCTCAGTACTACACTAGATGGCCAGCTTTGATTTTTGCTATCAGGTCCTGACGTGGGCTGATTGGTAACCATTGCACTGACTGTATAATCTTTGCTGAGGAGCTTTAGACAATGTACTTGATCATTTTTTAAAGCCCAGATATTTCCAGTAAGAACATTTATACATGTAATACAATTTTAAATGTTTTCCGCTCAAATCATGATAATGTAACTTCGGCAAAATAAGCATATCAACAACTCATCAACTTCATCAACACATTCTACCCCAACCTTAAATTTACCTGGACCATCTCTGACACCTCCCTCCCCTTCCTGGACCTCTCCATCTCCATTAATGACGACCGACCTGACACTGACATTTTTTACAAACCCACCGACTCCCACAGCTACCTGGATTACACCTCTTCCCACCCTACCTTTTGCAAAAATGCCAATTCCCAATTCCGCCGGATCTGCTCCCAGGAGGACCAGTTCCACCACAGAACACACCAGATGGCCTCCTCCTTTAGAGACTGCAATTTCCCTTCCCACATGGTTAAAGATGCCCTCCAACGCATCTTATCTACATCCCACACCTCCGCCCTCAGACCCCACCCCTCCAATTGTAACAAGTACAGAACGCCCCTAGTGCTCACCTTCCACCCTACCAACCTTCGCATAAACCAAGCCATCCGCCGACATTTCCGCCACCTTCAAACAGACTCCACTACCAGGGATATATTTCCCTCCCCACCCCTTTCCGCCTTCCGCAAAGACCGTTCCCTCCGCGACTACCTGGTCAGGTCCACGCCCCCAAACAACCCACCCTCCAATCCTGGCACTTTCCCCTGCCACCGCAGGAACTGTAAAACCTGCGCCCACACCTCCTCCTTCACCTCTATCCAAGGCCCTGAAGGAGCCTTCCACATCCAAAGTTTTACTTGCACATCCACTAATATCATTTATTGTATCCGTTGCTCCCGATGCAGTCTCCTTTACATTGGGGAGACTGGGCGCCTCCTAGCAGAGTGCTTTAGGGAACATCTCCGGGACACCCGCACCAATCAACCACACCGCCCCGTGGCCCAACATTTCAACTCCCCCTCCCACTCTGCTGAGGACATGGAGGTCCTGGGCCTCCTTCACCGCCGCTCCCTCACCACCAGATGCGTGGAGGAAGAACGCCTCATCTTCCGCCTCGGAACACTTCAACCCCAAGGCATCAATGTGGACTTCAACAGTTTCCTCATTTCCCCTTCCCCCACCTCACCCTAGTTCTAAACTTCCAGCTCAGTATGACTTGTCCTACCTATCTGCTTTTCCACCTATCCACTCCACCCTCTCCTCCTTGACCTATCACCTTCTTCCCCTCCCTCACTCACCCATTGTACTCTTTGCTACTTTCTCCCCACCCCCACCCTCCTCTAGGTTATCTCTCCACGCTTCAGGCTCACTGCCTTTATTCCTGATGAAAGGCTTTTGCCCGAAACGTCGATTTCAAAGCTACTTGGATGCTGCCTGAACTGCTGTGCTCTTCCAGCACCACTAATCCAGAATCTGGTTTCCAGCATCTGCAGTCATTGTTTTTAACCAATATCAACAATAGTTTCGTTTTCAGACGTTTCATCACCGTACCAAGTAACATCATCAGTGAGCCTCCGGATGAGACACTGGTGGTATGGCCCATTTTCTATTTGTGTGTTTAGGCTTCCTTGGGTTAGTGATATCATTTCCAGTTTCTTTTCTCAGGGCTGGTAAATGGGATCCAAGTCAACGTGTTTGTTGATAGAGTTCTGGTTGGAATACACAGTGTTTCAAGGAATTCTCGTGCATGTCTCTGTTTGATTTGTCCTAGGACGGATGTGTTGTCCCAGTCACAGTGGTGTCCTTCCTCATCTGTATGCAAGGATACCTGGGAGAGTGTGTCATTTGTTTTGTGGCTAATTGATGTTCATGTATCCTGGTAGCTAGTTTTCTGCCAGTTTGTCCAATGTAGTGTTTGCTACAGTTCTTGCAAGGTATTTTGTAAATGACGTTAGTTTTGCTTGTTGTCTGAATGGGATATTTCAAGTTCATTAGCTGCTGTTTTAGTGCGTTGGTGGGTTTGTGGGCTACCATGATGCCAAGAGATCTGAGTAGTCTGGCAGTCATTTCAGAGATGTTTTTGATGTAGGGTAGAGTGGCTAGGGTTTCTGGACATGTTTTGTCTTCTTGTATGGGTTTGTTACTGAGAAACCGTCGGACTGTGTTCATTGGGTACCCGTTCTTTTTGACGGGTTAGGGTTAGGGAAAGACACCAAGATAGAAGAGAATAAAATGATGGTCTCCTTTGATCTAACTGCCCTGTTCACATCCATCAACATCAACCTAGCCAAGGAAACACTGACTACACTATTAGAAGAACCAAAGACACATACACCAAACACCACCAATTTCATCAGCAAGGACAATGTCATCACGCTAGTGGACCTATGCTTTACCACCCACTGCATCTTCAACAACAAACCTTCAGACAAGACAATGGAACATTCATGGGATCTCCAATGTCAGGGTTCTTAGCAGAGACTCGAACAAACAACTCTGCCAACAATCCGACCCAAACTTTAGGTCCGACCCAAACTATATGGATGACCTTCGTCATCATTAAACAAAACAAATTAGAGGAAACCATCAAGGCCATCAACTTTACTGGCATATAGTTCACTAAAGAGGAGGGAAACAACAACAAACTGCCATTCCTAGATGTCACGGTAGAGCGAACAGCCAATGGGGAACTTCAAACCAGTTTTAAAACATCAAAAACGTTTCATTACTTCAACAGTAGAAATCCTCAAAAATCAATTTGGGTTTAAAATTCACAGAAAAGTCTGAAACAGCCATTTAACTATTAACTGGAAATGATCAACAAGACATTGGAAAAATGCCACATTCAAATATGAAAGACACTGGACAGACATTATTGATAGAGCTTTTACCAATTCTTACCCTGTACACCATAATAATCTGTATGAGAATTTGAACATCAATAGAAATTGTCTTCAAATTACTTGGACAGTTGCTATAAGGAAAAAATTTCCAAGAAACCATAAGCCCTGGAGGTGACATTTAGCAAATATTGATGAAATGAGAAAACATTATTGGAGAGATGTTGTTGCACATTCTAACATACTGTCCACTTTAAAGATAGCTAACAGTATGCTCTTCAGAACAGAAAATCATAGTTTACATTTTTTAAAATCTTTGAATTTGGTATATTTTATCCTCGTTTTTTGCTTTAATTGATCAAGTTAGCTCTCACTAGACAGCAAGTGGAAGGAGTGTAGGGTTTCAATCAAACAAGTCACACCAACTGGCTTTGAATTATACTGCACTGCAGAATGGATTTAAATTAATAATGAGATTTAAATCTGTAACTGATAACAAAGCCTATTAAATTCATACTTCTTATAGGCTGCACACCACTTTTGGAAATAATATCTGCAAGCAAAAGATTCACATTCAATAGTTTTTAAAATACTGTACTTTAAAAATCACAGAATATTAATTTTCACATTAACTAACTGTACTGCATATACCTTCAGACAAATAGAAGCTCTGAACTCCAAAGAGCAATAAGGGTCTATTATCTTGGTCAAAATTACCCCCTCTTTACTGTTACACAATGTCAAATCAACTTTTTTTTTTTAAATAACATTTAGTTGCAACAAATTTAAAAGGAGTTCCATTTCACAAGCAAACCTATCATCACAAAGATTGTTTAATATTACGTAGAACAGCTTTGAACATACAACACTTTGCAAGTGAACTCAACTTCTGAATCAAGGGTGGCTGTAAATACAAATCACATTAAGACTTGGTTCAAATGTAATAAAAAAATTCCCTTGTAAATGCAAACCCTTCTACCAGAGATGCAACAAAATGTTCAGTCAGACACTATTAAATAAATATAAATTAATTGGTTAAATAAATTAATAAGCTTTCTAAACCAACCCATACCACTCAACTGTTAATCTATCCCTTTAGGGATACCAGTGTACCAAGGATTCAAGAACAATTAACCGACTTACTGGAGAATGTGGGCTCTGATCTACCGTTTGTACCCCTAGAAATGATGATCATGAAAAGAAAGAGTAATCTACTTAGCTTGGAAGACATTCAACAACAGTGTATTAAACTTCACTTGTGATAGATTCGGATTTTATGGTGCATTCATTTAGCAGTGGTCAGATAGTTTTGAACAGACTCTACAGCTACAGCATAAATGCTGTATGTCATGTGAACCCAGAGTCCAAAAATGTGACCACTGTCAATTACCCTGAAGAACAGCAGCAAACTGCTTCTGGAGTCAGCCAGAAATACTTTAATCAAGTAAAACTGAGCATAAAATAATAGTAAGAAATGCTGCCTGAACAACTCAAAACTACAGCAATTCACCCAAAATCCACAAACATCATTGTAAATATCAAAGAAACACTTCCCATGCACAGACTGCAGTAGTACAATGTGACAGATAATCATCTAAAGACGAACAAATTCTGCCTTGGAAGAACTAAAAACTCCAGACTACCAAAATTGCAGCTTGGCTATTTCTTGTTTTTCAGTATAACAGCAAGTCCAGTAATTTTTGAATTATGCACATTAGGACATTCGAGAGAGTGTTGAAGGGGGCTTGGGGCAAGAGTGGCAATGTATCCATCTCCTTCAATCATTATACAGTGACTAATTGTGGCTGGACTAGGTGGTGTTTCATAACCAGGCATCAACACTCCCAATCAAGGCTCACAAGTTAGTAATTACTATAACGAAAGCGATATTGGAGAGTGAAGACTGACTATAGAACAATAACAAACTCATCATCTCAAAAATAAACTACCAAAGCCATCCAACTAATAATAGACTCTGTAAAAACAAGATGAATATCACTTTTAGTTCCAAAGAACCAGACCTACAATGCTTTGAGGGCAACGTCACCACCCATCAGCTGTTATGATACAACTGAAATTTCAAACATTTTTTGTAGACATAAATAGGAAAGAAATTAATGTCAAAATAGTTTACGAAAACAGATATACTGCAAGTGTGTGTCACATTACACTTCATACTTCTTGATGTTAAAAGAAGTTGATCGTGACTTATTCTAGATTTTATTGAATTGAAAAGAACCAAAACATTAAGACTCAAGGTCAAAAGCTTGGGCAGAATGATGTCAGAACGAGAAAAAGACAAAGTAAATCACAAATTAGTGATTTGATGTTAGCAAGTTTGGGTTATAAAAAGGTTGAAGAAAGCTGGAGAAAGGCAAAAAAGGATTGTTAAGGGAATTACGGTGAAGACTGCATCAATTGAAAGTGTAGGAAGAGGACAGTTTGTGCACAATGTATAGGAAGTTTCAGAGAAACAGTGGAAAATTCAGTGCATTGAGATGAGATGACTGAGGAACACTTTTTTAAAATCTCACTTAAATCTTTCAGAGTTGCCCCATTTTAATTGTAATAATCTGCTATACCCACTTTATCTTAACTTTTCACCCCCTTAAACAATAACCTTTTCAAAAATCTAAACATTTCCAGTCACACCTCCCGACCTTATTAAAATAAAAGAATTAAAATCTATTAAAATCATTTCAGCTTAGTCTACTGTACAGATTTTGACTTCCAAATGCTACTTTACATCTGTAAAGTACATTTTGAACTATTAAAGAAACTAAAGAACAGGTTTTAGTGGTTACAGTGTAATTTCCTTGCAGACTGATTGGAGACCAAAAAAAGCATTTAAGGCAAACAAGGATTTGCATTTATTTGGCACCTGCAACATGAATATTCCAAAGTATTTCATAGAAGCTTTACAAAAACCATTTTAAAAACTAAGCCAAATATTGTATTGGGAGAGATAACAAAAACTTGGTAAATAGATTTCAAAGCTCTACCTTAAGGGAGAAAAGAGAGTTAAAGTCACAGAGAGGATTAGGGAGGGTATTTGGGAGTTTAGCAGCTTAGCAGTTGAAAATTCAGCCACCAATTGTGATTAGATTAAAATCAAGGATGCTCAAGAAGCCAGAGTTGAGCAGCATGAGAAATCTTGGGAAGGGTGAAGGTGGTTACAGAGATATCAAAGTACAGGCTATGAAGTGGTTTAAAAGCATGTATGAGAATTTTAAAGTCAATTATTTGCAAAATGCTAATTAAGTCAAAACTGACTTTCTGTCTACCTGCAATAACTTATTTTGTCAAAGTCCAGGAATGGACAGATGAATAAGAACTCAAAACAGTAATATATCTATAAATGCTCAGCAACTGGATTTCTACGTCTGTGAAAGCAAAGCAAAGCGCTTGAACTTCTTTTTCAAGTTTAAATAATTCAGTGCCACAATATACTGAGAAAATTATCTGGAAACATGAATGGCAATCAACAACTAGATGGTACAAAATTTAGCAGACAAGCAGATCAAAAGAGTTGAGATAATGACTAAGACATGTTACTTTTATATTTCTAGAAAATATGTGGTGATACATCACTTGGTGACGAGATTAAAATCAAAACCATTCCAAGTAATTGAGTAATAATTATAAAAACATTAGGTAATTTTGAAAACTTAGGATACAACATTCAAAACTTTAAATGTGGCAGGATACAGAATGTACAATCCAAAAAGATTAGGATTTTAGGAATAACTTCCAGCCATCATGTACTAACCTCAGAGAAATCTAGTTTCAAAGCCCCACACACATATATAATGGTCCATAAGAATGTTACTACAGCTACATAAATTTCCCAATGTCATACCTAATAAAATACACCAGACAATGTTTAACATACGCTAGAACTAAAAACAGACTAATAGAATTGGACTTGTATTGTAACTTTCATGACCTCAGGATATCCCAAAACATTTTACAGCCAATGAGACACTTCTGCATTATGATACAGGAAACATCAATGTACATGTGATGTTGCAAAGTATACTTGCTAGCTAAAAAATTACATTCCACCATGCAGTCAAAAACAACCACCATTGTGATGTATGCAACACATTATATTTTTAAAAAGTGCTTGATGCATCCAACCTCTAACTTAAAGAATTCTGAATAGAATTTGTGATCACTGATAAAATACCATAATCTAAAATTAATACGTTGCATTAAACTCTCAATGGTTTCTTCGGATTTACCAGCGAGTGACAAAGGAACATATGAAATAGGAGCTGGAGTTGGCAATTCAGTCCCTTCGAGTCTACTCCACCATATAACCTGACCTTGATTGATTTTATCCTGGTATCCACTCCACTTTCCTTCTTGCTCCCCAAAGCCTTTATCCTGCTTTTCATAAGAAACATACCTATTTCATTCTTGACTCTGATTCAATCTGCCTCCAATACACTCTGGAGCAGGAATTCAACAGATTTACAATTGTCAGGAGTAGTTTTTCCGCATCTGTTTTGAACCCACCCCTTTCTTATTCTATATCTATAACTTCTGGTTCTAGACTGTCCCACAATGGAAAACATCTGCTCAACGTCATTTTATCAAACCCCTTCAGCATTTTCTACACTTCTATCAGATCCACTCCCCCATTCTTCTGAACTCCAGTGATCATAAGCCCAAGCTATTCAACTGTTTCTTGTACAACAGTCCTTTCATCCCTGAAATCAACCTGGTGAACCTTCTATGAACTGCCTCCAGTGGCACTACATCCTTTCTTGAAGACACCAAATCTGGACACTGTACTCCAGGTGTGATTTCACCAACATCTTGTAATATTGTAATAAGACTTTACTTCTATAATCCAGTCCTTTTGCAATAAATGCCAATATTCTATTTGATTTTCTTACTATATGCTACACCTGCATATCCACTTTCTGCAATTCATAGACAAGGACACCCATGTCCCTTTGCACTGACGTACTTTGAATCTACTTCCTATTTAAATCATAATTTATTCTTATTTTTCCAGCCAAAATTGAAACCACATTGAACTCCATCATCCAGATTCTGGCCCATTCTCCGAGAATATCAATATTCACCCTTAAACTTCCTCATTATAGCCTGTTTTCCCACATATTTTAGTATCATCTGAGCGCTTCGTATTGTTACAGTCTTTCCCTACTTGCAGATCATTTACATAGATGGTCAATAGTTGATGTCCAAGTAATGAACCATGTGGCACCCTACTAGTTACAGTTCACCATCCAGAGAAGGACCTGGTTATCCCAATCCTCTGCTTTCTGTCAGTCAGTCAACCCTCTTTTCAAGCCAATATTCTACTTCTAACCCCCGGGACCTAACTTTCTGGATCAGTCTTTTATTTGGCACCTTGTCAAATGGCTTCTGTAAATAAAATATCCAGATAGAGCAGAAGCCTCAAGGCTCCTATCAGACCTCAGCCACCCTCAGTATTTATAACCTGAAGTCTCCCTCTTAGTGCATTGATATGAAACTTAACTTGACCATAGGCAATGTAGCAACTAGTGGGTCTCAAGTTTGGAAAGTTGGAGCGAGGAATCAACTAGATAGTGTTAACCATAATCACTCTCCAGTGATCCTGCTAGAAGTGCTACTTTGTTGACAGGATAGGTTCCAGGAGATATATTCCCACACAAAAAAACTGACACTCACTATGAACATCATGTGACCATCAACCACTTGAGAACAGACAGCTGTAGTTTGGGAACTTAAAACGGAAAAGGAAAAAAGAAAGAGGCGAGATGTTTGTCAGACAGAATTAGGATGAGCATTTTAAGCAGCTCCCAGTTATAAGATCAGTATTGCAAATAAGAGACTTGGGTGTTACTATGTTAAGAATTTTTCATCAGCAGAGTTTTTTCATTCCCAAGATGCCTCAGCAATAGAGAGGTTTTATTTTGAAGTTACGGAGAAAAATAGGCTAAGAGTCTGGACAGATGGATCACTAAAAGCAGAAAGAAAATGACAGTAACAGCACAGATCTATACCAAAGCAATACAAGATTCTCACTACCCCACGTAGAGGAAATGAACAAGTATTGGTTTGTCTAATACAGAGAGGGAGACTTCAAACTGTAGTTACTGAGGGTATGTAACCTGAGGGAAATTGATGAATGTAGCTCAGTTGTCAACAACACAATGGCTAGGGGCAGTGACCCTAAATAATGAATTAATCAATTTCCTGATATGAAGAAAGAGCAAAATGGAAGAGGACCAAAGCCAAATCATTCACAATGACATAGTAATAGTTGAAACTGAAAGGAGATGTAGAAGTCTTAAGTTTAACTGGAAAGAGATTATACAAGCTGCTCAGAAGCACAATGCATCCTAAGGACTCTATGTGCCAGAATTCCAGAAATTCACAGCACTGATAACACAATGCTGAAGCCTATACTGATTTCACAAGTTACCCCAGCACTTCAAAATTGAGGAATGATTTGAAAATAAAAAGCAGCTTCAATATCTAGAAGGTGGAAATTAAGAACAAGGACAAATTTAGGAAATTCTCCAAGATGGGAGAGAACTTTAAGATTCAAAAACAGACATACTACAAGAGTCAGAAACAGTTGAAGTTTTAAAATGATCTGAATTCAGGGTAAAGTTGTTAATCATTTACTTTTGTGGGGGTCAAGAGTGTGATGTTGGAAAAGCACAGCAGGCCAGGAGCAAGAGAATTGATATTTCAGGCACAAGCCTTTCATCAGGAATGAGGCTTGTGGGGAGGTAGCTGAGAATGCGATAGGTAGATGAAGTTGGAGGAGGTGGTGATTGGTCGAAGGGTGGAGTGGATAGATGGGAAAGGTGATGGACAGGTTGAGAGGGCGGGCCAAGTTGGAGGCTTGGGACTGGGGTAATGGGAATGGGGGTGGGCAGTGAGGAAACTAGTGAAATCCACATTGATCCCGTTTGGTTGCAGGGCCCCAAGGTGGAACATGAAGAGTTATTGCTCCAGGTGTCTTCAAACGGACCCCACCACCAGAGATTTTTTTCCCTCCCCATCCCTATCAGCGTTTGGAGAGACCATTCCTTCTGCAACTCCCTTGTCAGACCCATGCTCCCCACCAGCCCACACCCAACTCCCAGTATCTTGCCCTGCAACCACAAGTAGTGCAAAACCTGCACCCACACCTCCCACCTCACCAACAACCAAGGCCCCAAAGGATCCTTCCACATCTGGCAAAATTTCTCTGTACCTCCACCAATGTATCAGTTGCACTCAATGTGGTCTCCTCTACATCAGGAGGCAGGATGCCAACTTGCAGATCATTTCAGAGGACATCTCTGGAACACCCGCACCAACCAACCCCACTGCCCCGTGGCTGAACATTTCAACTCCCCCTCCCACTCTGCCAAGGACACACAGGTCCTGGGCCTCCTCCATCGCCTGAAGAAACAACACCTCATATACTGCCTTGGAACCCTGCAACCACACGGGATCAATGTGGATTTCACCAGTTTCCTCATTTCCCCTCCCTCCACATTATCCCAGTCCCAAGCCTCCAATCCAGCACTGCCCTCCTGATCCATCCATCACCTTTTCCATCTATCATTTCCACCCTCCTTTCTGACCTATCACCTTCTCCCCCACTTTCATCTACCCATCGCATTCTCAATCATCCCCCTCCCATTTACCTCTCAACCCCATGGCCCACAAACCTCATTCCTGATGAAGGCTTATGCCAAAAATGTTAATTCGCCTGCTCAGAAGCTGCCTGACAGGCTGTGCTTTTCCAGCACCACACTCTTGACTTTGATCTCCAGCATCTGCAGTCTTTACTTTCTCATAATCATTTACTTTGGCTAGATAATATCATCAGCACATAAAAAACAAATGCTGAACAATGAAATCATCAATAGGGGAGATTAAACATTAAATGACAAGCAATTTAGATTTTATTTGAAACCTCGGAAAAGATGACAAATATAGATGGCATTAATGAGGTGCAGCAAAAGACGGATAAAATTTCACCATATATCAAATTCAGATGTTTCAAAGGAATACAAGCAAATAACAACTTACAAAAGCATAATGACCACTGATCATACGTTTGATTCAAATCAAACATCCTTTGTCAGTTTAAAAATATATAACTTTATAATAATTCTTCACTACTACAAATATCTAAAAAGACAAAGGGCTGCAGATGCCGAAACAAAAACATAATGCTGGAGAAAAAACTCAGGAGGTTAGGCAGCATTCCCACAGAAAGCAGAATCAACATCTTCAGAGCAGGAGTTACTGACCCGAAATGTTGACTCTACCTTCTCTCCACAGGTCCTGTCAGATCTAAGTTTCTCCAGCAATTTTTGCTTTGTTTACTACAAAAAGCTACTTAGCTAAAGGCAATTGTAACGTATACTAATGGAATGCGATGGTAAATAGAGCGTCATGAGAACGCAATGCCAATGGGGCCATAACATCCTCAAGACTCATTGTTTTCTTGACCATTACCTCCCTCCCTTTTGTTTCCACAAACGTTTAAATGCCCAGCTCGGCTTCGAGCCACCAGCACTCGAATCCTTGTATCCTCCAATCTTCCCAAACATTAACACCTCGGCTGTTTCAGTCTGCTGTTACCGCCGATGAGCGCGCTTTTAACCCCAGGCAAACAAAGGACAGTTCAATATTTTTAAAAGACGGAGGAGGGTTTAAAGACCGTTGCCGGGCAGTTCCAGAGGCCAACCTCTTCGTCCCACCCAGCCAGTCTCAGAACGTCAACCCGAGGCTTAGCCCCCAGCTTTAGGCCGCGACACTTCCACAGAAGGGAAAATACTAACGTATAAAAATTGAGAACACCACCGTTCTCTGACCCCCACCCCCCTCTCTGGTTATAAAACCCCATTCAGCTCTCCCCAAGCCGCCATTTACCCTTCTAGAGGTGAGCGGCAGCCGGGCGCCATACGTGGCTCTTCCAGTCCAACACCGAATTCCTTCCGCTGGAATCTTCCTTTAGCATCACATTTAAAACTTCAGACGCAGTATCTATATCAACCTTACACCATTTAACAACAGCAGTAATAACTGGCATTGTATGTAATTCATCCAGCTTATTAAAAACTTGACAGCTAGTTTATTTGAAAGAGATTTTGCTCTCACTGTTAGAAAAACAAATTACCCGGCTCCTTGACGAGAACGGACCATCCGGTTGAGGCGATGCCCTGGATTGACAGGTGTCAGGTGGAGGGGCGGGGCCGGGGTTGTAGAGGCGGGCCGCTAGCGTAGGGGCGGGGTCAGTTGTAGAAGGCGGGACCCGTGCTGTAAGGGCGGGGCCAATAATATAGGGGCGGGGTCGGTTGTATAAGGCGGGACCCGTGCTGTAAGGGCGGGGCCAATAATATAGGGGCGGGGTCGGTTGTATAAGGCGGGACCCGTGCTGTAAGGGCGGGGCCAGGGATATGATCTGGATCGTGATCACTGAGTGAGTTCGCAGCAGAGGCTGTGAGTAAAGTGCGGAGCTAATATTAAACTTCGTTAACTCTGCTTTCTCTCCACAGATGCTGCCAGAGAAGGTTTTCCACCAATTATTGTTTTTGTTTCAGATTTCCCAGATCTGCAGTTCTTGGTTTTGTTTTGGCCGTCAGTTTTCTTTAACTCAAAGGCTCCTGGTGCCAGCCTATTCCGTACAGTATCCACCTTACTGCACAAGTAACAGAATATCGTGTACCTACAGTGTACACTGCACCATCCCATTTGACCTTCAAGTTGCAAAAGAGCTTGTTATGTTCCAGCTGTATAGCAGCGTCCAATTTCCAGTTTATAGTCAGGAAATAAAGAAACCCGAATGCTTTTTTTCTGTGTCTTTTACACCCTTACACCCAGGCCCTGTCATGACACTTTTAACTGGTTATGCCTCCTACTACCAAGTTTTATCTCCCTAGCATACTATCATCCATCCCTTGGTCTGGGCTCCATCTGCCCACTCACTCCTTTACCAACCCTGCCTCCTAACTCCTGTCTTCAATATAATATCCCATAGTTTCCTATCTACTGTCAATTCAAAGAAGAGCCACAGAATCTCACCATGTCTGCTGAGATTCTCTGCTACTTTTTTTAAAGATCTTCATCTTTTTATTATTTCACTTGTTTACACTTAGTCTGTGATCAGTGTTTAGATTAGATTACTTACAGTGTGGAAACAGGCCCTTTGGCCCAACAAGTCCACACCGATCCTCTGAAGAGCAACTCACTCAGATCCATTCCCCTACATTACACTACGGACAATTTAGCATGGCCAATTCACCTGAACTGCACATCTTTGGACTGTGGGAGGAAACCGGAGCACCCGGAGGAAACCCACGCAGACACGGGGAGAATGTGCAACCTCCACACAGACAGTTACCTGAGGCGGGAATTGAACCCCGGTCTCTCGCGCTGTGAGGTAGCAGTGCTTATCACAGCCCAGTGTGATAGGAGAGCAAGCTGTTTTGGAAGAAAATGTTGAATGCCTGATCCATTAATTCATTCCATTGAATTTCATTTCTGCAATGATGTAACTTTGATTCCAATGATTTTAAAATGTTTAAATAAAAATTGAAAGAACTGCAGAAACAAAAATAGAGTTTGCTGGAAAAGTTCAGGAGGTCTGACAGCATCAGTGGGAATAAATCAGAGTTAACGTTTCAGGCTGAGTGAACTGAGTTGCAGCTCGTTGCTAACAGACCTGATGAGCTTTTCCAGCAATGTTTTTTGTTTTGAAATGTCTCTTCTTTACCCAATTAATGTCTCAATGCCATTTTCTCCCATATCTGGTTCTTGCGTATGTTAATCTAGGTTTTCACTATTGTAAAAGACCTCACACACAGTATGAGTAACATAAGGATATTTATTTGAATTCTTCTCCATATAAAAGCTCACTTCTGAATCCTGCAGTGCAATTTCACAAATTATACCACTCAAAAAAAACTTCTCTTGGCTTGTTAGGATTTGTCCAGCAGAGGGCAATGATGCATCCCTCAGAACTGCCAGAGGATCCCAAAACATAAACCAGTAAAATACAGTACTGAGAAGGGATTAAGAACATTAAAAAAGTAGAAATTGGCCATTCAGCACCTGAGTCTGTTCCACCAGTGAATAAGATTATGGCTCTACATCACTCAATGTCAGTGCTTCCAAATAGGGAGTTATGGTAGGGGATTTTTACTTTTCAAACATCGACTGGGACTGCCATAGTGTTAAAAGTTTAGATAGAGAGGAATTTTGTTAAGTGTGTACAAGACAATTTTCTGATTCAGTATGGGGATGTACTTACTAGAGAAGGTGCAAAACTTGACCTACTCTTGGGAAATAAGGCAGGGGAGGTGACTGAGGTGTCAGTGGGGGAGCACTTTGGGGTCAGCGACCATAATTCTATTTGTTTTAAAATAGTGATGGAAAAGGATAGACCAGATCTAAAAGTTGAAGTTCTACATTGGAGAAAGGCCAATTTTGACGGTATTAGGCAAAAATTTTCGAAAGCTGATTAGAGGCAGATGTTCGCAGGTAAAGGGACGACTGGAAAATGGGAAGCCTTCAGAAATGAGATAACAAGAATCCAGAGAAAGTATATTCCTGTCAGGGTGAAAGGGAAGGCTGGTAGGTATAGGGAATGCTGGATGACTGAAGAAATTGAGGGTTTGGTTAAGAAAAAGAAGGAAGCTTATGTCAGGTATAGACAGGATAGATCGAGTGAATCCTTAGAAGAGTATAAAGGAAGTAGGAGTATACTTAAGAGGGAAATCAGGAGGGCAAAACGGGGACATGAGATAGCTTTGGCAAATAGAATTAACGAGAATCCAAAGGGTTTTACAAATATATTAAGGACAAAAGGGTAACTAGGGAGAGAATAGGGCCCCTCAAAGATCAGCAAGGCGACCTTTGTGTGGAGCCGCAGAAAATGGGGGAGATACTAAATGAATATTTTGAATCAGTATTTACTATGGAAAAGGATATGGAAGATACAGACTGTAGGGAAATAGATGGTGACATCTCGCAAAATGTCCAGATTACAGAGGAGGAAGTGCTGGATGTCTTGAAATGGGTAAAGGTGGATAAATCCCCAGGACCTGATCAAGTGTACCTGAGAACTCTGGGAAGCTAGAGAAGTGATTGCTGGGCCTGTAGCTGAGATACTTGTATCATTGATAGTCACAGGTGAGGTGCCGGAAGACTGGAGGTTGGCAAACGTGGTGCCACTGTTTAAGAAAGGCAGTAAAGACAAACCAGGGAACTGTAGACCGGTGAGCCTGACCTCGGTGATGGGCAAGTTGTTGGAGGGAATCCTGAGGGACAGGATGTACATATATTTGGAATGGCAAGGACTGATTAGGGATAGTCAACATGGCTTTGTGCATGGGAAATTATGTCTCACAAACTTGATTGAGTTTTTTGAAGAAATAACAAAGAAGATTGATGAGGGCAGAGCAGTAGATGTGATCTATATGGACTTCAGTAAGGCATTTGACAAGGTTCCCCAGGGGAGACTGGCTAGCAAGGTTAGATCTCATTGAATACAGGGGGAACTAGCCATTTGGATACAGAACTGGCTCAAAGGTAGAAGACAGAGGGTGGTGGGTGGAGGGTTGTTTTTCAGAGTGGAGGCCTGTGACCACTGGAGTGCCACAAGGATTGGTGCTGGGTCCTCTACTTTTTGTCATTTACATAAATTATTTGGATGCGAGCATAAGAGGTACAGTTAGTAAGTTTGCAGATGACACCAAAATTGGAGGTGTAGTGGACTGCGAAGAGGGTTACCTCAGATTACAACAGGATCTGGACCCGATGGGCCAATGGACTGAGAAGTGGCAGATGGAGTTTAATTCAGATAAATGTGAAGGGAGTCTCTGGTGCTGTGAGGCAGCAGTGCTAACCACTGGGCCTGCTGTAAAATACACTGAGGTAAAAACAATGACTGCAGATGCTGGAAACCAGATTCTGGATTAGTGGTGCTGGAAGAGCACAGCAGCTCAGGCAGCACACTGGACCATTTTACTACTGTAATGATATATTTGTATTTTGGTTGTTCATGAACTGTGGGTCAATATTTATTGCCCATTCCTAATTACATTGGTGGGGAACTGCTTCTTGAACCGATGATGTTCATGTTATGCAAAGACCCCCTCAGGGCTCTTTGGAGGGAGTTCAAAATGATTTGGATCTAACGACAGCGAAAGAAAAGCCAGTGTAGTTCCCCAGCCAGGATGATGTGAATTGTTATAATTCATGAGTCCGAGACTCTTACTCCCCTCTATCGACAATGTAGCAAACGCAATAATACCAAGGTCAGATCACTAGACACAATGGGACGGATTGAAAACTCACTGCATTTTTGCAACATTAAACACAGAATTTCGACATTTGACCGATAACTATCTCTGGGAATAACTGGCGAAAATCTGTAGAGCCACAAATGGAGCTGCCTCCCTCTGATTCAAAGAGGCCCCTATAGGAGGAAACCTCTCGCTTTCTGCACCAGGCAGGCAGATTTGTTGCAGTTTTAAGGAAAGCCTTGGCGGCAGCGCGCCTACCTGCGTGTGCGCGCCTCTGTGAATGAAGTGGACGGACTGGGGCTGGCTGGAGCACCATGGAGCAGAGCTCCTCGGCTGGCAAACTGTTGTGGATGCTGACCTTGGGGACAGTTTGTGTCTGCAGTGTGGAGCCTACATCCCGTAGGGTAGGTACCGGGGGGGGGGGAGACAGCAGTTTTACAAAAAAAAACTGTAACGTTTTCATCATTTCCAGTTGTTGAAAAAACACACACGTTATCTAGTTATTACTGTAAGGCGGAATAAATCAGTGAAGATACTCTTCATGCAGATAAAAACCATCCGGAATAATCTTTTTATCTTTTGTTTTGAAAATGTTGACTGTTCTTCGGAAAGTGACCCGCCTGCAAACTTTTGAAAACTATTTTAAGAGTTTTGAAAAAGCCGGTTCAAACAGTTTCAGCGAAATCAATGTTAGCGATATTAATCTTTTTCACATTGAAACAAAGTTTGTAAAATCAAACAGTTTCGTGATTGGGGAAGTAGATATACGGAGGGAAGCTCATTAAAAAGCTTTGTAAATTTAAACGGAGTTGGTGGGTTCACTTGGTCTAATTTACTGAAATACAAATCCGTCCACAATCCGGACTCAATTAAAAATAGCGGGGCTTTTAATAACTTCCTTCTTCTCGGCCTAATTGACAAACAGGGACGGAGGAAGGTTTTTATTATACCCGCAGATTGGTCAATGTACAACATCTGTAAATTGTGACTGTAGACGTAGGGAGAAGGATAACGAGAAGAGGGAGGCTTTAATGAACTGTTCCCAGTGAAGTAGCGAGCTGACTTTCTTCAAAGGTGTTTTGGACACTTGCCAGTTCCATGGTTTTATCAAAAGGAACTTCTTTTGTATTCTGTTTCAAAACACAAACCGGAGAATGTACAACGAAGCAAACATTTTCATGGTCTGTTTTGTTCTTCGAAAGCACTCGCCCTGCAATTCTCTGCCTGAAGCTATGGGAATAACCGAGGGAATGGGTCTCCCCCTGCGTTAAATGAAAGCTATCAAAGTTGTTGTTTTACTGCTGAAAAAAAAGACATGTTGTACTCCCATCCTGCCCTGATCAGCACAATCCCGTGAATGCCAAATTCCAAACAGTCTCAATAATTTACGCAAAAAGGTGCTGAATGATTGGAAGGGGATTCTGGTTAATCAAACCATTGCCTGTAGGTTTCCCCACTCTCAGCCTCATTCAAAACTGGCTCAAGGCCAGGACAACCAAATTCCTTTTGGTTGCAGAAAACAGGTCATTGTGAATACCTGTGTCGTATTGAATGAGAATTACTAAGCCAGGTTGGGGAGAATCCACAGAGATGCTACAAATACATTAAGGACAAAAGGGGAACTAGGGAGGAATGGGGCCTCTTAAATATCAACAAACTGTGGAATTGCAGGAAGGTTCCCCATGGGAGACTGATTAGCAAGGTTAGATCTTCCATAATATAGGGAGAACTAGCCTTTTGGATACAGAACTGGCTCGAAGGTAGAAGGTGGTGGTGGAGGGTTGTTTTTCAGACTGGAGGCCTGTGACCAGTGGAGTGCCACAAGGATCAGTGCTGGGTTCACTACTTTTCTTCATTTATATAAATGATTTGGATGTGAACATAAGAGGTATAGTTAGTAAGTTTGCAGGTGACACCAAAATTGGAGGTGTAGTGGACAGCGAAGAAAGTTACCTCAGATTACAAATTTGATTTTGACTAGATGGGCCAATGGGCTGAGGAGTGGCAGATGGAGTTTAATTTAGATAAATGCGAGGTGCTGCATTTTGGGAAAGCAAATCTTAGCAGGATTGTACACTTAATGGTAAGTTCCTAGGGAGAGTTGCTGAACAAAGAGACCTTGGAGTGAAGGTTCATAGCTCCTTGAAAGTGGAGTCGCAGGTGGATAGGATAGTGAAGAAGGCGTTTGGTATGCTTTCCTTTATTGGTCAGAGTATTGAGTACAGGAGTTGGGAGGTCATGTTGCAGCTGTACAGGACGTTGGTTAGGCCACTTTTGGAATATTGCGTACAGTTCTGGTCCCCTTCATATCAGAAAGATGTTGTGAAACTTGAAAGGGTTCAGAAAAGATTTACAAGGATGTTACCAGGGTAGGACAATTTGAGCTATAGGGAAAGGCTGAACAGGCTGGGGCTGTTTTCCCTGGAGTATTGGATGCCGAGGGGTGACCTCATAAAGGTTTATAAAATCATGAGGGGTATGGAAAGGATAAATAGACAAGGTCTTTTCCCTGGAGTCGGGGAGTCCAGAACTAGAGGGCATAGGTTTAGGGTGAGAGGAGAAAGATATAAAAGAGACCTAAGGGGCAACTTTTTCACTCAGAGGGTGGTACGTGTATGGAATGAGCTGCCAGAGGAAGTGGTGGCGGCTAGTACAATTGTAACTTTTAAAAAGCATCTGGATGTGTACATGAATAGGAAGGATTTGGAGGCACGTGTGCTGGGTGCTGGCAAATTGGACTAGATTGGGTTGGGATATCTGGTTGGCATGGACGAGTTGGACCGAAGGGTCTGTTTCTGTGCTGTACATCTCTATGACCCTAAATGCATGGAACTAAACAAATATTTTGCATCAGTATTCACTGTGGAGAACAATATGGAAGCTAGAGAACCTGGATAAATAATTCGTGATATCTTGATAAATATTACAGAGGACGAGGTGCTTGATGTCTCAAAATGCGTAAAAGTGTATAAATCCCAGGGGCCTGATCAGGTGTATCCTAGATCTTTGTGGGAAGCTAGGCCAGTGATCGCTGGGTCCTTTACTGATATATTTACGTCCATAAGACATAGGACCAGAAATTAGGCCATTCAGCCCATCAAGTCTCCTCTGCCATGGCTGATGAGTTTCTCATCCCCATTCTCCCTCTTTTTTTTCCCCCATAACCTTTGATCCCCTTGACTATCAAGAACCTATCTGTGTCCATCTTAAATATACACAATGACCTGGCCTTCACGGCCTTCTGTGAAAGGGAATTCCATGGTTTCACCACTCTCTGGCTGAAGAAGTTTCTCCTTATCTCTGTTCTAAAAGGTCTTCCCTTTACTCAAAAGCTGTGCATTTGGGTCCTTGTGTTTCCTACAATGAAAACATCTTCCCAACATCCACTCCACCCAGGCCATTCAGTACTCTGTAAGTTTCTATTAGATCCCCCCCCCATCCTTCTAAACTCCATCAAGTATAGACGCAGAATCCTCAAACATTCCTCATATGTTAAGCTTTTCATTTCTGGGATCATTCTTGTAAACCTTCTCTGAACACGCTCCAGCGCCACTACATCCTTCCTGAGGTATGAGGCCCAAAAGGGAGTTATAGATCGGTGGGCCTGACATCAATGGCGGGTAAGTTGTTAGAGGAACTTCTGAGGAACAGGATTTGCATATGTTTGGAGAGGTAAGGACTGATTAGATACCATTAATATGGCTTTGTGCATGGAAAATTGTCTCATGTATTTGAGTTTTTTGAAGAAGTGACAAAGAAGATTGAAGACAGAAAGGTGGACGTTGTCTCTATGGACTTCAAGGCGTTTGACAAGGTTCTGCATGGTACACTGAATAGCAAGATTCGACCACATGGAATCCAGGAAGAGAGAGCCATTTGGATACAAAATTGCCCTGAAGATAGGAGACAGAGGGTGGTGTTGGAGGGTTGTTTTTCAGACTTAGGCTGTGACCAGTGGTGTGCCACAAGAATTAGTGTTGGGTCCATTGTCATTTATATAAATGATTTGAATGTGAATATGGCAGGAATGTTTAGTGAGTTTGCAGATGACACCAAAATTGGAGATGTAGTGGACAGAGAAGAATGTTATGTCAGAGTACAAAGGGACCTTGATCAAATGGGCCAATAGGCTGAGGATTGGCAGATGGAATATAACTTAGATAAATGGGGGGTATTTCGTTTTGGAAAGGCAAATCAGGGCAGGACTTATACACATAATGGTAGGATCCTGTGAGTGTTTGCTGAGCAGAGAGACCTTGAAGTGCAGGTTCATAGTTCATTGAAGACAGAGTCACAGGTAGACAGAATAGTGAAGATGATGTTTCTTATGCTTGCTTTTATTGATCAGTTGATTGAGTATAGGTGTGGGGATTTCACGTTGCAGTTGTTCAGGACATTGGTTAGGCCACTTTTGGAATACTGTGATCAGTTCTGGTCTCCCTGCTATAGGAAAGATGTTGTGAAACTTGAAAGGGTATAGAAAAGATTTACAAGAATGTTGCCAGGGTTGGAGAGTTTGAGCTTTAGGGAGAGGCTGAATAGGCTGGGGCTATTTTATCTGGAGCATCAGAGGATGGGGGGGGTGACCTTATAGAGGTTACCAAATCATAAGGGGCATAGATAGAGTGAATAGCCAAGATCTTTTTCACAGCGTATGGAATCCAAAACTAGAAGGCATAGGTTTAGGGTGAGAGGGGAAAGATTTAAAAGGGACCTAAGGGGCAACTTTTTCACACAAAGGGTGGTGCAGAGGAATTGGTGGAGGCTTGTACAATTGCAGGATTTAAAAAGCATCTGAATGGGTATATGAATAGGAAAGGTTTTTAAGTTTATGGGCCAAGTTCTGGCAAATAGGACGAGATTAATTTAGGATATCTGGTTAGCATGAACGAGTTTGACCGGAGTATCTGTTTCCATACATTTCAAACTGAATTACTTTGTTAGGAGCCCACCAGATTATCTTAAATTGGTTGTTGGAGTTTCTTGCAAGATACTCAGGATTGTTTATCAATTGCTGACAAGTCATGTGGTATGCATATTTAAACAACAGGTCACTCAAACCAATTTGCATTGTTACTATTGCATGGGCAATACTTTCCACTAACAGGATGCTGCTATCGGTCCAAAATGGTATTGTGCACTCTGTGCAATTGAGCAGTGTTGTGCTTGAATTTTCATGCTGGTCCAATACGAGATACATAGGTCGTACCCCAAGCAGTGAATCAATTAAAATATATAATACACAGCCAAGATACAAACATCTTAAGTACCAGGTATTGAGAGATTATTTTTTTTACGTTAGCATATTAAAGGTTGTGGAACCAAAGCAAGTAGATGGAATGAAGATATGGAATAAGCAGAATCTAATTAACAACAAACTGAAGGGGTGAATTATGTCCTTTTTTTATCACTTGGATCACTTTGCAGAAATGTCCAAGACAACAGTGAGTGACCAGTAGTGAGAGTATTACAGGAAACTGAGGAAAGGAAAACGAGCACTTAGTGAAAACCACAGAATCATTTTAGGAAATAGTTTGAAATTGCAACAGTAGAATCTTTCAAGATCGTTCAATAAAGATGGGACAAGTAGTTCTCTTAATGTATAATTATCATGTGACCTTATGCAGTATTGGTGTAAGCTGGAAGGCCATTTGACAGCCAGCAGTCCAGTAGTTGATTCTCCAATCTAAAGTCAAAGAAACCCCAGTCCTCTCCTTCACAGTCCTCTAGCCTTCCTGCCAGGAGACAGTGCACATGCATACAACCAGTACAAAATCTGGCCAGTTTATAATCTCTGGAATGCCCTTCCTAAACTCTAAAAGAAATTCTCTATTTTTCATATCAGTAGAAACTGAAAGAACTCTGGACGCTGGAAATCAGAAATGAAAACAGAAATCACTGGAAAAGCACAACGGGTCTGGCAGTATCTGTGGAGTGAAATCAGAGTTAGCGTTTCAGGTCGAGTGACCCTTCCTCAGAGCTGTTCTCTATTTATTTCTGTTTTTCACTCCTGCTTTAAGGTTCTCCTTAAAACCTACCTCAGACGTATGGTCACACCTCTGGATATTTCCTTATGGTTTGGACCTTTAAGTATTTAAGAATAATGTCAATGCATGAACACTCGAGAAGTCCAGACTATGGTCTGGAGATGTGAATTCAAATTCCACCAGGGCAGCTGGTTTCAATTCAAATTCCATAATTAATTTAGGATTGAAAACCAAGCTTTGGCAATGGTGACCATGAAGTTATGTAAAAATCTATCTGGTTCACTAATGTCCTTTTAGGGAAGGACATCTGTTGTCCTTATCTGGTCCGGCCTACAAGTGCTCTGGTTGTCTCTCATATGCTCTAAAAGGAAATTAGGGTGAGACAAATGATGGCCTTATCAGTGAAGCTGACAGTGCATGAAAGAATAAAGAAAATAAAAGGTACTAAATAAATGCAAGGTGTAATATACTAATGGATCAGAAGGAAGCTTTTCTATAAAATATTACAATAAATCTATCATTTGATACAAGGATTATTTCCAACTAAATCAGAATATGATAGAAACCTTATGACCTGATGAGGAATCCTATAGATTAAAAAGTTGTTTTATTTTAAGGGAACCAATATTTATTGTTTTGTAAAACTTTTATTTAATTAGGATTGCATTTCTTATTACAATTGGCTCAAAAGAAGCTTGCTTCCACTTTAGGAGCTCAGGTTGAAAGTTAATTAAGTTTCCATTCAAACCAGAAATTAGAGAGTGATTTTCAGTAAATCTTGTGTTGCTTCAGTATAAAGTTTTCTTTCTGTTTGCTTTATTATTAAAATAACAGCATGTTGGTTTTAAGAGTAACAAGAGCATTAACAATTCCAGTTGTTTAGAGAGTTCACACTATTTCCCAAACAGGAGGAGAGAATGTAGATTTGGCAAATGTGGCAGTGCCATTTATTGTATTTAGGAATAATTTGACATACTGACTAAAAATGTGGTATTCAGCTTTGATTAAAGTAAGGATTTAAACAATGTTAATCCATGCTGGAAACGTAGCATCATTCCAGGTTTTGTTTTCAAAACCTGTAAGCCTCAGTGTGCAACTTTGCCGTGACAATGGTCAGGGAAGGAATATTTTGTGGCAGAGAGCAAGGACAAAGATTTTGAGATCCCCAATGCTTAAATTAGATGAAATTAGATTTTATTCAAAAATGAATGTAGCCTGACATCACACAGGCAGTGGAGGATTTGAGAGACATGCAGGAGAGCACTTTAGCAGGAAGTCTTTTTAGATTTTCTGTGGAACCTGCCATTGTGTTTTTGAAAGGTGTTGGTCTGGGAGGGACTAGGTAAAGGAAACTCTGCATTGAGTCGGTCAGCACAGGTGAGGATTGGAAGAGGAAGGTGACAATTGTTTGTTACATACAGTTAGGAACTTCAAATTCCTAATCTCGATCCATCCTGACTGTGTATGGCACTACTGGCTACCGATTTTGTGTAGCCTAAATTACTCCATGTTCCAGCATAACAAGCCATTCAATTGAGCTATATATAACTGTTGGCTATCTGCAGTAAGACTTCAATCAACCCAAAAGTGAATATTCTTTTAATTCAGTCCCCTCTTGAATCCAATTTGTTTGAAGATTGTACTGGAAAAGATTCCTGTTCTGATTCTATCTTGTGTAAATCGGAATTACCTCAGTCAGTATTCTACTCCATTCTGATGTCATTGTTTATTTTCCCAAAAGTGAGATTTCTGTCTTGCAATCCAGAAATGACTATTCTCATTTTTATGTTTTGGGGAAAGTATGTGGTTCGTAGTCTGCAGGTTCCAGTAATAATTCCAGCACTGGAAAATGTTTTCAGTCAGTTTAAGAAAGGATTCTCTAGTCCTTAAAATGCAAAGATTTACCACCCTCGCCATTTTACCTCCTTTTGCTCTCCTCTCCCAAGCCCGGATTAAATGTATTATCCCGGGGAGTCCTAATAATTCTGTTACGTGAATAACACTGAATTTCTAACACAGTTGTTCCTAAATTTGAAGGAACTTTTTAAAGTTTATGGATGGTTAGGTTTGTGTTATTTTAAATTTTGTTGTGCTAATTTGTATTAATCAATTGGTAAACACTGTGTCCCAGTTTTGTTTCTGCTGCTCGAGGTTGTTGGAGGGAGGCCAACATTGAGAAGGCAGTCATTAAAAGAATGTTCATTCTGAAATCAATTTCAAATCGTTAATGGCACTAACATAAAAAAAAAATTATTGGAAAGTGACTGACGCAAAATGTTTGATGTTTAAGTAATTCCTTGTGTCGTTTAAATCATTTCTTCTGCATTGCATTCCTCTTGCACCTTTATGATTCGTGATTAAGTAGTGCAGACAAAACCTCCGCTGAAGACTGTCATCTAAATATAATCTTCGAAAAAATTATTTCAAAAGTCCTTCTACATTTGATACTTCTAATTGACTTTTCAAATTATGAACATAGGAAGAGGCCATTCAGCCCCTTCAGTCAAGATTGTGGTGCTGGAAAAGCACAGCAGGTCAAACAGCATCTGAGGAGCAGGAAAATCAATGTTTTGGGCAAAAGCCCTTCATCAGGAATGATGGCAGGGAGTCTCGGGGTGGAGAGATAAATGAGGGGAGGGGGGGCTGGGGGGAGGTAGCTCAGAGTGCAATAGGTGGATGGAGGTGGGGGTAAAGGTCGGAGGGGAGGGTGGAGCGGACAGGTGGGAAGGAAGATAGACAGATGGGACAGGTCATGAGGGTGGTGCTGAGCTGAGAGGTTGGAGCTGGGGTAAGGTAGGGGGAGGGGAAGTGAGGAAACTGATGAAATCCACATTGATACCATGGGGTTGAAGGATCCCAGGGCAGAAGATGAGGCGTCCTCCAGGCGTCGGGTGGTGAGGGACTGGCGATGGAGGAGGCCCAGGACTAGTATGTCCTCAGCACAGTGATAGGGGGAGTTGAAGTATTCGGCCATGTGGTGGTGGAGCTGGTGTTCTCTGAAGCGCTTTGGGAGTTGGCGTTCTGTCTCCCCAATGTAGAGGAGACCGAATCGGGAGCAACAGTTACAGTAAATGACATATGTGGAAATGCAGGTAAAACTTTGGATATGGAAGGCTCCTTTGGGGCCTTGGACAGAGGTGAGGGGGGAGGAGGTTTTGCAATTCCTGCGATGGCAGGAGGAGAGGGGCCCTTGTGACCGTTGCACCATTCAATGGTATCATGGCTGATCTGTGGCCCAACTCCAAATTCCTGCGTTTGGCCCATCCTCTTAGCTTTTTTTGTTAATCAAAAGGTACAAGCTCTAGTTTGAATTAACAACTAATCTTGCATCCAATACCATTTAAAGAAGAGTTCTATACCCTTTGTGTAGAAGAGCTTTTTAACTAGCCCAAATTCTCAGACTATGCTCCCTAATTCTAAAAGTCCCATCCAGTGTAATTAGTTTATTATTATCTATCGTGTCCTTTCCTGTTAATATCTTGAAGACTTGAATCAGGTCACCGCTTATTCATCTAAATTCTCGAAAATAATCTTCCAACTTGTATAATCTCTCCTCATAACTTAACCCTTGAAATCCAGGTGTCATTCTTGTAACTTACATTGTTCTCTCTCTAAGGCCAATCTACCCTTCCTAAGGTATGATGCCCTAATCTGCTCACAGTGCTCCAAGTGGGGTATAACCAGCGTTTCGTATAACAGCAGTCTAACTTCTGCATACTTGTACTCCATTCCTCTAGATTTCAAGGCCAACATTCCAGTAGCTTTATTGATTATTTTCTGCACCTGCTTGCGACATTTTAAAGATCTATGCACTTGAATCTCCAAGTTCCTTTGGGCATCCCTGTGTTTATCTTCATATTGTCTAGACAGGACCCTGATGTATCATTTTTCAGTCTAATATGGATAACCTCACACTTGATTACATGGAACTCCATCTGCTACAGTTTTGCCCATTCATTTAGTCCATAAATAACCCAGTGCAATTTTATGCTATCATCTACAATACTGCCTAACTTTGTGTCATCAGTGCATTTACAGGTATGACTTTGTAAGCCATTATCCAAGTTGTTAATAAATAATGTGAATAATTGAAACCCTAACACAGATACTTGTGGAACACCACTGCCATGCTCTGCCAGTTTGAGTATATACCTATTATCCCTACTTTCTGTCATCTGTCACTCCAACAATTACCTGGCCATGTCAGTAATTTCCACTCTATTCCATGGACTTTCATCTTAGTAAACAATCTCTTAACATGGGACTTTATCAAATATCTTCTGGAAGTCCATATAAACAACACCCACAGACATTTCCCTGTCTACTACCTTGTCACATCTTCAAATATTTCAGTGAAGATTGTCAGGCATGACCTCCCTGTCATGAATCCATGCTGGCTCACACTGACTAACTGAAATTTTTCAGGATTCAGTTTTCCTGACCTCGATTATAGACTCCAACAATTTCCCCTCCGTAGATATGAGGCTAACTGGTCTATGATTCCGTGGTTTTTCTCTTCTTAAAAAGAGGAGTGACATATACAATTTTCTAATCCAGAGGGAGGGAGGACTCCTGTATCCAGGGAACTCTGAATGATTATAGTTAGGGCATCTACAAAGTGCTGTCCTATTACCTTTAATACCCTTTTACTTGTGTTAACTTCATTCACTTCCTGTTTGTGATCCACCATTGCTCTCCTCAGGACTTCAGGCAATCTATCCTCCTTTACTGTAAATACTGAGGCAAAGTAGTTTCTACTGTTTTTCCCATAGTCATTAACTTTATCCCTACTTTCACTCTTACTAATTTTGAATTTCATATCCCTTGCAAGTTTGTGACTTTATAGGATCAGGAGGAGGCCATTCTGAGCCTTGAGATATTTAATTAACATAATAAATCAATCAGTGGAAATGGTGACTCTGGCTATAAATGTACCTAAGCAGGCAATTAAGTTACTTGGTCTTAGTGAGTGGCTATTTTGATGGTGTTGCATGGGCCTTGTGTCAGGAGATTGGCAGGATGCCATCACGTTGTCCTCCTTTCCCTCTCCTCCCATTTCAGCATTCCAAAGAGTTGTTTCCTTTGTGTTACACTGGGCCATCTCTCCTGCTCTGTTTTCTGCTCTTTTTATTACTTTCCAACCCTCCTTCCCTTTTCACTTGTCTAAAACATTAAAGCTACTTCTCTCTCAGCTGCCGTCAGCCCTCTTGAGTATTTTCAGTGCTTTCTGTGGTGTTCTGACCAATATTTAGCCCTCTGCCAACTTCTAAAGCAGATTATCTGAGTCCTGATTGTGGAGATTGGTGTACACAAGTTGACTGCCACATTTTCTACTTTACCACTATGACTGCACTTTGAAGTCCTTCAATAGCTGTGCTTCTTTGGGCATCCTGTCATTTTGAAAGCATTATATAAATGCAAGTTCTTCGCTATTGTCTTTAATTTTTTAATCTCTCATTTCTTCCTCCTTGTTACATGAATTCCTTTTAAAAGTTCTTGTATTTACAGCAATATAAAGTGCAACTGAAGCAAGGAAGAATGTTTGGATCCTTAACCCTCTCTCCAACCCCAATCTCGAGTCCAATAACTTGCAGATGATGGAACCAGCCAAAGGGGCATTCAAGACTATTTCCCATTTGGAGATTTAATATGGAAGTCCTCCAGGTATCTCTCCTTCCTGACATCAAACAAAGAGATGCCTCCATTTGGGTTAAGGTGTATTCTCTGTTCTCTCACTCTTCAGTTCCCACAACCACCTGATGAAGGAACGGTGCTCCAAAAGCTAGTGCTTCCAATTAAACCTGTTGGGCTATAACCTGGTGTTGTGTGATTTTTAACTTTGTCCACCCCAGTCCAACATCGGCATCTCCAAATCAAAGAACCTTTGATATGGAACCCTTTCCTTAGAATTGTAGTTTCCCCTTTAGAACACGGAAAGGGACAGTTGATGGTTTTAATTCCATCGGAATTAAATTTGATACAACATTCCAACATTTTAGATCAACTTGTAGATCAATAATAACCAAAATATTTCTGTAGTAACAAATGTAAGTTTTTTGCAGTTTAACTTCTGTTTTCAGTTTAAAGTGCTGAGATTTTCTCGGTAAGCTTGGTAAATTGAGTGCATTAGCTGAAGGAGAGGAAGACTTGGAGGATTTGCATAAATCTATGAATTTGTTTGATTTCAGGGTTGCTGCTTGTCTTTTTTAATTTCCACTCTGCAGCTTCTTATTCTCTCTCACCCAGCCTTAGTTTTGCTGTTCTCTCTGTCCTTTTTCTTTCTCTTCCTGTTTAAGTTGAGGATGTGTTTTGCTGGGTCGTGCTGAAGCTTCAGCACAAACTGGAATGTCATGTCGAATCCTGAACACCACCGTTTAGGAGGGTTGTGGGACATCATACAGCACACATGGGCGGTTTGCTTAAAGGACCCTACAAATAGGGGGTTATAGTTATTTGGAGAGATTTGAGAAGCTTGTTTTTACTTTGCAGGAGAGAAAGCTAAAAGGAGATTTGATGGAGGTGTTTGAAGTTGTGCAGGGTTTTAATGAAGTGAATAGTGAGAGAGGAGAAGCTGTTTCCAGGGTCAGTAGCCAAAAGGACACAGATTAAAGACCAGAGGTGATGTCAGAGAAATATATTTTTATGGCATGAATGGTTGGGATTTGGAATGCACTGCCTTTAAGTTTAGTGGATACAGATTCAACTGTAGCTTTTTGAAAGAAATTGGATAAACATTGAAGAGGAAGAAATTACAAGTACAGGAAGAAAAGGATAAGGCGTGGAACAACTCTAGATTCCTTTGGAAAGAGCTCCCAGTGATTCAATGATGTGAATGACCCCCTCTTGGAGTAAGTGGTGACTTGATTGAACCATATGAGATCCTTGGGTGGGGGTGGGGGGGGAGTCTTAACAGAGTGGATAGGAAAAGAATATTCCCTCTTATGGGGGAAGCCAGAACCACGTGTCACTGGTTAAAAATATCGTCACACATTTAAAACAGGGATGAGGCAAGATTCTCTTTCTCATGGGGTCATGAATCTTTGGAGCTCTGTTCCTGAAAAGGTGATGGGAGGGAATCTTTGAATCTTTTTAAGACAGAGCTTTATAGATTCTTGGGAAGGAAAGGATTCTTGGTGTGAATTTGAATTTGAGAATACAGTCATAGAACATAGAACATAGAACATAGAACAATACAGCACAGAACAGGCCCTTCGGCCCACGATGTTGTGCCGAACTTCTAACCTAGATTAAGCACCCATCCATGTACCTATCCAAATGCCGCTTAAAGGTCGCCAATGATTCTGACTCTACCACTCCCACGGGCAGCGCATTCCATGCCCCCACCACTCTCTGGGTAAAGAACCCACCCCTGACATCTCCCCTATACCTTCCACCCTTCACCTTAAATTTATGTCCCCTTGTAACACTCTGTTGTACCCGGGGAAAAAGTTTCTGACTGTCTCCTCTATCTATTCCTCTGATCATCTTATAAACCTCTATCAAGTCACCCCTCATCCTTCGCCGTTCCAACGAGAAAAGGCCGAGAACTCTCAACCTATCCTCGTACGACCTACTCTCCATTCCAGGCAACATCCTGGTAAATCTTCTCTGCACACTCTCCAAAGCTTTCACATCTTTCCTAAAGTGAGGCGACCAGAACTGCACACAGTACTCCAACTGTGGCCTAACCAAAGTCCTGTACAGCTGCAACATCACTTCACGACTCTTGAATTCAATCCCTCTGCTAATGAACGATAATACTCCATAGGCCTTCTTACAAACTCTATCCACCTGAGTGGCAACCTTCAAAGATCTATGTACATAGACCCCAAGATCCCTCTGTTCCTCCACCTGACGAAGAACCCTACCATTAACCCTGTATTCCGCATTCTTATTTGTTCTTCCAAAATGGACAACCTCACACTTGGCAGGGTTGAACTCCATCTGCCACTCCTCAGCCCAGCTCTGCATCATATCTAAGTCCCTCTGCAGCCGACAACAGCCCTCCTCACTGTCCACAACTCCACCTATCTTCGTATCATCTGCAAATTTACTGACCCACCCTTCGACTCCCTCATCTAAGTCATTAATAAAAATTACAAACAGCAGAGGACCCAGAACTGATCCCTGCGGAACTCCACTTGTAACTGGGCTCCAGGCTGAATATTTACCATCTACCACCACTCTCTGCCTTCGACCGGTTAGCCAGTTTTCTATCCAATTGGCCAAATTTCCCTCTATCCCATGCCTCCTTACTTTCTGCATAAGCCTACCATGGGGAACCTTATCAAATGCCTTACTAAAATCCATGTACACTACATCCACTGCTCTACCCTTATCCACATGCTTGGTCACCTCCTCGAAGAATTCAATAAGACTTGTAAGGCAAGACCTACCCTTCACAAATCCGTGCTGGCTGTCCCTAATCAAGCAGTGTCTTTCCAGATACTCGTAAATCCTATCCCTCAGTACCCTTTCCATTACTTTGCCTACCACAGAAGTAAGACTAACTGGCCTGTAATTCCCGGGGTTATCCCTATTCCCTTTTTTGAACAGGGGCACAACATTCGCTACTCTCCAGTCCCCTAGTACCACCCCCGTTGCCAGTGAAGACGAGAAGATCATTGCCAACGGTACTGCAATTTCCTCTCTTGCTTCCCACATAATCCTAGGATATATCCCGTCAGGCCCGGGGGACTTGTCTATCCTCAAGTTGTTCAAAATGTCCAACACATCTTCCTTCCTAACAGGTATCTCTTCTAGCTTATCAGTCCGTTTCACACTCTCCTCTTCAACAATACGGTCCCTCTCGTTCGTAAATACTGAAGAGAAGTACTTGTTCAAGACCTCTCCTATCTCTTCCGACTCAATACACAGTCTCCCACTACTGTCCTTGATCGGACCTACCCTCGTTCTCGTCATTCTCAGGTTTCTCACATACACATAAAGTGCCTTGGGGTTATCCTTGATCCTATCCGCCAAGGATTTTTCATGCCCTCTCTTAGCTCTCCTAATCCCTTTCTTCAGGTCCCTTCTGGCTATCCTGTATCCCTCCACTGCTCTGTCTGAACCCTGTTTCCTCAACCTTATGTAAGCCTCCTTCTTCCTCTTTACTAGACATTCAACCTCCCTCGTCAACCAAGGCTCCCTCACACAACCATTTCTTTCCTGCCTGATCGGTACATACATATCAAGGACACGTCGTATCTGCTCCTTGAAAAAGTTCCACATTTCCACCACATCCTTCCCTGACAGCCTATGCTCCCAACGTATGCTCCTCAAATCCTGTCTTACAGCATCGTAATTTCCCTTCCCCCAATTGTAAAATCTTCCTTGTTGTGCGCACTTATCTCTCTCCATAACCAAGGTGAAAGTCACAGAATTGTGGTCACCATCACCAAAATGTTCACCCACTAACAAGCCCACCACTTGTCCCAGTTCATTACCGAGTACCAAATCCAATATGGCCTCCCCTCTGGTTGGACACTCTACATACTGCGTTAGAAAAGCTTCCTGGACACACTGCACAAACACTGCCCCATCCAATCTACTTGATCTAAAGAGCTTCCAATCAATATTTGGGAAGTTGAAGTCGCCCATGACTACGACCCTGTGGCTTCTGCACCTTTCCAAAATCTGTTTCCCAATCTGTTTCTCCACATCTCTGCTGCTATTGGGGGGCCTATAATAAACACCCAACAAGGTGACTGCACCTTTCCTATTTCTGACTTCAGCCCATACTACCTCCAGAGGCAGATCCCCCTCAAACTTCCTTTCTGCAGCCGTTATACCATTTCTAATTAGCAATGCCACCCCCCCTCCTTTTTTACCACCCTCCCTAATCTTACTGAAACATCTGTAACCAGGAACCTCCAACAGCCATTCCTGTCCCTCATCTATCCATGTTTCCGTGATGGCCACAACATCATAGTCCCAGGTACCGATCCACGCCTTAAGTTCACCCACCTTATTTCTGATACTCCTTGCGTTGAAGTATACGCACTTGAGCCCATCTCTGTGTCCGCAAGTAGTCCCTGTCAGTGCTACCTTCTCCACAGCCTCCCTACAGTCTTGGGCATCCTGACACACAGCTAGCTTACTTGCTGGACTACAAGTCCGGATCCCATCCCCCTGCCAAATTAGTTTAAACAGTCAGATCAGCCATTACCTTATTAAATGGGGGAAACAGGATGGAGGGGCTGAATTGCCTACTCTGGCTTGTTCTCAATGGCATCTTTCTGTCTGAGACTATGCCAACCCACAGCAGTTACCTTTACGGTCCTGACATTCACCTTTCCTATTACATCTTTCATTCCCATTGCTAGCTTTCACACTTTGTAACCATTCACTCCGTGTGTGAAGATGATAGCAGCTTCACCCTCACAGTTTCCTTCTTCTTCCTTATGCTGTTCTTGGGTTAAAGCTTATGAAACAGTTTGATTGAGCAAATGTAGAGAAGGTGCTTCCACTTGTGGTGGAGACAGAAAATAGGGGTCATAAGTATTCACTCACAGTAAGAAACCTAGCCAGTGAATAGTGAACACTCTGTTATAGTAAACCAAGATGAATAACATCAACACGTTTGAAAGGAAGGTTGATAAGTGCAGAAGGCAGAAAGTAATAAAAACATGTGTTGAGAAGGGTGGATGCTGTAAAGTGAGGGGTCTATATATCAACGTTTGGCTGAATGGCCTATTTCAGTAACTTCAGTATAATGCCTGCAGCATTATACCTCAGGCTTGCATCTGGAAGGAGAGGGATATGCGTTTGCTTTATTATTGATCCCTTGTTGGGTGCCCCAGAGTATGTAGCTTTACAACATTGATGCCGCCAAGGTCATACTGCAGTGCCATTCATACTGCACTCATTCTGCTATGAACTCGGCAATGTATAAATACAGTCCAAGTCATCCTTGTGGCAACACAACGTTTACTCAACATGCTGCTTTCCTCTCTGATCTTTGCACGCTTGTGGATGGGAACAGAGGGAGTCTTTATAGAACAAGGTTTACACAGTAATTGCAGTCCTCGATGTGAAAAAGCTTTGATCTGGCCTCATTTCACCCGTTTTAAAACCCAGTAGGTTGAACAATCTTCTCTTATTTTTTAGCAAATATGATTTTAATGAAAACCCATTTTGGAGAAGCAGATTTGCTTTTATTTTAGGAAACCTGCAGAATTACTACAGGCAAAGGTTCTGTTGGAAACTGATTACGTTCATGTAATTGGAAGTGAGCCTTGACTCAAGTCAGTTTGTCGTTGTATTTATTGCATCATCATTACTTAATCAATTGGTTGTTGAGATTCTTTTTAGGAGCTCTCTTGAGATTCATTATTAAATCCATGGTTTATTCAGTTGCAAATTACAGTTTAAATAGGCCAATAGAGATATTCATAATTGATACAAAACAAGCACCCGAGTGCGAAAAGCAGCAAAAATTAAAGGTAATGTTGTTTTAAAAAATTATTCTGCTGCTTTATTTCCATTTCTATCTGTAACATAATTTTTATTAACCATTAATGGATAAAAACTGCTTCCCTTCCATTGATACTTTTGGTGTTAAACCAGAAATCTCCGTTGCCATTTTTGGGTATTGGCAAGTAGAACTGTTTACAACAATTTATGATGAGGCTATGAGGCCTTGAGACCTGGTAACATGCCAGGGTATTCCTGCAATCCAGTCCAGAGGGAGCGTAGAAGATGGGATATGACTTGGACATTGCAGCAATTTCTGCAGAGTGTTGTTCAATGTGGAGTCTCTGCCATCTCTAGGACACCACAGTAAAACAGGCTGTGACCAGCAGAAAAGCATTTGCTTGTTGCTGGAGTGACTGACCAATGGAGGTACTGAAGCTATTATCCGAGAGACATGGGGCCCTCCTGAGGACAGGGTGGCTTAAAGACATTTCTATTTTCAATAGGACATCTCTCACTTGTTTCACCTCCTTTGGACAAGTGGGCATGAGAACCAACCCTTTTGATGAAATGACATATCCCACTTTTTTTAAACTAAGAAATACCTTGGTTTAAAATTCAGATTCTGCTACTCAAATCCTGCAAGTGAAACCAAAGTACTGAAGATGCTGGAAATCTGAAACAAATGCAGAAAATGCTGGAGAAACTCATCTACTGTGGAGAGGGAAATAGAGTTAACATTTCATGATGTTGCCAGATATATTGAGTTCTCCAACATTTTGTCTCAACTCTTGCCCTTTATCTCTGTAACAGCTTCCTGCCCTTAAGCTATTGGATATCTTTGCATCGCACTGTCTCTGGCCATTGTTGTGACGATGTTCAGGGAATTAAGGGACTTGCTTTCAACTCGGGAAGGCAGTGGCATAGTGTTAATGTCTATTGAACTTTCCTGCTTTTTAATTGCTCCAATATTGCTGTCCCTTCAGCAGCCTGGGTGAGAAGCTCTGGAATTCCCTTTCTAAATCTCTCTGTCCTTCAGGGTAATACTCCTGTGCAAGAACTTGGGAAGTGTAGGCACGGTACAAATGGAAGTTGTTGCTGTGGGTGAGTTCACCCTGAACTTGCCAATTTTGGTTGGGTTAGCAACAAATGTCAGTATTTACCCTGGGAATGACAGGCATCTGAGTTTCTTTTCACTTCCCTTTGCTCCATGACCATATCAGTTCAGTGCATCGCTCATTACTCTGTTCGTTTTGGAAGTGGGGTCACCCTTAAGATTTTTTATTGCTCAAAAATGAGAAACAGACCAAACTGATTGTGTTTACATAGCTTGTTTTGGAAATGTAGAGGAATAACTAGATGTTATGATTATCTCTGTTGGATCAGAGTGTTTCAATTGTTTGTTAAAGTCGGTTTTTTAATGTGGTGACAAGTGGTTTAAATTAAAATGAAGCTTTGAAGGAACCTGGTATGCTTTAAAATGGAAGATGAAAGTTGTCATGCTGGGTTTTGTTCTTTACGAGATTGCCCAGCACATCCGTCACATCTGGTAGTTGTAAACTTCTTTTAAGTATGGAAAAATGTTAATAGTTTCAAAATGTGTTTTTTTTATTGGTTTATGTACTAGTTGACACCTATGATTTGAGGTTTTGATACAGAGTGCATGCTACATCTCTGATACAATCTGTGACTGTGATGACAACACTCCTTTAGCTATAATTATCTCCATTTAGTCCAGGGCCTGGGCTAGGCTGGGCTGAGGTGGCCTCGAGTGGGCTGGGATGGGCTGGACTGGGGTAGGGTAGACTGGGTTGGGCTGGACCGGATAGGGTGGAGTGGGGTAGGGTAGACTGGGATAGGGTGGAGTGGGGTAGGCTAGGATGGGCTGGGGTAGGCTGGGCTGGGCTAGGCTGGAAAGGACTGGGTAGGGTATGCTGGGGTGGGGTCGGCTGGGCTGGTGTAGGCTGGGGTAGACTGGTCTGGGGGAGTAGGTTGGGTGGGTTAGGCTGGGGTGGGGTGGGGTAGGCTGAGTTGGGGTGGGGTGGGGTGGGATGGGCTAGGCTGGAAAGGGCTGGGTAGGGTATGCTGGGGTGGGGTGGGCTGGGATGGGATGGGGTGGGGTAGGCTGGGATGGGCTAGGCTGGGCTGGCAGGGTTTTGTGAGCACTGTGTCAGTGAGGTGGAGGGATTAGAATGGGGAGTGGAGTCCAGACTCACCTCCATTTGATGTGCTTGCCCACTGGAGGTCAACAGAGTGTTCATAGCTGGAACTTCAGCCTGAACTTGTTGGAATATCTGGGACAAACCATGTACCATCTGACACAAAGAAAGGAATGTTATCACTGAGCCAAAGACTTGATCTGCCTATTATTATAAGGGGATGAGTGCAATAATAAAAAAAAATTCATGGGATGTGAGTGTTGCTGGCTAGGCCTCGTGTTTATTGTCTATCACTCAATGCCTGAGGACAGTTAACAGTCAGCCACATTGCTGTGGGTCTGGAGTCATGTGTAGTCCAGACCAGGTAAGGATGACAGATTCCCTTCATTAAAGGACATCAATTGCTTGCTATTAGGCCAGGTTTTTATTGAATTCAAATGTCACCATCTGCCATTGTCTCCAGAACATTAGTCTGGGCCCCAGGATTACTAGTTTAGTGAAGACACTGCCATCACTTTCCCTTAATGAGAAGCAAGTTCCTTAATTCCCTAAACTGCTCAACAACTTAGGCGGGGAAATCTGTCTCCAATGAAACTACTCTCTGACCGGTGAGGGGGCAGATGGGGGAAAAGTGTTTGGTCGTGATGGTGGTAATGCCCATTTTACAGTCAGTCTTATGTGGACAATGACATGCCAACCACACACATACCTGCATCTCTGTGCATCGAAATCCATGTCCATTCCACCCAAAACGCCAGATTTTAAAAATCAACACCAAATTGGGAAGAAAACCTGAAAAGATCCCCCACCTGATTCCTAGCCCCAGGAAATCACTCCGATTCTGATCATTCCTTGCAGTCCTTACCGTATTATATGAGGTGATCTGTGTCCCAGTTAGAAACAAGTCCAACTCTGATTTTGAGGAATTCTGCAAGCCTGAGGGCCAACACATGAGCTGCTGCCCGTCTCAGGGGCTTTAGCCTATCACTAGCCTTTGACCTGTAGCTGTCAATGCTATTGAGCATTCAATCTATACCCAGTGTGATCAAAAGGTTACCAGAACTAGGAAGCAATGATAATTATCCTCCAAACCATCATCCAGCTTGTTCTATGTTGTGTATGATTCATTAAATAATTCATTCAAGGGGGTTCAACTGGAAAAGGAAACAGGAGCTGGAAGTAGTTGACCAATCTTGGGTTGTCTTGGTGATTCCCTGCAATATTTTGTTTTCAGGTTTATTACACGTGTGGAGCCGTTGTTGATTCTGAAGCTCAAGGTATTATCCTCTCACCTGGCTTTCCCACAAGTTATGTTCCAGGCACTCACTGTTTGTGGCAGTTTTTCATCCCGGCTGGTGTGCGTCTTGGTTTGGAAGTTTTTGATTTCGATGTATTTGAAAGTCTGCACAATGCTCAGTCAGCTCCTGCGATGATAAGTGGAGAGAGATCTGTTTCTGGGCCATCAGAGAAAGGGGGAACTGTCCAGACTCGAGAGTCCAACAACTTGTATCATCATGAAAAGGAGTCTGTTCAAGGTGGAAGAAAAAAGATGTTGTTTAATGAGACAAATGCGTCTAATTCAAAACGTTTTGAAGGAGACTACTCTGCCCAATCCCGTAAAGCTAAAGACAAACAAGTAGTGGCACAGGAAGAGTCTGCAATGTTAGAAATGGTGAAGATGCCACCATTAAAACAGGAATTTTCAATCACAGACTCTTGGCTTGGCGATTTGAATAAGAATGATTCTGAAGAGTCAAATTTGAGTTATCCACTAACTGGTTTTGCCAATTACCAAGACACGAATGTAGACCCACAATCTGACAGCAAACGGGTCCAACAAGGTGGAACGAGGCTTGAAATTGACCAGCGTGAGATACAACAAGTAAACAGTTTGACTGAGGTCACAGTGATCCCTGTGACAAAAGTGACACCACTCGTCCCTCCAGAGATCTGTCCAAATGATGTTTTATACATTTCTGACCTGATCACATTCTCTGCCCGATTTTGTGGAACCAATAGCCCAGTCAACAAAACGTTGACATTTGGTTCTTCCCTGGAGATGGTGGAGGTGGTGGTGGAACTGATCACCACCACAGACAAGGGTCGTGGCTTCATACTACTCTACCAGTTTAAAACTGGCGCAGACCCTGATCTTCAGGCTGTGATAAAGCACAGGGACCAAGACAATATGATTCATTTCCTGGTCATTGCTGGCATTGCTATCTTATCTGCAGTTCTTCTGATTGCACTATGTCATACCTGGAGGTAAGTTTAAACTCTATTAACTTCTCTCTGGTTTCTCAAACCTTTAAGCAAAATCTGTTCTAGAAACTAATTTTTGTGCTAAAGCTTTGAACAACTGTCATTTTATGAGGGAGATGTATTTCAGGATCCAGCTTCAAGATGGAGTTTGATTTAGAATAATAGGAAGTGCTGTATTTTGGAAAGCAAATCAGGGTAGGAATTATACACTGGATGGTAAGGTCCTGGGGGAGTGTTGCTGACCAAAGAGACCTTGGAGTGCAGGTTCATAGCTCCTTGAAAGTGGAGTCACAAGGAGATAGGATAGTGAAGGAGGCATTTGGTGTGCTTTCCTTTATTGGTCGAGAGTATTGAGTACAAGAGTTGGGAGATCATATTGTAACTGTACAGGACATTGGTTAGGCAACTATTGGACTATTGCAATTCTGGCGTCCTTCCTATCGGAAGGATGTTGTGAAACTTGAAAGGGTTCAGAAAATTTTTACTAGGATGTTGCCAGGGTTGGAGGGTTTGAGCTACAGGGAGAGGCTGAATAGGTTGGGGCTGTTTTCCTTGGAGCGTCGGAGGCTGAGGGGTGACCTTTTACAGCTGTTTATAAAATTATGAGGAGCATGGATAGGGTAAATAGACAAAAGTCTTTTCCCTGGGGTTGGGGGAGTAAAAAAAATTAAAAGGGACCTAAGGGGCAATCTTTTCACACAGAGGGTGGTACATGTATGGAATGAGCTGCCAGAGGAAGTGGTGGAGACTGGACCAATTACAACATTTAAAAGGCATCTGGATGGGTATGAGAATAGGAAGGGTTTAGAGGGATATGGGCCAAATACCTGGCAAATGGGATACAGAGTCACAGAGTCATATCTGGTCAGTATAGATGAGTTGGACCGAAGGGTCTGTTTCCATGTTGTGCATCTCAATGACTTGTTTCCACTGTACATTTCTTAATCAAATAAAACTTCTTCGTTTGAGAATACAAAGTGCAAATGAAGTATTATTGAATTGTAGTCACTGTGGTGGTAGAGGAACTCAAATCAGCAGCTGATTTGAGTACAGCAAGCTTCAACTTGTGATACTGATGAGTTAATCTGCATTAGTGATATTGGTTGAATGGTTAACTACTGTCCCATGACACCATGTGGAACTCCCCTGGTATTCTTTCCGATAGTGACATGGGATATTTTATATTTACCTGAAAGGGCTTAGATGAGTCAGGTCGAACACCCCTTTTCCCTTTACAACTGATGTGAGGAACCAATTGCATTTTCCCAGTAAAATGAACAGTGTGGAACACAACTACAGTTTAAGGTTACTTTGAATGACCATCATCATATCCCTTTTGTTATGTTAATTTCTTGGAATGGATATGAATAAAGATATATGTACAATAAGGATAACTTAAAGTATTACACTTCTAATTGTTGATGGTAATTGGGATAAAAGGTTCTTTTTCAGAATGGCAGCCGGTGACGAGCGGTGTCCCGCAGGGTTCAGTGCTGGGGCCACAGCTGTTCGCATTATATATTAATGATTTGGATGAGGGAACCGGGGGCATTCTAGCGAAGTTTGCCGATGATACGAAGTTAGGTGGACAGGCAGGTAGTACTGAGGAAGTGGGGAGGCTACAGAAGGATCTAGACAGGTTGGGAGAGTGGTCCAGGAAATGGCTGATGGAATTTAACGTGAGCAAGTGCGAGGTCTTGCACTTTGGCAAAAAGAATAAAAGCATGGACTACTTTCTAAATGGTGAGAAACTTAATAAAGCCAAAGCACAAAGGGATCTGGGAGTGCTAGTCGAGGATTCTCTAAAGGTAAACATGCAGGTTGAGTCTGTGATTAAGAAAGCGAATGCAATGTTGTCTCTTATCTCAAGAGGGTTGGAATATAAAAGCAGAGATGTACTACTAAGACTTTATAAAGCTCTGGTTAGGCCCCATTTGGAGTACTGTGTCCAGTTTTGGTTGTCTAGAGGAATTAAGGGCTACGGGGAGAACGCTGGCAAGTGGAGCTGAAATGCGCATCAGCCATGATTGAATGGCGGAGTGGACTCGATGGGCCGAATGGCCTTACTTCCACTCCTATGTCTTATGGTCTTATGGCCTTCATGGGAATCTTTATTGAAACTATCTTAACTGGCTTTGATAAATTTACACTCTCAATGCCTATTAAGTTTCAAAATAAAGCACACTGTTAGTTTTCTTCTTTGGTATCTATGCTTAAGGTCTCTTGGCACTCCTATTGTACATTAAGAAATCATTTAGGGAGAAGCAAGCCTGTGCACTGTTGAATGATGATGGGACTTGGGTTTCAGGCCATCTTCATTCAGTGAGATCTTCCCATAGATCATCAAAAAGATGAATTGATAAGACATAGGAACAGAAATAGACCATTTGCCCCATTGAGTTTGCTCCACCATTCATTGAGGACATGACTGATCTGATAATCCTCAACTCATTTTCATGCCTTTTCTCCAAAACCCCTGATTCCCTTATAGATTAAAAATCTGTCCATCTCGCCTTGAATATATTTAATGACCTAGCCTCGATAGCCCTCTATAGTAAAGAATTTCACAGATTCATAACCTCCTCAGAGAAGAAAAGCCTCCTCATCTCTGTCTTAAATGTGCAACCCTCTATTCTGAGATTATGCCCTCTGGTCCTGGACCTTTCACAAGGGGAAGTAACTTTTCTGTACCTAACCTGCAAAGTCTTTTAAGGATCTTGTATGATTCAATAAGATCGCCTCTCGTTCTTCTGAACACCCAGTCCAGGCCCAACCTACTCACTCAATCTAGGGTAAACAGTTTATCTGTTAACTGGAGTTTCTCTGTTTCTCTCACCTTGTGTCATTGATTACTCCTGTCCCAGAGACTGCACTATCTCCACGCTTTGGAAGTGCCCTCTGGAATCCTGTGTGATGTGTTGTTCTCAGGAATCTCTGTCAGAACAGGAATTTGCACCAGACCCCTCTGCTGTTACTTGTGGAACGTGTTGAGCCTGGATTGGATCCTATCTTCCTTTCCCCTCCCCTGAGGAGACAGAACAGTGATCCTCCAACCTATTGGCCAGAGTCCGATTAGCTACACCTCAATGGATGGGATTTCTGAGGGGACTCTTTGGCAACCGATTCATGCATTGGATTGCCCGATGGCTGTTTGAAAGATCCCCTGTAGAAATTCTGACCCCTCCAGATGTTTTTGCTGCTGGCTATTTCTGTGGTTTTGGAGTCAGCCTGGGTGCTATATTGAAAACAGGTCCCAGCCTAACCTTAACACGAGAATTTCACATCAGATGTACTGATTGGGTCACAAGGCAATTTCCTGCCAGGAACAGTACGTCTAGACCTAGAACTCAATTGTATAACTTCTCTAGTCAGTATTTGCCTCCAACATCCTGAAAAATTAGGCTTTCAGCAAAGGTTAACCGACTCCAGATGGAATAATCTCACAAGCTTTGACTTGTGACCGCTTTGACTGACATTTAGATTCCTGATCATTTTTCCTCTCTCTCTCTGTCTCCTGTGCCTTCCCCACTCAAAACAATATTGCTGCATTACGATTGTACTTCAATTAATTGTTAAATGTTTAAATCTGATTTTTAAAAATAGTTACAAATCGCACAATAATTATCTGCTCTGATTAGTCAGTTGTAGTTCTCAGATATTATGACTAAAATGGTCTCTGAACATAAAATGGAAGTAAACTCTTGCCTGGGTCAGCAATGTTTCTTGTCTTTTGTCTGTAGATTAGGCACTGGAAGAGGCCAGTCAGCTGCTGCAGTCGGTTTTGCCGTCCAGTGGCTGATTATCATAAGCTCGTGACATTTGAAATGTAAAAGATTTATTGCAGAGAAGGAGGCCATTCAGTCCTTCATAGCTATGCTGGAAATACTGATCTAGATTAATCTCCCTCTCCACCCCTTGGTCAATAGCTCTCAATGGACTACAGCATTTCAATTGAAGAATTGACTGACTGTTTGCAGATTTTAGAATTTTCATTGAGTTTTGTGGGGGTTTTCTCTCTACACTATTGCCTTGAACTTGCCCAGTTTATTCCACTTGCCATAATCAGAAATACCCATTGCTGCCTGGATATCCCTGGCACAGACACTAGACTTGGGCTGTTATACCCTCAGTGAAGTTTTGGCAGTCTGGGGCTGCCCTGAACATTTGCAGACATTCACCCTGGGCACTCTCTCACTCACTCACAATATCTTCCCTTGCTCGCTCTTGCCAACTTCACTGTGTCCCTTACACACCACAGACACACACACAGATGGGTGGGCACTCCCAATCCAGTATGGCCTCTGCGCTTACTGAGTTCAGACACCTCACCACCTTTTGCCCAACTGCAGCAGCACTAACACCTGTCCACCACTACTTCTTCCCTCAGTACCCCCCTTCCTACCAGTTCCAATACTGATACCTTAGCGGCTACATTCTCGACGTTAGAGTCAGGCGTACTTGCCAGTGAGCACATCGCTGCCATGTCTCTGCACCTGGTCAAGCTGCTGGCACGGGAAGGATTGTTGGAGACCAAGTAGAGGGAGGACCCTTTGGTCTTGGCACTCAGGGACTTGCTCAAATGCACTGGTACAGTGGGCAGGATGGTAAGGGCACTGAGCAACTACCACAGAGAAATTGGTGTCTGCTTTGCCAGCAGGGACCCGGAGATCCAGGTGGTACACAGAGAGTTGACCTCTTCCAGAGAATTGCCAGGGTAGATCATGCTGCCAGTAGTGTGCAGGGTAGAAGACCCACTGCCCTGGACAGCTAAGCATCTGGCTGCCTCCATGGGAAGATTGGCAGCTGGCAGGAAGAGTCAGCTCCAGTTTGTTCACCAACGTGGAACGATCAGCCATGAAGCTCAGTATCTGAGGAGCAGATGTGTTACCTCTGTGTTGGGAATAAGGAGTATACAATGGAGCTGTGAGCACACCAGCAGTAGATGGAGGCAGTGATTTGTTCTGTGCGGGATAGGTCTTCGAGTTTGAGCTATGTGAGGCAATTCATAGGGCTTCAGCATTACACAGCCCCCACACACTGAAGCTCAAATGCACTTCTGTGCAGTGCTGCTCATTCAGGGCCTGGTGAGCTTCTATCCCAAGTGCTTCCTAAACATGATGCAACATTTTGAAGGCAGTGTTTTCCCAAAATTCCTCTCCACCTTTTTCTAAACCTTCTATCAATTACTAACACCTTGCTACACACTCTTCAAGAAGTACTTTGAGCCGACCTGTTCAGACATGTTATGACACACCTCTAGTATAAGTGGGACTCGAACTCTTCTGGCCCAGAGGCAGGTACAGTACCACTGCACCCCAAGAGCCCCAAGTGCGTCCATATCCCTGGTTACCAATACTACTGATCTCCAGTGATGATCCTCCCTCTTTGTTTTCCCTGTCTCCCCCACTATTTGTTTTTGTTTTTTCTCTCTGTCTCTGTCTGTCTCTCTCTCCCTCCCCCTCCCCCCTCCATTTTTATTTCTTTTCTTCTCCCCTCCTCCCCCCCCCTTTTTGTTTTCCTTCCATTTCCTAACAAGTCCTTTTATAAATTCCCTAAAATCTGAACTCAAAGCAATCCTTAAGCTTTTGTGTTTTGAGATAATCCACCTATGTAATCTCTTGAAGTTAAACCTTGGAGCCTTGGTAACATTCTGGTCATTCTGTACTGCAACCTCCCATGGCCGATCTGTCTAAGCTCTGGTTATGATGATCTGTACATCATGTCTAGCCAGGGCTTTGTACAATAGCAGCAAAACTTCCTTTCTTTTATAATTAAAGGACTTGAATATAAAGTTAACATTCCAATAGTCTCCTTGTTTTTGTACCTGATGACAGGTAATTTAATAAATATACCCCTAAATAATCGTGCTGCTGCTTTTCGTCATTTGAGAGAGATTCTAGTTTCTAGATCCAAAATAGAGGATGTTATTTATTGTATCCATTGCTCCCGATGCGGCCTCCTCTACATTGGGGAGACTGGGCGCCTCCTAGCAGAGCGCTTTAGGGAACATCTCCGGGACACCCACACCAATCAACCAAACCGCCCCGTGGCCCAACATTTCAATTCCCCCTCCCACTCTGCCGAGGACATGGAGGTCCTGGGCCTCCTTCACCGCCGCTCCCTCACCACCAGACGCCTGGAGGAAGAACGCCTCATCTTCCGCCTCGGAACACTTCATCCCCAAGGCATCAATGTGGACTTCAACAGTTTCCTCATTTCCCCTTCCCCCACCTCACCCTAGTTCTAAACTTCCAGCTCAGTAACTGTTTCCATGACTTGTCCGGACTTTTCCTACCTGCCTATCTCCTTTTCCACCTATCCACTCCACCCTCTCCTCCTTGACCTATCACCTTCATCCCCTCCCCCACTCACCCATTGTACTCTATGCTACTTTCTCCCCACCCCCACCCTCCTCTAGCTTATCCCTCCACGCTTCAGGCTCACTGCCTTTATTCCTGATGAAGGGCTTTTGCCCGAAACGTCGATTTTGAAGCTACTTGGATGCTGCCTGAACTGCTGTGCTCTTCCAGCACCACTAATCCAGAATCTGGTTTCCAGCATCTGCAGTCATTGTTTTTACCACTACGATGTTATTTCACTGTCTACTGCAGTCTTGTACATTCAATTAGTCTTTTCATTTTTCTTTATAATTCTATACTCTGCTTTAAACTAGTTCTTGTGCCACTGATCATTGTGTCATTAGTAAAGATTTCTATTGTCTTGTATTAATAGATATAGTGTATAATTAAGGCCCCAGGACATTCCTTGTGGGACCACTTTCCCTTTCCTGTCCATTCGAATGCAGTTGATAATAATGTAAACACAACTCCGCTATTCCCGTGTAGGTTTGGGAAGTCTTATGTCTCACATGATTCAGAGGAATACTTTGATCAGTTGTGCATCTTACTGCTCAGCTCCCTCCAGACATCTCTCTGGTCAAATCTGAAACACCTGGAATGATCCCAGTTGGTGAGTAAACAAAGCCCAGTTTTGTGCTAGTTGGCTGTTTAATTAGAGTTAGTAAAATTCCTACAGCACCCTCAATTAGACCTGTCCTAGAAACCTCATCCTTCTTTCTGAGGTTAAACAATTCCCACTGGATCAGTCCACACGTGTGTACAAAGTGGTTACCACTGCCCCCTACAGAATGACTGACCAGGAGACCCACCTGCTCATGTGCCTGCCATCTTGAACATCGGAAAATGTTATAGTCTAATCATCACCTTCAGTGGCCAACAAGTCCCAGCATAGATCTTGAATCTGGAATTTCAGGCCCAGAGGTAAGGGTCCTTCTACCCCCTGTGCCACAAGGCTGCCTCCTCCCCGTGTCTGTACATGGGATTCCTCACAGAAGACTCTGCCCTACTTAGTCTGTTCCTTTCCCCTGTTTTAAGAGATCACATTGCTTTGGCCTCTGGATGGAGTGTCCGAATTATGATTCACAACGGGAGAGAACATGCAAATTCTGGGGACTGAGTCACCGAGCCAGTATAGAGATGATGGGCCAGAGCAATTTTGGGTTAGCGTTATATGGCTTGACAATATTTTTGGCTTAATGAGGTGTAATTTGTCCTTTTTTTTTAATGAAGGAAAGTTGAAACAGAGGTGCCAAGTGGTTGTCATCTCAAAACCAAGAAAGTAAGCAGCTTGTGAGGCATTGTGCTTTTTTAAGTTGGAACAATAGAAGTTGCCTGAATGGGAGATCGATCCCACCCACAGACCTAGGTTTTTTAGTTTTAGCTCTCAGCGATTGCTGGGGTCTTGAAGCTGGATCTGGAAATTCCTATTCTTCTCTCTGTTATATCTAAAAGCTGGGGTCCTCTTCCTGCTGCTGGAATTGCATGTTAGACAATCTATTTTACTGAATTTCCCTTTGCCAAGGGTGTGTTTATGACATGTTACTATATTGGAACCATTAGCTAATCATAGTCTATATATATTATTTTGTTAAGCATGCCAATAGTTACAGTTAAGCCAATTCTTTTTACTTTGTCTGTATTTTAACTCTGGTGTAAAAATAGTGTAGCGCTTAATGTTAAGTAGTTTGACCAACTGAATTGCATCTGGAATACAATGCCTTGTACCTTAAAATGACAAAACGTTGGGGTCTACACTATTTTCTTAATATACTTTGAGGGGGTTTGTTCTGGTCTATAACAATGAGACTGACTAGAATGACTAGTTTGATTTTTTTTTCCTGCCCATCTTCCTCTTAAATTAAAATGTGAGAATGAAAGACTTAGATTATTCTTTCAGAGCCCTACAGCATTCCAAAAACACTTCATAACCAATAAATATTTCTAACTTGTGATTGCTGTTGTAACATAGGAAGTACAACATGGTCCCAGAAACAGCCCAATGTGATAATGACAAGATCATCTGCTTTACATGATGCTAACTGAGGAGTGAATAGTGGCCAAGAGATCAGGGAGAAAACACCTTCTCCTATTTGGAATAATGCCATGGGAGTACTGTACATCTTCTTGGGATGGTAGACTTGGTTTAATTTCTCTGACAGACCATCATTCCCTCAGTACTGAGACCATCATTCCATCAGTTCCATCAGATTCCTGACTTGTGCCTCATATTGGAGGTGAGTTACTTGCTGCAGTACTCCTAGCTACCAATGTTCTGTAAGCCACAACTTGACCTCCCAACTCCTGTACTTAATACTCTGACCAATAAAGGAAAGCATACCAAATGCCTCCTTCACTATCCTATCTACCTGCAATTCCACTTTCAAGGAGCTATGAACCTGCACACCAAGGTCTCTTTGTAAGCAACACTCCCCAGGACCTTACCATTAAGTGCATAAGTCCTACTAAGATTTGCTTTCCCAAAATGCAGCACCTCTCATTTATCTGAATTAAACTCCATCTGTCACTTCTCAGCCCATTGGCCCATCTGATCAAGATCCTGTTGTAATCTGAGGTAACCTTCTTCGCTAGACCACTGTTGGAATATTACGTGCAATTCTGGTCTCCTTCCTATTGGAAAGATGTTGTGTAACTTGAAAGGCTTCAGAAAAGATTTCCAAGGATGTTGCCAGGGTTGGAGGATTTGAGCTACAGGGTGAGGCTGAACAGGCTGGGGCTGTTTTCACTGGAGTGTTGGAGGCTGAGGGATGACCTTATAGATGTTTAGAAAATTGAGGGGCATGGATAGGATAAGTAGACAAGGTCTTTTCCCTGGGATGAGGGAGTCCAGAACTAGAGGGCATAGGTTTAGGGTGAGAGGGGGAAAGATATAAAAGGGACCTAAGGGGCAACTTTTCCACGCAGAGGGTGGTACGTGTATGCAATGAGCTGCTGGAGGAAGTGGTGGAGGCTGGTACAATTGCAACATTGAAAAGACATTTAGATGGGTATATGAATAGGAAGGGTTTGGAGGATATGGGCCAGGTGATAGCAGGTGGGACTAGATTGGGTTGGGATTTCTGTTCAGCGTGGACGGGTTGGACCGAAGGGTCTGTTTCCGTGCAGTACATCTCTACAACTCTACTGACCGTCCTTTGTAGACACAGTGTTTGTACAGCTGGTCCAGTTCAGTTTCTGCTCAGTGGAATCCCTATGATGTTGGTAGTGGAGTGTTCATTGAGGAGTCTCAAATGGTGCTGAATGTTATGCAATTATTGGTGAACGTTCCCAGTTCTGACATTATGATGGAGGGAAGGTCATTAGTGAAGCAGCTGATGATGGTTGGGCCTATGACACTCTCCTGAAGAACTCCTGCAGAGATGTCCTGGAGCTGACGACTGACCAGCAACAACCACAACCATTTTCCGATGTGCCTAATACAACTCTACTTTTAATGGGGTTCTGCATGACACCTAACTGAACCCTTTCATAACCATAAGAAAACTGCTAAGAGCCTTCTCTTACCTAGAGGAAAGATTTCCCCCCCCCCTCCCACCCCCCATGTCTCTCATTGTCTGACTAGCCTGGAGCTACATTGCCATTCTCTCACAGTCACTGGGTGGAAATCCCTGAGGTTCCCTCTCTAACAGATCTGTGGACTCCATGTGGACCACATAGTTCAATAAGGCAGCTCACCACCACCACCTAGAGGACTGCTGAGCAACATGCAGCCACTCTGAGGGTCTGTGTTCAGCATGCCCACGTTGTTCCTCGCATTCACGTCCAGTTCCAGAAGTCACTGCTGCATATGGACCTCAGAGGTGCTTTCAGAAGAAAAAATATTAGGGGGAATGTAGAGGATGGGCAATAAATGTTGGCCTTGTCGGCAATGCCTTCATCCTATAAAGAAATAAAATGTAGAGTATTTCAGTGTTTTTGAACAATAACACTTTCTTTGATCCAAGCGTTAATAGAGTTTCTGAGTGAAATATAATTTTACTGGATGCTTCTGCCCTCTTATCTGTCATTGAAGTTTTGTATCTAGCATGGGAGCTCCATCTCCAAATGCATTAGTCTCTGTATTTGTGTGGACCAATGTTTATGGTTCAACTAATATCGCTGAAGCTGATTGCTATCTGGTTATTGTTGTATTGCTCTTTATGACAGCTTGCAGTATTCACAATAGATAAAATGTTTCCTAAAACACTTAAAGCAAAAAAAAAGTCACTTATTGGTGTAGCATGCCCAAAAGTTCTTTTGAGAATGTAAATGGTACTATATAAAGGCAAGTTTTTTTTTGGTGTAGAATGAGTACAGTACTTTGAGCAGAGATTGGCTCTCTGGTTTCCCATTGTGAAAGAAAGGTGCTCCCTCATGGAATTACAATGAACAAGGCAGTGATTAAATTCAGCACAAGAGCTTTTGTTATGGGTCATTGCTTGACTGGAACGGTTTGTTGTTGGGATAATAATGCAGTAGGAGGAGCCCACAGGGGCTAATTGTGTTATTCAAGGGATAATGCAGCAGCACTTGTGATGCATTTTAAAAACTCAAATCAATTTGTCATGTTCTATTAGAGAGATCTCCCACACACTTCTCCAATTCAGATTGCTTTGCAATACTTCGTATCAAGTTTAACACCAAGGAAGAAATGGCCGATAGCTGAGAAGTTTATCCAATGATTGAAATGTCTGGCCCCGTCCCCATGTGAACATTTAGTTGATTTTCAGTTGGGCAGCAGTGCACATGAGACAGTTAAAATGCAGAGGAAACCTCTCCGATGTCCTTGCTTTTGATCGAGCCTGTCACCCAGCTGCAAATGAACAAATGTTGGATAAGGACAAGGACAAGGACAAGTTCCATGATCCAAAATATCACCAACATGATCTCAGTCTGGTCCTCTACCAATAAGAGCCAGTTGGGCAAAAAATTAAAAGGAGAAGAAATGGAATCCCTGATCTCCAGAAAGATTGAACGCCTTTGGGAATGTATAGAAAACAGACCACCAATGCCAGTGGGTCGATGGGCAGATGGTTTACGCAACTGCAGCTCCCCAAAGAGATTTCCTCACATTTCCAATCTGTGGATGTGCCACAGGGCTCTCTGTACAGTGATGGGAAAGTCTGCAGGATGACAGTTCACTGTAGTCACACAAGTAAACTTCCCAGCTCTCTGAGCAATGTCCAGTACACCATTTGCAGTGGTGATGGGGCAGGAATGTGCGGCAACTCTACATTTGTGAGTCTGTTCCGCTGTTCATAAAATCATAAAGTGTAGGCATCTGAAGTAAGGCATCTGCCCATCAAATCTGCTCCACCAAAGATCTGATCATCCTCAACACCACTTTTCTGTCTTATTATCCTCAATTTCTTTACCAATTTAAAAATCAGTCTATCTCAGCCTTGAGTATATTTAATAACCCAGTCTCAACAGCCCTCATTCCTTTCATCTCTATCTTAAATGTACAGCCACTCATTCTGAGGTGATACCCTCTGGTCCTAGAAATTTTCACAAGGGAAGTCCGCTTTCCACATCTACCCTGTCAAATCCCTTAAGAATTTACTATGCTTCAATAAAGTCACCTCCAGAGTAAGGATGGAAGTGAAGAGGTCATCCTCAGGCTGATCACAGAGGGACGGAATCAGTGAGGTTAATCCGCGCAGCATTTTTAAAATCCGTCTCCCCATCACTGCCCCCTGCTGGCTGGCCACCAAGTTGCCTTTTCCACTGACCAGTTAATGTCAGGGATTCTCTGTGGAATAATCTGCAGCCCTGGGAACTCTGAGTCAGAGGGACGTTGCATGTTCTGTGAACAAAGCTGGGTCCATTAACATCATCCACCCCCAGCTGGGATTTACCTACATTTATCTTATCATCTTTTTTTAATTTGTCATGGGGTGTCAGCGTCACTGGGCCAGGCTAGTATTTTTGCCCATCCCTTTTGTTCATGGGTCAGTTAGCAGTCAACTGCTGTTGGTCTCTTGTAGGCCAGACCAGGTAATGATGGCAGATTTCCTTCCCTAGCGATCACTAGTGAACCAGATGGCTGTTTGAGATAATCAGCACTGTTCACATGATCATCATTCAGTTAGCAGCAGGTCTCTAGACTTGGTATTGTTCGTCTCTGTTATTATGGTCTTATGAAAAAGATCAATAGGCAGGAAGAACCAAATTAACTCCATGTGTGCTTTAAACTTTCTCCATTTCTAATCCTGGGCTATGAACAGTTCTAACCTGTTGGTATCATTACCACGTGCTGCTCCAATGGCATTGACTGGCCATCTGCTCATTTGGCGAAAGCCAAATTTTCCCGAAAGAACCCCAGGTTTTTGCTGAGTCTGTCATTTGTTTGTTGACCAGTTCTTGACAAAAGGCTTGGTAAACTGGACAGAAAGGCTTCTCAAGTGTATTGTTGTCCGAGTGATGATTGTGAGAACCTGTGCCTTTTTTAACGTGGCTGATGAGGAAACCCTCCGACACGTTCAGTGCCTGCCAAACAGGCTGATAGTTGAACTGTTTGACCGTGTTGTGATACACCAACCATTGCCTTAAAGTCCTGAAGTGGGACTTAAACCTGGAGTGTCTGAGCCAGCCATTATGTCACAGACTTTCCGGGGTGTAGGGAGTTCCAGTCTCTTGGTTTAATTGTAGAAATGTTGGTGTTATTAATGACAGTACAGTCTGTTGATAGACTCATATTAGTGGACTACCTGTAAGATAAAGATCTGGAAAGCTTCCATAATAATATAATCATGAAGCTAGAGGAACAAATCTGACATTTCATCCCAACTTTCCTCTTACAGATGCTCACTGACCTGCTGTATATTTCCAAAATATTTTTTCTTTTGGTTTTAATTCCTTTCATTAAATTTGAACCAATCCAATGCCAATGTACCTAAGACTGGTTGAAGGTAAAATCAGAGCAACATGTAATGTCCCTCTTCCACAGGCTGAGAAGGTACAATGAAGCAAATGGCTAAGCACTGATTCAGAGAGAAAATATATTGAACCGAACCAAGTCACTAAAACTGTCTCCCTTGTTTGACACAATGGCTCTTGCTTCTTTTTGAACAGAACTTTTAAAAAAAAGTATAATTAATAGTCTGGGCCATGGACACCAGGCTTACAGAACAGCACAAGAGGTAGATAAATATTTTACAGAGCATTCTTTTTAAAAAAAATTGATTGAACTGTCTGTGGAGAGGAGGCCAGGCCGTCTGAATTCACAGTGGGAAAAGTTAACACCAATTGTTCACCTGACCTGACCCTTCTAGTACCACTCTGTTGGAGGTGCCAACTTTCAAATGAGACATTAAATCAGACTGGAATTCTCCTGATTCGCCAGTTAACCCTTGATCAGTACCTAAAAAAAACACACCATTTGTTCTTTACTTCATTGCTATTAGTTGAATCTTGCTATGTGCAGAGTGTCTGGCACAATTTTGACTACATTCTTTATTGGCTCTAAAGTACTGTCCTGACAATTTTTTTCAAAAAAGGCTTGTAGTCAGCATTTATTGAGAAGCTGGTGGTGAGCTGCCTTCAGGCTTTTGCCCGGAACGTCGATTCTCCTGCTCCTAGGATGCTGCCTGACCTGCTGTGCTTTTCCAGCACCACACTCTTGACACTGCCTTCTTGAACCACTGCAGTTCATGTGATGTTGGTTGACCCTTGATCCTGTTAGAGAGGGAGTTTCAGGAACTTGACCAGCAACACTGCAGGAACAGTGATGTATTTCTAAATCTTAATGGTGTAAAGCTCTTTGGCAGGTTCTAGATTTGTTTATGGTGCTATACAAACATAATTCATAATTCTGTCTTTGTCAAAGAGCTGAGTCTATGTTTTCCTGCAGATTTTAGTTTTCCCTTTTGAGCTAATTGACTAAACCAAAGTGTTGTATTTTTCATTCAGGAAAAAGACTCATTGTAAAGGAAGTCATTCCCATTGCTCAAGAAGTCGAGAGGTAATGTTTAATTTAAGATATTGGTCTGATTTTATAAATGGCCTTTTTTAAAAAAAAGTTAATGTTTATTTCTGTTCTATTAATGATATGAAGGGAGAAAACATGTTCTTGCAACAAATATTTTGGATTTGGAATCTGCTGCATGATAATGTGGTGATGGATACAGATGAAATTATAGTTTTCAGAAAGGAGTTGGATGAATATTTGAAAGAGAAAACATTGATTGGTTCGGGGGAAAGAGTTGGAAGAGTAATCAACTGGATTAATTTGTGATAATGGTGCAGTCTCAGGGGCTGAATAGCTATTATGAGGTCATCATTTGGAAAGACTTACTGTTGAAATTGCTCCATCCAATCTGCTGATAGAGCAGTTTCTGGGTGGAGAGTTGGGTATTCTTGCACAGGGTCCTGATACAGATGTGTCTTCTATGGCTGCTGCTGATTATAGTTATGCCAAACTAGTTAATATTGTTTGTTTCTATTGCTTTAATGCCATAAATTACATACTTTCTTTTTGTAAGACAAGTACTTCTTATTACCCACTGGAGAGTCTTTATTCTCTACCATTGATAATAATACAGACCCTTAGCCTTGTAAAGGTGGATTGGTGACAGTGAGTGAACTCCTCTACATCAGGGAGACAGGACAGCTTTTTACAGATTGTTTCAGAGAACATCTCTGGGATACCTGCACCCACCAACCCCACCGCCCTATGGCTGAACACTTCAACCCCTGCTCCCACTGTGTCAAGGACATGCAGGTCCTGGGCCACTTCCATCGCCAAACTGTTACCAGCCGACGCCTGGAGGTGGAAAGCCTCATATTCTGCCTTGGGATCCTGCAACCATACAGGATAAATGTGGATTTCAACAGCTTCCTCATTTCCCCTGCTCCACATTATCCTAGTCCCAAGCCTCCAACTCAGCACTGCCCTCCAGACCTATTCATCACTCCCCCCTGACCTATCTCCTCCTCCCTCTCCTTCATCCATCTATTGCTTTCCCAGCTACCTGCCCCTGAACTCCAGCCCTCTCTCATTTATCTCTCAGCCCTGACCCACAAGCTTCATTCCTGATGAAGGGCTTATGCCCGAACTGTCAATTCTTCTGCTCCTTGGATGCTACCTGACCTGCTGTGCTTTTTCAGCACTACACACTCAACTCTGAGCTCCAGTGTCTGCAATCCTCACTTTCTCCAAGTACAGCAGAAAATGAGACTTGTAGAGGTGTAAATGATCACAGCAGAAGGAAATCAGCCAAAGCAGCAGATAGGAGTGTGACAGGCAAAGTTAGGGGAGTAGAAGGGATACAGATGCATGCCACTGGGCACATTAGTAATAGGAACCCCACCCAACCCTCCTGGCAATTCCAGCACATCTCTGCTGCTTTTCTACAAACAGGGACAGATGTGAAACCAAATCAGGAACAGGGTTGTGAGGATTACCAGCACCAGGATTATTTTGTGTTCATGCTGATGGAGATTTTCACTAACCAGCAATAAAATCTGGCGCTGTTTGTTCTTCACCACCTGCTACTGATGAGAACTCCAGAAAACCTTACCATCCATGAACAGAACGGATAATCTGAATTCTCATTAATTTAATGGTCTGAGCTGCAAACCTTAGCAAAACGTGCAGTAGAGAATAATGTTTTCATCCTCCTCTTGTTTAACTATTTGACACTTTGACCTCCTACACTTACTCCAAGATACCAGCAACAACAAAACATTGCATCACATTTCCACTGGCACAATTAGCCCAGGCATGAAACTGGTCTTATTGCCATGTTCTTTGTGATCTCATCATCATATCTCCCACCACCAGTCAATGGCCATTTTTTCCAATACCAATATTTTTATGGTTAATGTTTGAGTGATAAATCAACAATTAAATACCAAAATATCCTTTCATGGTAAGTTTTATTTTTCTCTCCAGATTTCCTTGCTGTTATTTCCAGGAGATTCTATCTTTAATTCCAGGTCGATTATTTCAAGGCCTCAATCTGGGTCTCCACTACCTTTTTATACATAAGGGATGGAAATGGCCTCTCCTCTGCTGTTTTCTTCTGTCTCTCTCTCTCTCTCTCTCTCTCTCTCTCTCTCTCTCTGACTCTCGGTGTCTTTCCTTTCTTTTCCTTCACCAAAGACAGCAATCCTCCACAGACTTAATGTTGTGGCTGACCTTTTCCTCACAGGCTCTCGCCGCCACTTCCACCTGTCAGTCTCCACCCTGGCTCATTGGATGGAATCGCAAGGTCATGGGTTCAAATCTTACTCAGAAATTTCAGGCTGACACTTCCATGCAGTGCCAATGGGGTGCTGCATTTCTGGATGAGATGATAATCTCTTGCAGGTGTGAACAATTCTTCTATGGCACTACATTGAAGAACAACAACAGTCCTGGCCAATATTTATCCCACAATCAGAATCTCATATAAAGTAGGTTGTCTGCCCATGATCAAGTTTCTGTTTGTGGGAGACTGCACCAATTAGTTGCCACATTTCCTAAATTGCAATGGAAGCAACACTTAAGAGTACAGTCAGTTCTGCTATAACGCACATTTCTTCAACGTGAATTGGCTTTACCACAGCTGAAAAATTTAGACAGTTATTTGTAGAAGATTAGCTTTCCTTACCTGTATTGATGGTAACACGATTCTGATCCTCTTGGTTTACATGGCGTGGCTATTACGTGATTTTCTTATGATGCTAGATCACACAGGAACAGAGCTATCACGTTATGTCCAAACAGACAGTACTTCATTAGTTGTAAGCTTTTGGGATATCTGGTAATCACTAAAGGTACTGTTTAAAAAGCAACTCCTTTTCTACCTGACCAGAGGTTCAGATGATTGAGATTGCAGTTGAGAAGAGCCAGTTAAAAGCATCAGCAAGTGTGGAGCTGTGGGTCTGGCCTCCCAGTCCCAGCTAGCTTCCTTGTCCAGGTTTTGACTGTAAGACCCAGTGTCTATATTGTGAACAATGGTTATAATCCGTTCAAAAAGGGAACTGGTCCATTCTGAAAGGGAAAGAACAAAGAAACCATTGATTTTCTACTGAAGCTCAATTGAATTATTCAAACAGACCTTGTTTCTTGTTTCTAGTACGCATTCCCAATTCACAGCTGTGTTGACTAGTTCAGCATTTATTGCCCATCCCTAGTTGCCCCTGAGAAGGTGGTGGTCAGCTGCCTCTTTGAATCACAGCAGTCCATGTACTGAAAGTAGTTGCACAATGCCGTTAGGGAGAGAGTTTCATGATTTTGATCCAGAGACACTGAAACAATGGTGATATTCCCAAGTCAGGAAGCTGAGTGGCTCGGAGGGAAACTTGCAAGGGCTGGTGTTCCCATGTATCTGTTGCCCTAGTCCCTCCAGACGGTAGTGGTCATGGATTTGGAAGGTTCTGTCTAAACTGCTTTGAGTTACTGTGTTGCATCAGCCACCATATCAGGATTCCACAGCTGCAAAGGAATGTTTATCCAAAACTGAGTTGTTGCTTTTTCTCATTTTTTCAGAACGGGATCCAGAATTCTGCAGTTGATATTGGAGAAATGCAGCTCGTGGCCAACAGGTCAAACCAGGAGGTCTCGTTAGAAAATGAAAACAACAATCACAGCATTGGTCTTGGAGGAATGGGTTAGTATGTGTGGAGATCTGTTTGAAAGTACTTGAGATCTGGTTACAATACAGGAGAAGGCAAGGAAGTTCCTTTTCTCAATAGTGACAGCTGAACCATGAGTTCAAATGAATGTTACTGCCACTTACACAAAATAATCTTTTTACCGTTGAGTGCAGGAGGTGTTCTCCATGTTTGTTTAAGTCACCTGGAAAAAGTGATGTTCCCAATGTTCAGGAGTTTCCATGCTTAAAAGAGGAATTCAGGTTTATGTGACTGTGAATTCAGGAATAAATAATATTTCTAACGGAAATTTTTAACTTTTGTAGAGAAATGCTGAAACAGCTTCTATGAAACTCACTAAAGATTTATAATTGTTTGCTTAAATTTGAAACCCCAGGCTTGAGACTTTTTAACATTAAAAAGCACAATGAAATGTACAGATATTACTTAAAATAAATTGAAGTTCTTTTTGAGATTATTTAAAGAGTTTAAAGAGTTATTTTAAAGCTCAGCTGTAGCAAAAATGTTCTGTGTTAATGAAGTGGTTTTGGCTTGTTACGAGTTCTCTAATTCCCACTCTGACTTGTTGCAGGTAATTCAAACCACACTGAAATGGAAATGGCCTCCAGTGAGTCAGCAGTGACAGATACTGGGAGCGATGAGATCTTTGTGATTTCGACTGGTCTCAGTTTGCGCAACTTACACTTCTCCAGCTTTAAAACAAAGGTACTTTGAAGATATTGGATGGAGGATAGAAGTTGAATCATCAGCTTATGAAATACTGAACTTAACGCTCTTTGTTTTCAAACCACCTTTCTTGGGCTATACTTTTACCTTCATTATGGGGATGTTAAGCGTCACTGGTATGGCTAGCATTTCTGCTCGTCCCAAATTGCCCCTTCGGAAGGCAGCAGTGAGCTGTCTTCTTGAACCACTGCAGGCTTTGGGGGCACACATCCCTCATTCTACTGTTATGAGGGAATTTTAGGGATTTGACCCAGTCAAATGGGACTATGTCAGATTGGGATGGCTGGTTGACACAGACGAGTTGAACTGAAGGGCCTGTTTCTGTGCTGAATGACTCTAAAAGTGATAATACCAAGTTGGGATGGAATCTGGTTTGGAGGCAATCTTGCTGGTGGTGGCCCCACATATCTACTACCCTCGTCCTACTTGATGGTAGAGGCTATGGGTTTGGAAGGAGTTGTTGAAGGAGCCTTGGTGAGTTGCTGCAGTTCTTCTGTCTCAAGTTCTCTACCTTGTCCTCCACCACCCCCCAGTTGCCCTTCCTTCATAAAGTCTGTGAAGGTTTCTAAAATCTAAACGTCCCACTACCCAGGTCAGTATTTATTTATTGTCTCTCATCTATTATTTAAATTCAATCTTTGGGTGTGGGAGTCTATGGTCAAGTCGACAAATTGGCCACATTGAGGCGATGTTATGCATAAGTGATTTTGCTTGGGCATTTACAAAATCAACTTGAACTGAAGAGTCCATTTCCATGCTGTATTACTCTGACTGTAAATCAGTTTGGAACCATAGTCATAGGAGGGCAGTCTTCCACCCCTTAAATAATGATAACAGCTCCTAATGTCCAGGTTCTTGAGTTCTTGATTCATCTTGAGTATTTTGTGGCAGAACAGTATAGTGCAGGTAGCAGCAGTGCTGCCTTTGAGTCTGTTCAAGTTTAATTGAAGAGCAATTCAGTTACTTCCAACCGCTCCTCACTCTTCAGCAGATCCCTTTCAATTTTTACCCTTCAGGAATATTCAATTCCCTTTCAACTGCTCCCAATGATTCTGCATCCATCACCCAAATTTCTAGCATTTCCCTTCAAAATTCAGTTCACTTTTTAAAATTTGATTGAAACCAGTGATGTTCACCAAAAGTTCAATATGAACATTTAAACCTTGTTGTAATATTTTGAGAATGGGTAAAAGATAAATCAAATTGAAGTGAAATAATTACTTGAGAAGTAGGTGAAGTCTAAAGAATGGATGATTAAAAAACTGCTTTTAAAAATGCAATCCTTGGAGAGAGCAGATAGGACCTTGTCTTGCATCATGATTTGTGCTGAAATCCTGGAGGTGTCTCAAACCCCGATCTGCATTGGATTATTAATCCAGGATCACAGTTTCAGGAGCTCACGCATTTTGAACATCCTTTCCTCATCTTGCCAATAGTGATGGTTCACTACTCCATGAATTTTGAACCTATACCTCGGTTCAATAAATGTCGATGCTCAGAGAGCCAGTGCAGACAGGATGGGCTGAATAGTCACCTCCTGCACTATAACAATTCTACGAGATTCTGTGAAATTTAACAGAAGGCTCTATGCCTCCTCGGTGACAGATATTACAGACTTTTATAGCTCTTTTGTACTTTAAAATGTATAGACACTAAATAATGGAACTTGGTATTCTTTAAAATAATAGAGTAGATATTCTGTAATTTTCATAAGAATATTTGTTACATTCAGTATGAGGTATGGTTCGTTGCCCTAAACGGTGCCAACTCAAGTCACACAAAAGTGCATGGCTCTGATGTTGGCATGGCAGCTGGTGAATGTTTTGGTTTGTAATAATTGTCTAGACAAGTAAGCTGATGGGATTATCTCATTTTCTGGAAGGAAAACAAAGATTAACAGTGCTTTTCTGTTTGGGATCAGGACCTCCTGCCCAAATGTTGTATTACAGTGAGTACAATAACAAAAACATGCATTTAAATAGAGCTTTTGACATAGCAAACATCGTAACTTGCTTTAGAGAAGAAATATTGCGCAAAATTTGACAGTTAAGGAGAAATCGGGACAAGATGATCAACAGCTTAGTCACAGAGGTAGGTTTTTAAGGAGCACCTTCAAAGAGGAAGACAAAATTAGTGATGTCCCAGAACAGATTGATACGAGAATCCCTAAAGAGATGGGAGTCTGACATTCAGGCAGTTACCTATCTCAATGAAACTCCCAGACATGGCTACAAGAAGGTTGCCGCCGACTTTTCAACCCGTGGATAGAGTCATTGCTGCCCTGTAATATTCTGGGCCTAAGTTTCAGATTTTCTGTCTTAATTGTTTTTTAAATTATGAAGAAAAATGCAGGATTTATTAATTTCTTATCCAGAGATTTTTTTTGTGCCCTTTGAATTAAAGGCCCATACACTCACCTACATCTATTAATTATTAGGTACTATTATACATTACATTGAATCATAGATTCCCTACAGACTGGAAGCAGGCCATTTGGCCCATCATGTCAACACTGACCCTCAGAAGAGCATCATGCCCTTCCTTCTCCAATCAATCAGCTTGGGAGCCAGCAATCTTTCCAACCAGAAAATCCCTGTCGGTGAACATTCCCCTTTGAGCAGGTGAACTGAAGGTAACCTGATTTTACCCAGGTCAGCCAAAAACACAAAATATGGACAATTACCCTTCTTCAGAACTGAAATTCAGTACAAACTTTCATGAGAAAATCTGACTAATAGGATAGAATGCCTCAGCCTCATAATCTAAACAGCAGTATTAGAGGCTGCTTAAAGCAGCATTATCCACTTGCAAACTCTGTCCAGCTGAGTTGGTGAGCTGCAAAGGATCCTGAGATCCCAATCACAATGGTGATGGATTCCCAATTGAAACTAGGAGATTGCCATTCCGGTATAACTGCACCCCCTGAGATAAGTTTCTTTTTAGAAGTATGATGTGAAGGCGCTGGTGTTGGACTGGAGTGTACAAAGTTAAAAATTACACAACACCAGGTTATAGTCCAACAGGTTTAATTGGAAGCACAAGCTTTCAGAATGCTGCTCCTTCATCAGGTCATTGTGGAGTATAAGGTCATAAGACACAGAATTTATAGCAAAGTGAATTGAGGGGTGCATAGGTTAAGTTATTTAATTTTACATTAGGATTATTGCTTGGCACAACACTGTAGGCCAAAGGGCCTGTTCTGTGCTGTACTTTTCTATGTTCTATTTCAGTGTCATGCAACTGAAATGATATATTGAAGAAACCTAGCTTGCTGTTAAGTCTTTCATCTTTTTAGAATGGGTTGCAGATTTCTGTTTTATTAGTCATAGAATTCCTACAGTATGGAAATAGCCATTTGGCCTAACAAGTCCAAACCGACCTCCGAAGAGTAACCCATCTAGACCCATTCCCCCTACCCTAATGCTCTACATTACCCCTGACGAATGCACCTAACCTACAGATTCCTGAACACTATGGCCAATTTAGCATGGCCAATTCACCTAACCTGCACATCTTTGGACTGTGGAAGGAAACCGGAGCACCCAGAGGAAAACCATGCAGACATGGGGTGAATATGTGAACTCCACACAAACAGTCGTCCAAGGCTGGAATTGAACCCGGGTCCCTGGCGCTGTGAGACAGCAGTGACCCAGAAGTTCTTTTAAGTCACCTTCTCAAGATAACTTAAGGTGACATCTCAGCTCAGACAATGCACTAGAGTTGTGAGGTCAGAGTCTGTCTGTATCCCAATCTTGATTGGTTTTATTTCCAAAGTGGAATTTGCAAATTATTACATGAATTGACTGCCTGCAAATTGTGCATCTTTTGAGCAAAATAGAATGTACCTGCAAATAGAATTCTGCAAATACAAATTCACCCCATAGACGTATATGAGTGTGTGTGCATGATGAGAGAGAGAGTGTGCATGTGAGTGGAGTGCATGTGAGCGTGTGTGTGTTTGCACGTGTGCAAGCTTGGTAAAGTGTGTGTGAGTGTGTGATGGAGTATAAGCCTGTGAGAGGGTGTGTGCGTGAGTTTGGGAGACGTATGTATGTGTCTGAGAGAAAGCGTGTCTGTGAGAGAGGGTCTGCGTGGATGTGTGTGTGTATAGTATAGTGGGGTCACCTGTACTGTGACATGAACCCAAGATCCCGGTTGAAGCCATCCTCTGGGTTCTGAACTTGGCTATCAGCTTCTGCTTGGCCACTCTGCATTGTTGTGTATCCCGAAGTCCATCTTGGAAGATGGTCACCCGAAGGTCTGAGACCAAGTGTCCCAGACTGCTGAAGTGTTCCCACAACTGTGAGGGAACATCCCTGTCTGGTGATTGTTGGTGTCCATTCAACTGTGTCGTAGTGTCTTCTTGGTCTCGACATGTACCGTGTCTCAGGGCATCCTTGCCTGCAACGTATGAGATAGACAACGTTGGCCAAGTCACGTGAGTACTAGTTGCGTACATGCTGCGTGTAATGATGGTATTTCCTTTGACACTTTGACACGTCTTGCAGTGGTTGCCGTGACAGTGTTATATGGTGTTGTGGTTGATGTTGTCCTGAAGGCTAGGCAGTTTGCTGTGAACAATGGTCTGGATAAGGTTTAGCGGTTGTTTAAAGGCAAGTGGTGGCATAAGGAAGGTCTTGGCAAGGTGCTGCGAAGAACATGGCGTAGTTCTTCAGCTCCTGGGAAGTACTGGATAACGAAGGGTACCCTATCAGTTGCATCCCATGTCGGTCTCCTAAGGAGGTAATTACGGTTTCTTGCTGTGGCATGTCAGAACTGGCAATGAGTTGAGTATTGTACCCTGGTCTTATGAAGGCCTCCTTGAGCATCTTCAAGTCTCCGTCACGTTCCTCCTCATCTGAACAGATCCTGTGTACGCACAGGGCTTGTCAGTAGAGGGTGGCTGTTTTAATGTTTAGGGTATAGCTAGAGAAGAACCAGTCTGTCTCAAGATTAGGATACAGACAGACTCTGAACTCACACCTTTCATGCATTGTCTGAGCTGAGAGTCACCTACTATTATCAAACCTTAAGTTATCTTGAGAAGGTGACTTAAAAGAAGTTCTAGGATTTACATATTAATGAACTGAAACTGGTAATTCATTCTGAAAGATGAAAGCCTTAACAGCAATCTAGGTTTCTTCAATATATCATTTCAGTTGCATGACACTGTAATCTTTTGCTCTAAATTGTGTCTTATGATCTTGTACTCCACAACCACCTGATGAAGGAGCAGCACTCCGAAGGCTAGTGCTTCCAAATAAACCTATTGGACTATAACCTGATGTTGCATGATTTTTAACTTTTTAAAAATATTAATTCATGGCATGAGGGCATCACTGGCTAGGCCAGTATTTATTGTCCATCTCTAGTTGCCCTGGAGAAGGTGGTGGTGAGGCACTTTCTCAAACCACCGCAGTCCTTGGTGAGTAGGTATTTTGATCCCAAAGCACTTTAGAACCAGTGAAGTTGAATCATAAAGGTACTCTTCCAGTGGTTACCCCTGAGATGTTTTAGAATTACCTGGAACAAGCTTGGTTTGATATCGGAACAAAAGAATTGCATGTTGCACATCCTCACTACTATGGTGTAAGCCTGGAGTTTACACTGAGGTCTCTGGAGTGGGGCTTAGAGTCATACAGCATGGAAACAGGCCCTTCAGTTCAAATAATTCACACCGACCATATTCCCAAACTAAACTAGTCCCAATGGCCCATATCCCCCTTAACCTTTCCTATTCATGTACTTATCCAAATATCTTTTTAATGTTGTAACTGTACCTGCATCCACCACTTCCTCTGGCAGTTCATTTCACACTTTGTGTTTAAAAAAAATTGCCCCTCAAATCCTTTTCAAAACTTTCTCCCTTCACCTTAAAAATATGCCCCCTAATCTTTAACATTCTCACCTGAGGTAAAAGACCCTTGCTATTCACCTTATCTATGCCCCTCATGATTTTATAAACCTCAATAAATGTCACCCCTCAATATCTTATTCTCCAATGAAGAAAGTTCCAGCCTAACCAGCCTATTTTTGTAACTCGAGTCCTCCATTCCTGGCAACATTCTCAAATCTTTTCTTAACCCTTTCCAATTTAATATCTTTCCCGTAACAGGGTGACCAGAACTGTGCACAGTACTCCAGGAAAGACCACACCAATGTCTTTTACAACCTCAACATGACATCTCAATTCTTATTATCACTGGTCTGATCATTGAAGCTGAACCCATCACCCAAGACTCTGTGGCACATAGCTGCCAGCATGAATCCCTATCAAAGTTGGGATAATGTTGGTGTACCTCTGCTGAAATTGCAATCTGCTGATCTGGGCAATTTTAACTGCTCCAGAGACTTCCTGAGGCAGACGTGGAGACCTTCCAAAAAGGATGGGTAGTATTGAGGAAAAAGAATCACAATGATTGCAGTGCAGAAGGAGCCCATTTGGTTCATGTGCATGCTCTCTGAGAGTCATTTAATTTGTCATGCTAATCTGTCAATTACGTATAGCCCTGCAGTTTTTTTTTAGTGGCATTTATCCAGTTCCTCTTTGAAGGTCACAACTGAATGTGTATCCAGCATTTTTAGAGTAACTGCATTACCAGCTGTAGTCACTTGCTGCATTTTACAAAAATAAAATCCTTGTGTTGGCTTTGGTTAACTCTCCCTATCTGTGTAATGATCTATGGTTCTAAACGTTCAAGGTGTCCATGCTTCTGTAGTTCCTGCATCCTGATATTTACTTTTACCACCATCAGTGGCTGTGAGTTCATCATGCTGAGGTTCTAAACACACTAATTCCTTCCCGAACCTCACTGCCCCTCTAGCTCTTCTCTTACAAGGTCATTTTGGAACACACCTGTCAGTCAGTGCTCTATCAGTGGTGATTCTGTGGCCCTCTCCCAAAACCAGAAATCAGCAAAATCAAAAGATTTGGTAAGAACATAGGTACATAAAACCAATACAACCCAGGAACAGATCCTTCAGCCACCATGTCTCTGCTGGCCAAGATGTCATTCTAAACAAATCCCATCTGCATACACATGGTCTGTATGCCTCTATTCATGTATGCCTGTTCATGTCTCTGTCTTAATGCTTCTTAAACATTGCTATTGCATCTACCTTTATCAGCGATAAAGGTAGATGCACAAGACTGCGCTGGCCTCTTTTGTACATTGGAATATACCTGCTTGGATTCTCTCCAATTCCCTTCACCACAGGTTCCCAAGAGAAGCCCGACAAGTCCATCTCTGGCCTGTGATTGGCTAGCTCCAGATCTCTTGGTTTCTGAAGGAGAGAAGCCACAGTTGGTTAGAAGAGGTGATGGTGGAGGAGCCTCCCCAACCCAGCAGCACACCTGGAGCGACCAGAATGTCCATGATGTTTTGGGGCCATTACCACAACTGCCAAGAAATTGGCGTGACTGGACAAATACAAGTTCATTTACAAAACTGGTGGAGAATTGCGTGAGTACATCTAAAGTCAGTCCTGTTTCAATCATGAAATCTGCCAGATGATGAAATTTGGCAAAATATGTACATGGAATGTAATTCACTCCAAATAGAATTGGAGAAATTAAAGCCTTGTAGGTAGGGTGAAGGGCCAGCAATTGTTTGTGGTAGCTATGGTCCAGTTGAGTACATCACTAGTGAGGCAGCAGTGCAAGTGTCCTTACGTTGACCGAGTAGTATTTGCAGATAATTTCCTAATTAACCTGTTCAGAGATGTTACTGCACACCTCTGGAGAAGGTGGAACTTGACTCTAGCCTCTTGGCTAGAGGAGAATAAGTAATGCATGTTACACAGAGCAGTGAGGCTATGAATTCATTAGCAGTGTTAGTGATTTGAAGCAAAGACCAGGTCAACAAGTATGAAAAAGTTAGATAAGTGGTTGCAGGAAAGGAAAATTTAATAGAATTTCAGATTGAAATAACCACCTATTTTCTCAAGAGCTGAGGAATGGACAATAAATGCTGGCCTAGCCAGTGATGTCTACATCCTGCAATTTTTTAAAATCTGCTTTTTCAGAAAGCATTACAAACTTAATGGCTGAATTACCTTTCTGTTCTATAACCATTGTATGATTCTATCCGAGGCAAGTAGATTCCCCAAACACTTTGCAGCCAATGGAATACTTTATTCAGGCTGTGTTATAAAGTAGGGAACATGTGAACCAACTCGTGTATGGGAAGTTCCCACAGAAAGCAATTAAATAATTAGCAAATAATGTGTTTAAAATAATTTTAAATTATGTTGGTTGAAAGATAAATATTGGTAAGAGAGAAATCTCTTCTGTTCTTTTATGTCTACTATGCTGGATGGAAACTCCATTTCAGATTCAACACCTTTGACAGTGCAGCACTGTCTCATTATTACACTGGAGTGTCAGTCTGCATTATACTCCAGTCTCTCATCGTGGGGCTATTAGGTAATGGGCAGAGTAGTGTTGTACCCACTGAGACTTGGTTGATCTTTGTTATACTTAATGTTCATCATCCAAAGATAAGCAGATTTTTGTGCAGTACAAGTTTATCAATTTATAAAATCATGAAGATAGCAAAAGTTTGCTTCACTATTGCCCTTCCTTTTATTTCATGCTTTAAAATTTACGCAGTGTACTGGCAACTCACCAAGTGACCACTACATTGAGAACAAGCGGAAAGTTGTGTCTGATATGTGGTTGGCAACAGAGTTGGAGCAAATATATGATTCTTCAGGAAGTGCTGCTTCTTATCCACTTACTCAATCTGCACAGAGTCATCGTAGGGTCTTCACAGGCACCAACCTGAGAAGAGCCTGGTTTGGAAGTCCCTGCTTTGGCTACCGGTCAAATGCACGTCACCACAACGTGGGCATGACCACTAACTGTGAGGACCATGCCTGCCAGCAGCCAGATCCACAATCTGTGCCATCTAATCAAGGGCCAAGGTTCTTCACAGAGAGCTGTGTGTCAAACAACATCATCAAAAGTCTTCAGACTGACTCAACCAAAAGCAGACGTCTGGCAAATGAACCAGATCGAAAAACCTTGGCAAAACCAGTTTTTGTCATCTCAGAAGTGAGTGAAGATCGACAACCTCTGGTACAAGCTCTACATCCTGCTGGCCTGTCTGGGAATCTAGCTCCATTGGAGGATGTTACAGTTGACAAAGTTAATAATGCTTCAGATGTTTTTCCGAAACTGAATCATCCAATCAATTTAAAGTAATTCTAACTTATAATTCCATCCTATGGATAAATTTTCGAACTTCTCATATCAACATAAAGGAACATAACTGATGCCCAAAAAAGGGCAAAGCTGTATCTCGCTGATGGAGACAAGTGCGGCTGAACTACCAGGTCCTTGAAATGTACCAGCTCTTAAAACTAACGAACACAACCACAAAAGCGATGACCTACATCATTGCCTGCAATGCATGTCAAAGGTGTACAATGAACAACTTGATGTCAGTGGTAAAGTACTGTCTTAGGACAATAATGTTGTGGGAAGAGTCTTCAATTTTTCATTGACAACTGGTTGGATTCTCTTAAAACAACTCAGCTTGTCAGAAATGAAACAAGCCATATCCTGAAGTGTGAGTCTTATGTCTACTTTGACAATACTTTTGTTAAACTGCTTCAGCTTTCCATTTAAAAAGTGATAAAGAAGTCAGGATTACGGATCTATATTTGACTTGAGCTAAATATGCAAACTGTACACCTGAATATCACAACTATGTTCTGCACAGCTTCTCTGGCTAGTTTTGTTTTTCTTGATAAGTGAAGACAACTTCAAATCTGGATATTAGTTTGCTCACTGAGCTGGAAATTTTGATTTCAGATGTTTTGTCACCATACTAGGGAACATCAGTGAGCCTCCAGTGAAGCGCTGGTGTGATGTCCTCTTTCTCTTTACATTTAGGTTTCTTTGGGTTGGTGATGTCATTTCTGGCTCTTTTTCTCATAGGATGACAGATGCGATCCAAGTCGATGTGTTTGTTGCTAGAGTTTGAGTTGGAATGCTATGCTTCGAGGAATTCTTGTGCGTGTCTCTGTTTGGCTTGTCCGAGGATGGATGTGTTGTCCTAGTCAAAGTGGTGTCCTTCCAGATCAGTATGTAAGGGTACTAGTGATAGTGGGTCATGTCTTTTTGCTGCTAGGTGATGTTCATGTATTCTGGTGGCTAGTTGTCTGATGTAGTTTGTTACAGTCCTTGCAAGGTATTTTGTAAATGATGTTCATTTTGCTTGTTGTCTATATAGAGCTTTTGAGTTCATTAGCTGCTATTTGTGTGTTGGTGGGTTTGTGGGCTATCATGATGCCAAGAGGTCTGAGTAGTCTGGCAGTCATTCCAGAGATGTCTTTAATGTAGGGTAAAGTGGCTAGGGTTTCTGGGCGCTTTGGGTTTGTTGCTGAGAAATTGGCAGACTGTTTATTGGGTACCCGGTCTTCTTGAATATGCTGGATAGATGATTTCATAGTTTCACTGTGCTGCAGTGTGTAGTGGCTCATTGAAATAATGTCCTAATGCAGCTTCATTTGCGGGTATTGGGAACAATTGTAGTTAAGTATTTGGTCCATGTGTATTGTTTTCCTGTAGATGCTACTTGAAGTTCCCCATTGACTGTTCGCTCTAGTGTGACATCTAGGAATGGCAGTTTGTTGTTCTCCACCTCTTTTGTGAATTTTGTGTCAGTGAGGATATTATTGATGGTCTTAAAGGTTTCCTCTAATTTGTTTCATTTAGTGATGACAAAGGTGTCCAGCACATAGCGGACCTAAAGTTTAGGGTGGATGATTGGCAGAGGTATTTGTTTGAGTCTCTGCCTGACACCTTCTGCTAGGAACTCTATCAGTGATATCATGGGTGTACTGTTGATTTGCTTATAGGTCCTGTTATTGAAAGTGAAGTGGGTGGTGAGGATCCCATCTAACATTCTCTGAGAAAAAGAACCAGAAATGACATCACCAACCCAAAAAAAAACCTAATCACATAAATAGAGCACAGGACATAACACCAGTGCTTCAGCAGAGGCTCACTGATGATGTTACCTAATATGGTAATGAAATGTCTGAAAACTAACCTTCCAGCTAGCGAGCAAACTCACATTCAGAACCACAAGCTGAGCTACAAATTTTTTTGAAAATTATTAAACTTCAAATCTCTGTCAGAGAACATGTTTATTCATGAGACTGAAAATCCTGCCTGGTTTGTTTTGAGTTGCAGGACAGTTCTGGAAAAAAAGCTGCAACTTTCAGTGTAGTTTTAAAAAAAAATATTAAGATCTTTTTAAGGAGGTGGAATTCAGTGAGAAATGACAACGAACAGGCAGTTGATAAAAGGAAAACTGATGCATGTGTCACTTGTGAATGTAGAGCTGTCTACAAACTGCTCCAATCGGGAAATATTTGTCTCATTCTTCTAGTATTGCTGGGTTCTCTGTCTATCTCAATATTTGCAGATCTTTGAATAACACAATGGTGAAAACCAAATTGTAATAAAGGCACAGGACATAACGTTAAGGCAAGATTCAAATAAATGATTTAGCATCCTCAATTTGTAACTTATTTGAAGTTAACTATTATTGCTTGTTTTCATTTTCATTGAAATAAACTGTAATTTGTCTCAAATCAAGTATCAAAACTGAAATGATTAGATTGTAAACAAGAATTTTACATTTTTACATATAACTGGAGTTTTGTTATCCTGTGTTGGTGAAAATCCACACACTTGGCACAGAGTGCAAGATGGACTAGGACTAAATCTAAATCAAAAATTGCTGGAAAATCTCAGCAGGTCTGGCAACATCTGTGGAGGGAAAGAGTTGTTAACAGTTTGCGTCCAGTGATCCTGCCTCTGAACCGGACTAGGACTGAACGCCAAACCTTGTCATCCAATGAAAAACAGGGTTCTAAACAAAAGGCACTTGTAAATTATTGTTTTAATTGTCAAACCAGTCGTCTTGTTGCGTGTTTCACTTGCAGTTTTAAAAAGTGACTAGTAATAAAGAGTTAGCTTGTAGATAGTTAAGTGTCCTTTTCTCTTTTAATACAGTTTTCATTTGATGAGTTAATGTGATGATAGACTAACTGCATACAGCCCAGTTCGTGTTTTATTCTCTCTCTCGATTCTATACTCTGGTCCATAACTCCTGTGAAAGGCAAACTAGTTTTATTGTATAACCTCTATGCTGCCTTGGAATAGAACAGCACACAAGGCCATTTAGCCAGCTAGGTCTGAGAGCTCTCCAAGTGTGCTCCAGTTCATCCCATGGCCTTCTCTATTTTCCAGCAATTTTTCCCTCTATATTTATCCAGTATCCTTTTGAATGCTACTACCAAATCTCCATCCAGCATTGTCTGACTTTTTAAAACAGTATTCAAAAAAATTCTCCCAATTTCACCTCTGACAAAATGAGCTATATTAACTTAACTAGCATTTAGTTACGACCTCTCTTGCAAGTGGAAACCCTTTCTCCTGATCTCTCCAGAAGCATGAAAGCTTTTTATATTCCATGACTCGATCCTCTCCTGATTTGAGATCAATCCCAGTTTCTTTCTATAATTGAACTCAGGTGAACAAATAGTAGATTCCACTGTAACATGTCCCTTAATTCAATAACTATTTCATCCTTATGAAAGAGAGTTTTGGGTCATTAATTACTTATTGAGGTCATTCAGATAATAGAAACTCTATTTCCATCATGTGATAGAAACATGGTACTTAATGAAAAATTTATTTGCAGCTCATCAAGTACCTAGAAACTGCAGCAGAGGGGATGGGTAAGAAGCTATTACTATGATCTTTTACATCCGTACAACAACTGATCATCTCTCTTGAACCTGCCGAAGCACTTCACCTACATTAATATATCAGTGCCAAAAGTTAGTGAACAAGATCCCAGTTCTGGTTGCTCTGTTATTGTAAGATTATCATTAAGCTGGAAGAGGCTGAGGTGAGATTTACCAGGATATTGCCAGGAATAGAGGTTTGCGTTCTAAGGAGACGCTGGAGCAGAGGAAGTTGAGGGGGTAACCTTAAATGTTTATAAAATCATGAAGAGTATAGGATGGTGGATTTCAAGACTAGGGGGCATATTTTTAAGGTGAGAGGAGAAAAATTTAAAAACAAGGCAATGGCAATTTTTTTTTAAACATGCTTGATTTATGTGTGGAATAAACTTCCAGAGGAAGTGGTGGATGCAGGTGGTTACTTTTAAAAGACATTAATAAGAAATATTTGAAAGGATATGGGGCAAGCACAGACAGGTAGGACTAGTTTAATTTGCATCAGTATGGGTTAATTGGACCAAAGAGTCTGTTTCTAATAGTCAACATCATACGGCAAAGAACGGAGATCAATGAAGTCATTTTGTAATGTTGTTGGAGGAAGAAAATATTGAAATTCCCTTCCTTTTATTCTTTTTGGATCTTTAAATGGTCTGTGGTAGTTGATAATGTTTTATGCACCTTTCCTTATTGTGTCTTACATAGAGTGTGCCTCACCTGTTCAAAAATGTCAACAGGGCAACCATTACCTCACCATACACATGCTTGCCTAGTTTAATTAGCATAACTGCAGGAGACAGTGTACTAAAGAAGTGGTTGAAAAGGACAGTAAACATAATGGTGTATACGACTTTGCAGCCTCATTTGAATACTAATGAAGTAAACAAATCTAAACCATGTCCTTAATAATACAAGCGATTGTTTTGTGGTAACAGTCTGATAGTAATAGGCCCATTTGTTAGTCCTGGAGACCTAGTTATAACTCTATTATCTCTGTGACCTCTAAGTAATTCATGACCTACAGCTAACAAGGACAATTTTGTTATTACACTGAGGCCACATTAACAAATTGGTTATAATCAGTCCCTAAATGAATCAATTTATAATTAAACAAAAGCTTTCATAGCAATAAAAGAACTGTGATTTTTGTGAAGATTTGTAGCTCAGGTTGTGGTTCAGAACTAAAAGAACTGTCATGCAATGTACTTGTGACTAATTATCAGTCTTAAATATAATTAAATAAAATTTACACTTCAGGTCTTAATGCATCTTAAATTGCTTTCCTAAATTATGTTCCAGGAAGAAATTTCAATTTATGTTGTTAAATGATGAGTTTCTCAAAATAAAATGTAGCTGATAAGTGTATTGCCAAACTTCAGTGGGATTGTTCTCTCATTTCATGGTTTATACATTTTCAAAAGGAAATATGCTTCTATTAGTTTCATCAAACTCACATTCAGCACTGTTCAATCAAATAATTGTTACTTGTCCCAAAATAACCTTTAGTTAAAGCTGGTTATGGATAGCATCCTTTCAAGTAGTATTTTCAGGTGCAGTCAAAGTACTAGTTCACTCAATATGGAGTTAAACTGGGAGTACTAGCAATGGATAAACAATTAGGTAATAACAGGTTCCTCACTTTAACATGTTCAGCATTTTGAAGAAAATGATAAATACTTTGTCTTTTGTTATGTTTACAAAATGGATAAACTGAGTTTGAAAGAGTAAAAATGAAGCACATTAGATATTTCAGTGCAAAAATGCAGAAGGTTGCAATATATGACAATTGAAATTCTGCTTTAAAGTCTTGCATGGAGCCCATTTCTTCCACTGTTCTCTGGTTGTCTTGACAGTGGAAATTGTGACCATCACTGTCAACTGTTGTATTAAGTTTTTTTTCCATTTTGACAAATTTTGAAACAAAGGGAGATTAACATTTGGAAAGGGAAGAATATGATTTGAACCAAGTCCACGAACCACAAACAGTTTATGATTAGTCATCCAAGATGGAGGAAGGGAAAAATTTCTGGCTGCAACAACTGCTTGTTTGAGGTATTTTAGGTGTTGGATTCCAGGAGTAGCAATTACTGTTGCATAGCTTTTGAGCTTTGGAAAAAAAATGTCAAAACAACAGCAGTTTTAAGACAAAGGAAGCACATGGTCCTCGGAGAGAGGGAGGGAGGGAGGGAGGGAGGGAGGGAGGGAGGGAGGGAGGGAGAGAGGGAGAGAGGGAGGGAGAGAGGGAGAGAGGGAGAGAGGGAGGGAGGGAGGGAGGGAGAAACTGATACCACAAAGTACCTCCACAGTTACTGCCTTTGCTGTTTGAATTCATGTATCGCTGGACATCAGAGCACGTCTGGGAAAATTAACAGTGAAATTCACAACTGACATGGAATGAACTGCCAGAAGTAGTGGTGGAGGCATTTGGATGGGTAAATGAATAGGAAGGGTTTGGAGGGATATGGGCTGGGTGCTGGCAGGTGGGACTAGATTGGGTTGGGATATCTGGGCGGCATGGACAGATTGGACCGAAGGGTCTGTTTCCATGCTGTACGTCTCTATGACCTCTATCCACAGCTTCCAAAGCACCACAAGACACTTAGAAACCCCGATTCGGTCTTTCTAGCTCCTTAATTGGAGGCAGTGTTAGAACTTCTAATAAAACCTGAATAGATAACTGTGGAAGTGGTGGGATTTGTACAAAGGAACAGAAGCCAATAGACTGAATTAATATAAATTAGCAAACAACAATAATGGACAGCACTCCACAGACAAATTACTCAGTAATGATGTTTCACCTGAATTCCTTAGTGGGCCTATAAAATGTTCACTAATAATTTGTCTTAGAGAATTCTAGAATCCCTACAATATGGAAGAGAGCCATTCAACCTATCAAGTCCGTACAACCCTTTGAAAAGCATTGCACCCAAACCCAGCCCCCTACCCTAACTCCATTAAGCATAGTTAACTCACCAAGCCTGCACCTCACCTGACTCATTGCAGACAATTTAGCATAGCCAATTCACATAACCTTTTACTTGGTCCATCTTATCTGGTCTCCTCTAAGAAAGCATAAACCCCTTTCTCTATGTACCCTACCAAACCTTTCCAGAATTTTTAACATCTCCCTCAGGTAATCTTTCACTCTCTACCAGTTTAGGATGATGTTGTTTCCCTGCAAATTTGGTTAGTGTGTTCAGGACCACTTGTGCCAGCTACATGGCTTGAAGGCCAAGTTGGTCTACATCCTATCTGAAATCAGAGTCCATCATCTTAGTTTTCAATTATATACCTTACAATCATCCACCCACAAAAGGAGGCATTAGTCAACTAAGTCAGAGGGGGATACACTTCACAGACATTTGCACAGTCGATCATGCTGGAAGGATTACCATCTGAATGCCCGAAATGTAACAATTGAAAAGCAGCCTCTGCAATCATGGCCACTTCTCATGAGATGTGATGTGAAGCACCATATAGAATGCAGAATAGACCACACATTGTTCAACCTATTTTCACTGCCTTTTCAGGCAATCATTTTAAAAGAAAACTTGATGCACTTACTTCAAAGAGAAAACCACAGGTTTATCAAGTAAAAACAGGGGAATGCAATTAAGTGAATAGCTTCATTGAAGAACCAGCACAGGTGTGGTGAGTCAAATAGCCTCCTACACTGTAAGAATCTATGAAAATGCCAACACAAATGAAGTCAGTCAGCACCATATATTCTACTATTTGGTATTTCTACAAAAACCAATTGACTGTTTGATATTGACCATTGATCTTTCCACTGATGTCAGCACAATCATGAAGGCATCTAAAGTTGGTGCACCAAGTTCACTGTCCTTGTTCATGGACACTTAAACTCCTACAAAAAGTCAATGCAGAATCTATTGATATAGATTACCCTGCACTAAACTATCATTTGGAACATATCATCCATCCTCACAAACAACTGAAGACATGTCCAAAATCTATCATATGAAGCTTGCTGCCTTTATTTTATAAATTTCAGTATTGAGTATTCAGTATTTCTGCTCCATGGCTACTTACAGAAACACAAGTCACACTTGTCATCAAAACTGAAGTAAAAGAAGAATTTTGTCTTTAAAATGTTCACCCACACATTTAACAAGTTTTTTTAAAAAAGTGAACTGTCACAACACGAACATTGAACCAATTCTGAGCCATCTGCAAATGCTGGATTTATGCATTTAAAAGTATGCAGTTTTAATATTTAACAAAACATCAACTCAAATTCATTCTGACCTGAATTCATTATTTTGGAATAATTCGGTTCATCAAAAATGAACATCCAAGGTATCCCAAGCTGAAACCAGTGGTCTTACTTCCACCCAATGCTTTTATCTAAATGTAGTGACTTTGTGTTTTATTGCAGATAACTAATAGCTACTGTAGAAACTCAATTTTTGACATGAATATCTTTGAATTCATCATTTGCTACATAACTGAGAGGATCCATTCATCACTCTCTCTCGGGAGGAGGAACAAAAATAAACCAGGTATACAGTTATTATTTCTGTCGGAGATGCAGCAACATAGCATTGTTAAATGATCTGCAGCCTTGCTCAACAGAAAACATTGATATGCCTTTGAAACAGTTACATTGACTGCATGATTGAGAGAAACGGAGGTGGTGATGTGTTCTTAAACCAGTAGCAGAGAAATGAAAAATGCTTTAAGAGATTCCAGTTGCACATCCAGAAGTAAAGACAACCAACAAAAAGTTTGACTCTACTTCCTTTAGTTGGAATTAAAAATGTTACAAGAAGCCAACCCAGAAAAATACTGGATTTGTAAGTTTTAACACTACACATTTGTAATAACATACCATGTATTGTTCTGATTTCCTCTGAAAGTCAGCTGATTCACATTGAATGACCATGTCAGAAGAAAAATGCAACATAGGATTTTAAAGATAAACAATATACACAACAATTTATTGAGGCAGAAAGTTTGAAAAACTACAGCCAAAAGCTTATTTGCAATTCCAAGACAGAAAAGAAAGTTTGATTTTTGCTCAAAAAAATTAATGCAGTAAAATATAGTACAAATTTATAGAACACGTATATATCAGAGATTGGAATTAAGTCAGATCTGAATCCCTTTGGAATTCCTGGCCCACATTATTAACTATGTGCCAGTCATTGATACAATTGGTACAATGGAAATAATTTTCACAACCTGGCTCATTTAAATGGTTGCTTTAATTCTGAATTCAAAGAGGGATCTTCAAATTGAAACTTTAATTGTCTGCACACACATGCAAATGGGTCTAATTATAGGCCCTTATGCACAAGTTAAATAGGGATTCCATTGTCGTAAGCACACACTAACCAATTAAGTGAGCTAAACGAAAGGTCAGCTATGTTCAGAATTAAATGCTTAAAAATTGGGTCATGGGTTTTGATGGGATGAGAAAAATAGCACAAAATATTTAAATCATACCTTCAATTTCAGATTTTTAAATCTACACCAAGATTAACTTCTCAATTAGTAAATCACATAAATACAGATTATTTTGGGTTCATACAAATGCAGACACCATCCTAACTTGGCACTACATTCATTATTCCTTGGTCAAAATCTTGGGATAGCCTCTCTACTAGCACCTACAGAAGGACTGCAGTGGAGAAAGGCAGGAGCTCATCCCCACTTTGTGGGCACAGAAAATGCCTGAATTACATGAATTAAAAAAATACAAACTCCCTCAAAATTAGCATTCCTCCTAGAATGCTTATCTACTAGTGCCCAACGTATGTCTCATGCAACCTTGCAAACAGGTCTATTTCAGAATCGGAGGATATTGCCAGACTTGGCAGGGGGAAAAGTACGATTAATACAGAGGAAGGCATTAATAGTATTCAAAATGGACATATAATTGATAAATGAAGTTGAATTTGGAGAAGGCCGAGGTGTACACTGGAAGAATAAGCAGCCCAGGATTCATTGAATATTAAGTGACAAAATGGATAATGGAGCAGGGAGAACTACACAAATTATTAGAAGTGGCAACATAGATTAATTATGCCATAATGAAATAAGCAAACCAATCATTGGGGCTCATACATACAAGGATAACATTGAAAATCAGAAAAGTTATGTTAAGCCTGTATGGAATTTTGGCTACACTTTTACATTTTACTGTGAACAGTTCTACTTTCTGTTTTATAACTTGACTATAGAGACACGAGAGGAGGTGAAAATGATTTACAGAATGTGAGATGATATCCATCAGGAAAGATTGGATAGGTTTGGTTGCTCTTCAGAGAGGAAAGAAATTGAGGGGTGACCTGACACAACGGCATTTAACATCAAAAAGTGGCTTGACAGAGCAGACATGAAGAGGATTTTCCCAGATGGATACTCCAAAAGCAGTGGTCATAAGAAACCAGTCGTCATTAGTGAATCAAATTGGAAATTCAGGGGAAATTGTTTACCCAGAGCTAAGTTAGAATGTGGAACCTGCTACCACAAGGAGGGGTTGAGGGAAACAGCAGACATGTTTAAAGGAAAAGGAATAGAAATTTACATGGAATGGGTTAAAAGAAGAAGGGCAAGAGAAGGCTCATCTGAAGCATAAACACTATGGACATATTATCAGGCCATGTAGCCTTTCGATGCTGTAACTCTAACTTATCTACTAACCAACGACTTTTCGATGAAAACCAGTCTGAAAGATAAAGGCACAGATTCCTCCAAAATGGTAGCCCAAGAACATGTAATTTAACAGAATTACTGAGCAATTCTACTATAAACAAACAATTACAAATCACAAAGCTTCTTGTAAATTGAATAAAGGGGGAGTCAATAGAAGCCATATTATTGAGAAAATGGCTTATAAATCACCAGCAAAATCTGAAACAACACTGTCACAGCACCTAGGGGAAGAAGCCAATTGGACAAGAAAGCTTTCTTTATTCAATTACATCCCATCAAATGATGAATAAAATTGATAGAGGGCAGTAACTCACCTCATTTGGTTCAATCACAAGTGTCCTAAACCCAGGTCTGTTGGCTCAGTCACACCACAGGGGTTACATTTGAAGTAGTATTAATTGTCAGTATAGCCAGACAGACACTTTCAGACGAACGCACGGAGAAGCATCCACTCCCAGTACCACGAGGCTCAACTAGTGTCCGAATTAAATAAATTATGTCCAAAATAAAATTTTGTGGTCGTTACTGAAGCATGTAAGTTACTTCAGTGATCACCTCTATCTACCGACCCACGACAACTTTGTGTCAACAGAATTAAAGCAATTCTTGATTAAATGTCTGCTTATGCTATGACCTTTTCATTAAGCAGCCAAGATATCAAACTGTGTTTAACACACTAAAAGCTTCTAGGGGTTTCTTACAATTTATTTTTATTAGTTTCAACACAGCCAGTTAAAATAATGTTTTCTGCTTTGATAGTTGATGCTGAAAAGTTTTTGAACAAAGATCAGATTAATGTCAAAAGATGAGGAAATTTGGAAGGCCAAAGGGGTTGGATCACATCCAATTAAACAGAAAACAAAGTTCAACACAATTCTTTAGAAGATTAGCTGTAATTTTCTGGAGGATAGATGATTAATTGCTTTCATTAGCTACTAACTCCCACAGTAGTTTTGGGAAATGAAGTTTTGATCTTATCTGCTATAAGCATTTACTTTTTATAAAGGGTAAAGTTGCACAGCAAATTAATGCAGAGCTTAACAGAAGTTTAGATATGACAGATCATTGCTATAGTCCTACAGAGTTCCTGATCTCATTAACTCTATAATCCTTGGTCATCCCAAAGAGCACCAGAGGCAAAGGAGGACTTTTGGAAAGTGCTCACTGCTGCAAAACAGGAAAAGTGACTAAGTCCACAGAGATCTACCTTTAACCTCTCGGAATGTTTTCCTAATTTAGAGACACAACATAAATACATGCAGCTGTTGCTGGCTGCCAATATTAGAGATGCTTTGGGAGTAGATCTCGGATACTCTTCAGAGGGTCAGTGTGGACTTGTTGGGCTGAAGGGCCTGTTTTCACAGTGTAGGGATTCTAAAACTAATGCTTGGTACGGAGACACTTCAAAAGAAATAATTATGAAAAGTCAGCTGGAACTAAATATTGTAAACCTCCTTTCTCCACTAGGTTTTGTTTACCTGTACCACTGTGCGTTCCCATAAACCAGTAGGGAGAACACCACTTAGAAGCACTCATTCAGAATTTTTAAAATATACACAAAATACTATATTGCATGGATTGAGCTATTAATTGCAATGCCTACTTTACATAAAGCTGCTTCTAACAGCAGGGATATAGTTGTGTTCATAGTGGAACTTTAAGGTTAATGTCAAACCTTGCTCCAGCGGTCAACTCATAATCCAGGCCCATAAGTCAGTGCAATTTTATGACATGCGATATATCCAACACTCTATTTTACATTCCTTTCACCAAATCCCATCAAGAAGCAGGCCGGGTGGTAAGGAACGTCTGCTATTGGTGGAAGCTTTCTGTCAGCAATCCTGCTTGTACAGAACAGTGATCATATAGGAAATGTTGTGCACTTGCAAAGTATTTGTATATTCTGAGAATATGATAAAGTGCTGCATAGACAAAAAGAGGAAGAAAATGTGCATGCTATCGAGGAATTGTCACATTTAGAGACATTCCTGGATATGTAACAGTCTCCGCACAGTCTTCCTTCAGTGTTTAATTACACAAATCTAACTCTTAATCACCAACAGCTCCTTCCATCCAGGAACGCTATTTTTATTTGGAGCATGCAAAATCGGAAATGTATGCCTACTACTTAATTCACTGATCAACAAAACCAGAAATAGAATATTGGAAAGTATGCAGAAAAGGGCAAGTTATGATTAAATCCTCGAAACACTCAGCAGGTCAGACAGCATTCCTGGAGATAGAAAGACAATATTTTAGGTCTTTTTTTTTTTCATTTGCTTCTATTTCAGATTTCCAGCATCTTGGTTTTGTTGAGGCAAGCTGTAATGTTACATGTCTACCCTGGAATGCTGTGGTCTTAGAACATTTCCCTAAGCTCTAAGGATACAGACCATACACTGGAAAATGGGATGTTCTTCTGTGCCGTACAGTTGTTTTACATTTCCTAAATATTCTTACCTTTTGAATGAGGGGAATATGCAGGGATGTGGGGAGAGGCAAGAGGTGATTCCCCTTAGGACAGCAGAACAGATATGATGGCAAAAATGTACTTCTGTACATAACTATTCAGATTTCTGCTTGTTTCAGATTTCCAGTTTCCTCTTTTGTTAAAAAAAACTCGTTAATCTCCCTAACTCTTAAAAGATAATTGTGAAGCAGCTTTGACATCAGAACCTTGGGAAACATGCAAGCTGTAAAACCCATGAGACCGAGCAATCAGCAACTCAATGGGGATTAAGATTGCTGAGAAGTCCAATTCAAAACACCAGACTTTACACATTAACAAATCAAACATATAGCTAAGCATTGCAGCTATTACTAGATATTCAGACAAAGTTCAGCAAACTGCTTTTAATCAATATAAAACACATCATTTTTTCAGCAACAGTTACCAGTTTAGCAGTGTTACATAGCACTGAAAAATTATTGCAGACATTTGAGATTTCCTTAAATCCCTCTAGAGCCCTGCCACAGAATCACAAACCCTGTGACTCAATTCAAAAATCCAACCCAGGGTCACAAATCCAACTTGGTAAATAAATGTGATGCTACTGAATAACAGATGAGGAAAATGTTAGCAGCTATCCTGGTGGGTGCAAAGTTAGGCCAGCTAGGGTGTTTGGTGATGGCCTCAGTGGGAAGACATTTGATTAACACAGTAGGAATTGCATATCATGAGCAGGAGCTCCAATTTATGCAAATGAGATGAGATCTATCAGACTTCATGGAATCAAACTACCTTTAATACTAGTCTTCTAAACAGGAAAGGCAAGGTGTCAAAGATTAAAGGGAACATTGTTTAATCGGGTGTATGTTCTTTGTCAATGAGGAGGATAGCAGTAAAAGTCAGGAGGACAAAGACGGATGAACTGGGAAGACAGATGGCAGGTAACATTTCATACAGAGAAAAATTCAATTATACATTTGAAAGGAAGAAAAGTGATATTAAACAAAGTGGAACAGTACATAATGGAGTTCTGGAAGAGAATTTGAGTTTCACATGGACAAATATTTGCCAAGTTGAGAAGGCTGCCAAACATGACAGTGGGGTTTTGGGCTTTATAATGGGGGACACAGGACACCAAATCTGGGCACTGTGCTTGGGAAAGGACAAAACATTAAAGGGCGCAGGTAAGATTCACTACAATAGTACCAGAGAAGAAGGACTATTTATGTAGAGAAACTAGAGAAATTGTGGCTGTTCTTACAAGGAACTTGGACAAGAGAATATTTTAATACATGTGCTCAAAATTATCAAGGATTTATTTATTGTGTTGGGCTTCCAGAGATCTCCGGTTTAAAGGTAATTGATGAGAGATAAGAGGAGAGCAGATAATTTCTTCCAAATAAATGCAGCAAGTTTTGGTGCTCTGATGCATGCTACCTGAAAGGATGGGTAAAACAGATTCAATAGGAATTTTCAACAGGGTCTGCATAAGTACTTGAAAATGAAGCATGCTTGGCTATGAAGAAACAGCAGACGAGTGAGGCTAATTGGATGGTCTTTTCAAAGGTCTTGCTCAAGGATGATGGTTTAAATAAACTCCTTTAGTCTAAGATGATTCTATGCTGTATAAAAGAAAAGATCAGATCTCTTCAATCCTATTAATGTAAGTCTCTTTCAAAGCCCAGTTTCCAAGGGAATAGACTGGATTGCATATTTCCTACCAAGGACAATATATGCCAATTGGTGGAAAGGTGAGATTTTAAATTTGGAAAACTTCATATTAAAATGGTCAATGATGAAATTGTCTAGGTTCCATCAATTTTTGCTTAAAATTACTGCAGCTTCAGATCAGATTGTAAACCAGCTATAAACATTCATGCAAAATGAAACATTCCAGTGCTAAATCACTTGCTCATCTCAAATGATAAATTGTAATTGCTATTCAGTATTTTATCAAAATAAAGTGCTTGTACAGAAGGACCTAGACTAAGACGTGATTCACCGAGGAGCAACTGTTCGAGTGCAGTCCCTCCAGGTGTGAACCCAGTTTCTTTTCTGGCTTTTTCTCCCATGAGTAAAACATTCATTTATCCCAACAATAATTTACAGCTGAAATTGTATTTTCGATTGCTAAAATAAACAATAAATCAAGGCGTCTTCATTCCCCGATCCTGAGATTTAGGTACAGATCCAGAGGAAATACTTCTATTGCTTCGCAAATTGTGACAACTGTTTAAAGTTTTAAAAGTTGAATAATGGCTTAAAATGTGCAGCACAAAAACAGCCATTAGCCTTCACTGATCTAAACAAGTGGTTATGCTCCATAAGCTCTGCCCACTATCAAAAGTTATTTCCTCTTCCTTATGTGCCTATCAACATTTCCCCATAAATGCATCTTTAGACTATTCATTTTAAGTATTCCACATGATCGTACATTTCATTTTCCCACTACATTCTGGGTAAAAGTAGTTGAAAGTTAGAATGCACACTTTGCCTAGCAAAATAAATTAAATATACTGAAAAGTAACTTAATTTCTTCAGCTCAATTTTCTCCTGATCTGTTCTGAAAATTCCTTGCTGGGTGACAGATCCACATCTCACTCGGTGATTACTTTCCAATTGAGGACCAGATATTGAGTTAGCAGACTGGCCCAGCATGAAATGGATCATACTAAACCTCCAGGATTGTCTTTACTTGACTATGAACCAGCAGCATGTCAGTGGACAGCAGGATATTTGTGCAGGGACTTTGAAATCAAGTTCAGAACCCTCCCTTCAGTCTCATAAAATCAGCTAACACTATGAATTGGAAATCAAGTCTGGGACATTACTGTCTCACAATGAATTTATCCATTTAAGTTAGAGGTGAATGTGCCCATCCACTCTTAATTTGACCTGCAATGATTTTTAGCCACACAGAAGATTACAGCCTTCCCCACCCCATTGAAAAATACTTTATGCAAAATTACCAAGCCACACACATTAGGAAAGTTTAGCACAGGGCTATGTTTCTGGGTTGTTACAAATCTTTATATTAGATTCAGAGTGTTGAGGAGTGGAATCAGGAAGGATTTGTTTCCCCACACAAGGTATACTATAAACCCAGAACTTCCTGAAACAATGGAATTTACAAGACCATTGTTTTTCCATTGAGTATTATTATCAAGGAGCCAAAGCAAAGGCAAATAAATGGATTGGAACTGATCAGCCATGTTCTCTCAAAGTAATGGAACAGGCTTGACGGCCTAAATTACACCACCCTGTGCCTAAATGTTCTTAATACCATGGTGTTAGATAAGGAGCAGAATAACAGTCAGTCAGCGTTCGTACACTGGTTAAGTTATAAGAATGGATGATGGAGAAAGTGTTTCAGCTTGTCTGCAAAGATTCTACAGTCAAATAGCCTATCGATACTCATTAATATAAGCTCCTCAAATGGAGAACGGCCCTTTGATCTGGATAGAACAGTAAGTCGAGCGAGGAACCTCAAAAGAGGAGGCAATAAAATCTGATAAAGACTTCCAAATATTGGAGAAATCCCTGAAAAAATGTAAAAGAAATCACTCCAAATGATAAGGAGCGACTTTTATTTCTATCAGAAGATTTTGTTTTATCCTTGACAGCTACTGGTGGTCAACATATTCTAAACCAGCAACCATCACATATACCTGAGACACTAAGCTGCTGGGCCTGGGCCCTTTCAGAAGCTAATGTTGCATTAGGAGGAAGTATGCAGTAAAAAGTAAAGGCAGGCTTTCAATATAAATTTAAGGGAATCTTCCTATTGTAATTTAAACCTTTACAATACTCAGCTTCAAAAAATATTGTTCAAATGCTTCCAGAGGTCAGCTGAGCAAGGAATGCTTCAGAATGCAGGGAATTTTACATTGCAACTCTGTGCTTCTATGGTCAAGTCACTGAGTTTCCCCAGACAACTGTCCCATAAAAACACTGTGAAGTGTTTTAGCTCCAGTTGTTCTAAGCATCAATAAAAAAATTATATTCCTACATTGACTGCACAGCAGTAACAAAAGAACATTAAGAATAATCAATTTTATGTGGAAAATGTGATATTACAGCAGTATACAGCAGAGCAAATATTTGCAGGCCTTGCTCTGAAACTGTGTGCTCTTTTAAATATAGAACTTTTTAAAAAATATCAAAGCACAAGCTTCCTACCAAATGGTAGAAAAACAGATGTATTTTCTACCATGTGGTTCATCTTGGTTTCAACTTTTAGGTATAATAAACTTTACAATGACCCCTAGACTCAAAAGGTTGATTGTATAAAAACAGATTCTTAAAGACAACTGTTGAAGTTCAAAGTCACTCAAACTTCATCTGCAGGGGGCTGCATGGCTCTGATGCTGAGAATCTTCAGTTCTTGAAACGTGTTTGCTCACAGATGTGGTTAAATTTCCTGCAAGAAAGCAAGTTATTAGCAAGATTTTCTTCAACTGACTTACTTCAAAACACTTTTTGCTGTCAACACCAATTCCAATTTATATTACAAGAAAACATACATGCATACAAGTCTTGTACAAGCTGTCTGTTCCAAATATTTGACTGATGCAACTAACAACTTGCATTTGTATTGTCTTTAATGATTTACAGTGTCCTAACGTATTGCATCGAACAACATTGGACAGTTAGCCACAAAAATACGTTTTAGAATAGGTGACACATGTTTGGAGTGTTTTAATAAGTGTCTTAAAGGACAAGAGAGGTGAAGAGATTTAGGGAGGGTATCCCAGGATTTGGAGTCTAGGCACAACAATGATGGAATGAAGAAAATTGGCGGTGCATAAAAGCCAGCTGGGATACTCAGGGTTAAAATATAGAACAATAAAACACAACCAAATAGCCTATTGGCTTCATTTGGAAGAGCTGAGATCTCACAATCAGATGCCAATTTGAAACATTAGAAAAGCCGATTTTTCAGATTAGTTGCAGATGAAGCATTCGGATTTATTTGTGTTTCGAATTAGTTTTTAAATAAACATCCCTCAGCAATGAGGGTATTGGGATCATTTGCTGTAGCAAATCCATATTTGACCAACCCTTGCTCTGGTTTGGTAAAACTGAGGCCCTAAATGGACAGGCGACAAAACAGGGCTCCTTTACAGCTACAAACAGCTTCTTTCAAGTCAGTATCTTAATGCCCAGAAATGTGCCCTTAAAACAAACAGCCATTTTACCATATAATGTATTGACTGGTACATGGCACAATAATCATTTGGGAATAACACGTCCCCTGACTTTAGAAATGCCACTAGACATTTACTAGTTTTGTAACCCTTGTTCAAAATAACAGCGACAAGTAAATCATTTGCAGTGAAACTTTTTGTTTCAACAGTACCTCTTGAAATTCCTTTCATCCCTCTGACAAATTTCTACCCCATCCCATGCCTCCCATTCCAACCCGTCCCATTTTTTTTTGTCTTCCTACCATCCCCCTTCTGTCAGGTAAACCTTTCCCTCCTGGCCCTTCTCTTTTATTCTGAGCAGCATTTCATCTCCATTCATTCCATCTTACATTCTCACACCATGTCTACACGCCTCTATCACCCATCTTCCTAAAACTCACTACACTTCTTGCACTCTCCTCCCTCCTATGCTCGCTCCCAAGTCCCTCTTCTCATCTTATCTCTTTCACTCTACTCCACCTGACACAAAGTCTCCTCTCTATAATCTGTGCTATCACCACATCTCTAATGTAATCAAGAATCAACAACCAAGGCGAGGGAATACAAAGTGGCAAGAACCAGACACCAGTAAGCAAGGCCAAAAGATGGTAAGAGCAAGAACACTTATCAAGGCCATGAAGTCGACAAAGCAGAAGGCCAGGAGGCAAACTGCATAGTCCAGGCTCTAGCCACCAAATCTAAACACCGATGAGTCAAAATGCAGACATCATAAATTGGCATGTTTATAGACTGTTAATCAACAGTGGCAAACATTATTGAATTTTAGGCAGTGATTAAGAGAAACTGTAAAGTAACATGCAATATATTCAAAACTTTCTCAACACTAGAGATGTAATTAACCTGCATTTGGTACTTACATAGCATGATGTGCTTTAACCTGGGTGCGACAGTTCCTGCCCCAGTAGCAATCTGGACGTGCAGTTACAGACTCTAAGATGAATTAATTGTAATGTAGAAAAACAATTTTTAAAGACAGGATTACCTTGAATAACTCTACCTCATTACAATACACAGGACAAAACAGAATGTGATAAATAGACAGATATATGCTGGTGTCCTGCTGAAAACCAGTGCACAATTGATAGTGTGCTTTAAAATACACACATGCAGTCAAATTAAATACAGTACAATCTACACTTAATTTAAGCCTGTATACTTTTATCTCTTCAAGTGTTCTTTTGTCAAATGAACACATTTATTCCTATTAAATATTCACTTTATCCAGCAGAATTTAATTGCTTTGTCCAGCAGACACAATGACATTTCCAAGGGAACAAACATTTATGCTGCACAAGAAAAGGGTGCTTATCTATCAGCAAGGTGACTGATTGGTTGAGATGTTGTCAGGGAGAACACGCTAAGTAATTATTGCATTCCATGCTTTTAGCTTGAAAAAAAATCACAACATCTGGACATGTTACTATTTCCTGAAATGAAAGGTTCTTATGAATCAATACATGCAGCTTCTGGCAAGTGTTAGGTGAGCTACATTGAAAGCCCAACTACTAAACAGTTATCAATTGGACTTGCAATGTGACTCACTTATGCCTGCTAGAAGTTACATGTATTCATATGTAGGAATCTGAAAATGGAACATATTTGGAGTGAGCTTTATTCAATGTGTAATGTTGAAGTTTTTTTTAAAAATTGTGATCAATTGATTCAACGTAGTCGAAACAATTAAGTTAGGATTTATGTTCTAGGAAAAGTGGCTGAAAATAAATTCCATTTAGAAAAAGGATCTATTTAGAAAAAAAAATCTGATTTGCTGCACAGTTCCTAAAGGTGCTTAGGAATTTTATTCTCAGATAAGTTGAATGAAATTGATCCATATTTGGAGAGATATTTGTCAGTTTATTGATGATGGTTGAACTTGGTTGAACCTCAATATATTTCTATCGTTTCTCTAGTGTTTTGAGATGTCCTGAGGATATGAGTGAGAACAAAAACAAAGTGACCAGTTTCTCAAAAACTGGTAACCAGTTATTAAAGACAACTAACCTGGAAGTTCTGAGGCAGGAATATTCTGCCTGTACTGGTAAGCTAGCTCACGAAAGTTATGCAAACCACAGCAGTAGCACAGGACAACATTTGTTGTGACATGATAATCTGTTTTTTAAAAAAAATTAATAAAGGGTAAATGCAACTCAGACCTCAATGGAATTAAACTCATGTTTTTGATTATACAAACTTATAGTCAAACATTATTCCAATTTATTAAAGACTGTAAAACGCTAAAGCAGGGGCTATTACCACAATTTACTTTCATTGGAAGTTACCATATACAGTAATCACTACGTGCCACGTAGATCAAACACGATGACCATGATTGCCTTTTTATCTAATACATACGAATGCCATTCAGAAAGTAAAGTACCACTGAAAAATTCAAAGAAAAATATGCATTCCAATATGAAAGTGGATCCAATTTAAATTTTGATGTGGTCACTTATTCCAGGTAATATAACTGCAAAATTGTATTATTTGTCCACTCTTGAGATTCAACCACAAAGGTCAAAGCTCATCCCTTAAGTATGACTGAACTGACCATCAGATGAGATGTTAAACTGAGGTCCAGTCTGCCCTATTAGGTGGAAGCACAAGATACTAAGGCACAGTTCAAAGAGCAAGGGAAGTCTCTCAAGTATCCTGGCAAATACCCATCTCTAGTTATGATACCAAAAATGACAATTGCCAAATTCAATCATTAAGGATAATTGGGCATATCAATAAGCAATTGATGGAGAATGGAAAAGTATTGAGAACAGGCTGTCTTGCAAGAAGGTAGCCATGTGTGGGAACAGACAGTTTGGATTTGGATTTGCTTGCACACCAGGAATGCTTGGGAAAGTACTCAGATGAGACAATACAGCGTACAATATCAAATCCCGTATACAACTAATATCAGAGACTTTTCAGAGTTCACTGGACTGAGTTTACGACCAGTGCCATGGGAATTAACATTGAGCTCCAAGTGCCAGATGTCATGAGGTGTTTTAAGGTGGGACTCACTTGTTTGAATATGTATAAGAAAATCACTTTATTAAGCAAATAAGTCATTTTTGATAATATATTTAGTTGAAGCTAATAAATCTGCATTATATCAAAGCATATGCATCTTCTGATGTTCATTTTGATCAAACCTTCATGAACCAATTGAGGCACTTCAGCCTATCCCTCAATCAACATCAATAAGATAATTGCCTGGCCATTATGCCATTTTGTTTTGTGGGATCGCATCACATGAAAATTGGTTGTCATATTTCCTGCAACAGTGGCTACATTTTAAGCACTTCATTTGCTCAAGTATTTGCATTCCAGGACTTCCTGGGGCCATAAATGGTGCTAACAAAATGCAAGATTTTCTTTAAACATTTATTTTCAGAATACCCCATTAACATTTCAATTATAATTACCCGTTTAAATTATACATACCTGTAAGAACAAACCTTCCTCTCTGAAGATGTAAAAGACTTTCTTGCAGCATCTCTTTCCAGGAAAGGCCCCTAGATGAAAGGTAATTCTGAAAGGCAATGCCATACATGATTATGGTGCAATGCAGTATTATTATATGCTGCATATTTGGTATCGAGTTCTCAACTTATTTTGCTCTTAATGTCGGTGTCAAGTCTAAGATTACATTTCTGTTGGTTCAGCACAGATTAGAAGACAAGACAGTAATTCTTTTAAAAGCTGAAACGGTGGTTTAATGATGAGTTAAAAAAGTGTAAAGTAATTCCCTTTAAATTAATGAGTTATCTGTTGAAGCGATGTAGTGACTCTCCTGCATTAATTGAATGTTGAATGTCAAACCAAAGGAAGGATAAGATGGGTTTTGTACAGTTAAAAAACAAAAAAAAAACTTCGACGGGCTTGTTTCCACAGCCCACAAGAGGAGTAAATGTGATCACAGTCAGGTTTACACAATTGGGGAAATGTAGACATACAGCAGCATAGAAGGCCTGGGAGTAGTTAATCCACCTGTTCTCTCAGCTAGGATAGGTGTACTGTCTCGAGAGAAAATCAAGAGTACAATGGCTGATCAAAAAGCCAGCGTTCTGCTAACTGAACTCACAGCTTGGCCCATTTGGTATTAAGAATAGTGAGAACTGCAGATGCTGGAGAAAGGGTCAAGCCCGAAATGCTTTGCTCCTCAGATGCTGCCTGACTTACTGCATGGTTTTCCAGTGCCACACTTTATTGACCCATTTGGTATCAGACTCACTGCTTGGGTCTGATGGATTCAAATCCTGCTGAGGAAATTAAAGATTCCACAGACCTACTGCAAGTGTTGGGAGTTCCCTTGTCAGAGAGTCATAGAGATGTACAGCATGGAAACACACCCTTCGGTCCAATCCTTCCATGCTGACTAGATATCCCAACCCAATCTAGTCCCACCTGCCAGCACCCAGCACATATCCCTCCAAACCCTTCCTACTCGTATACCCATCCAAATGCCTTTTAAATGTTGTAATTGTACCAGCCTCCATCACTTCCTCCGGCAGCTCATTCCATACACATATCACTTTCTGCATGGAAAAAGTTGCCCCTTAGGTCTCTTTTATATCTTTCCCCTCTCATCCTAAACCTACACCCTCTAGTTCTGGACTCCCCCACCCCAGAGAAAAGACTTTGTCTATTTACCCTATCCATACCCCTTAATTTTGTAAACCTCTATAAGGTCATCCCTCAGCCTCCGACGCTCCAGTGAAAACAGCCCCAGCCTGTTCAGCCTCTTCCCACAGCTCAAATGCTCCAGTCCTGGCAAAATCCTTGTAAATCTTTTCTGAACCCTTTCAAGTTTCACAACATCTTTCCGATATGAAGGAGACCAGAACTGCACACAATATTCCAACAGTGGCCTAACCAACGTCCTGTACAGCAACAACATGACCTCCCAACTCCTGTACTCAATACTCTGACCAATAAAGGAAAGTATACCAAAAGCTTTCTTTACTATCCTACCTACCTGCGACTCCACTTTCAAGAAACTATGTTCAGCAACACTCCCCAGGACCTAACCATGAGGTGTACAAGTCCTGCTAAGATTTGCGTTCACAAAATGCAGCATCTTGCATTTATCTGAATTAAACTCCACCTGCCACTCCTCAGCTCATTGGCCCATCTGATCAAGATCCCATTGTAATCTGAGGTAACCTTCTGCACTGTCCACTACACCTCCAATTTTGGTGTAATCTGCAAATGTATTAACTATACCTCTTATGTTCACATCCAAATTATTTATATAGTGACAAAAAATAGTGGACCCAGCACCAATCCTTGTGGCACTCACTGGTCACAGGCCTCCAGTCTGAAAAACAACCCTCCACCACCACTATCCCCCTCTGTCTTCTATCTTTGAGCCAGTTCTGTATCCAAACGGCTAGTTCCCCCTCTATTCAGAGAGATCTAACCTTGCGAGACAATCTCCCATGGGGAACCTTGTCGAATGCCTTACTGAAGTCCATATAGATCACATCTACTGCTCAGCCCTTATCAATGCTCTTTGTTACTTCAAAAAACTCAATCAACAAAGCCATGTTAACTATCCCTAATCCGTCCTTGCTTTTCCAAATACATGTACATTCTGTTCCTTAGGATTCCCTCCAACAACTTGCCCACCACCGACATCAGGCTACCACTTTAGCCAACCTCCAGTCTTTCAGCACCTCACCTATAACTACCGATGATACAAATACCTCACCAGGAGGCCTAGCGATCACTTCCCTAGCTTCCGACAGAGTTCTAGAGTACACCTGATCAGACCCTGGGGATTTATTCACTTTTATGCATTTCAAGACATCCAGCACTTCCTCCTCTGTAATATGGACATTTTTTTCAAGATGTCACCATCTATTTCCCTACATTGGACATCTTCCACATCCTTTTCCACAGTAAATACTGATGCAAAATACTCGTTTAGTATCTCCCCCATCTACTGCATGTATTTGTAAAAACCCTTTGGATTCTCCTCAATTCTATTTGCCAAAGCTATCTCTTGACCCCTTTTTGCCCTCCTGATTTCCTTCTTAAGTATACTCCTACTGCCTTTATACTCTAAGGATTCACTCAATCTATCCTGTCTAGATCTGACATATGCTTCCTTCTTTTTCTCTTAACCAAACCTTCTATTTCTTTAGCATTCCCTATACCTACCAGCCTTTCCTTTCACCCTAACAGAAATATACTTTCTCTGGATTCTCATTATCTCCTTTCTGAAGGCTTCCCATTTTCAAGCCGTCCCTTTACCTGCAAACATCTGCCCCCAGTCAGCTTTTGAAACTTTACATTACATTGTCTACAGTGTGGAAACAGGTCCTTCGGCCCAACAAGTCCACACTGACATTCTGAAGAGTAATCCACCCAGACACATTTCCCTCTGACGAATGCACCTAACACTATGGGCAATTTAGCACAGCCAAATCACCTGCCCTGCACATCTTTGGACTGTGGGAGGAAACCGGAGTGCCCGGAGGAAACTCACACAGACACGGGGAGAATGTGCAAACTCCACACAGACAGTCACCAGAGGTTGGAATTGAACCTGGAACCCTGGTGCTGTGAGGCAGCAGTGCTAATTACTAAGCCACTGTGCTGCCAGTTCTTGCCTAATACTGTCAAAATTGGCCTTTCTCCAATTTAGAACTTCAACTTTTAGATCTGGTCTATCCTTTTCCATCATTATTTTAAAACAAATAGAATTACGGTCACTGGCCCCCACTGACACCTCAGTCACCTGCTCTGCCTTATTTCCCAAGAGTAGGTCAAGTTTTGCACCTTCTCTCTTAGATAAATCCACATACCAAATCAGAAAATTGTCTTGTACACTCTAAACAAATTCCTCTCCATCTAAACCTTTAACACTATGGCAGTCCCAGTCTATGTTTGGAAAGTTAAAATCCCCTACCATAACCACCTTATTAATTCCTCCAGAAAGCGGAGATCTCCTTATAAATTTGTTTCTCAATTTCCCTCTGACGATTTGGGGAGGGGGGTCTATAACACCATCCCAATAAGGTGATCATCCCTTTCTTATTTCTCAGTTCTACGCAAATAACCTCTCTGGATATATTTCCGGGAATATCCTCCCTCAGTATCTATAATACTATCCCTTAACAAAAACACCACTCCTCTTCCTCTTTTGCTTCCCTTTCTATCTTTCCTGTAGCATTTGTATCCTGGAACATTAAGCTGCCACTCCTGTCCAAACCTGCACAATGTTTCTGTAATTGCTATGATATCCCAGTCCCATGTTCTTAACCATGCCTGAGGTTCAACTGCCTTCCCTATTAGGCCCCTTGCATTGAATAAATGCAGTTTAATTTATCAGTCCAACCTTATTCTCTGCTCTGTCCTTGCCTGCCCTGACTGTTTGACTCGCTCCTGTTCTCAACTGTACCAGTCTCAGATTGATCTCTTTCCCCACTATCTCCTTGGGTCCCACCTCCCTCACCTTACTAGCTTAAATCTTCCTGAGCAGCTCTAGCAAATCTCCCTGCTAGTATATTAGTCCCCTTCCAATTTAGGTGCAATCCATTCTTCTTGTACAGGTCACTTCTACCCCAAGAGAGAGATTCCAATTATCCAAAAATGTGAATCCTCCTCCCATACACCAGCTCCTCAGCCATGCATTCATCTGCTCGTCTTGACCAAACTCCTTTTCTTGACTAACACCTTAAACATATTTTCTGCTGCTCCTCTTAATCACTGTTGGAGCAATCATACATTGAACAAAGCACAGTTTCATTTAGTTTCAAACAATAACTGCCTCTGATGTGCACTGAAATGTAGGCATGCCTAACTATTCTTCATAATTTTAATGATAATGTCAAAATCATGATGTAAATCATATAGTAGTTCAGTGCATTAAGAACTCCTAACAAAAAGACCTATTCTTTTGCTTAACTGAATAGGAAATACAAGAGTCATTCCAAGTCACTCTTTGATATCTCTCGTCTTTAACACTAACATAGTACAAGCAATAAAAGGGATGTGAAACAGCAGTCCACCTGGCTAGCTAAAATGTGCAGAACAAGGACTCCAGGGTCAACCAAATACAGGCCTAGAAACTGAATGCATTAAAAAAAAATTGAAGCTTGTTCAAAGAGGGAACCTTACCTTCAGGATGTCAGACTCATAGCTGTTGTTGTTTAATATTCCATCCAAACACTTCTCGCCAAAATTTACATCTGTCAAAAAATATTGCACTATCAGGTTAACACTCAAAGTTCAGTTATAGAAAAAAAAAGAACAATATATTCACATAGGGTTGCTCCTCAGAAACTGGAATTAGCACAGAGTGGCCCTACATCAGATCCATTTTAAAAAAATAACTAGGGTCACAAACTATTGGGATGTGCAAAATGGTGATTGTAGTTCAATCTTGTCCTATCAAAAGTATTAGCATGGAGCTATGAGCCAAATGGATTTCTGTTGTACTGAAAATATCCAAGAGGTTTAGAAATTGGAAAATGTTCCATTTGTCAGCATGGACATCTGAAACCAAAACCACTCCAACTTCAGTCATCATTTTAGTTTCCAAATGATACTTGCATTCAATCAGAAAGTAAGTTCCAGATCATGGATTCCTCTGCCAAAGCATTTCAAACATGTTTTTTCACTAAACACTCAGGAAACTAACAGCAAACTCCCATAGCAAAACACCCTTGCCATCCCATAAGAATTGAGCCCAGTGGTGAGATTCCAGAAAATGTAGACAATTTTCCAAGCCTTGGGAGCCTACTCTTGGCATAGACTAAGAAATTCATCACAGACTCCCAAGTGCCAGCTCAGCCTCTAGTCAACTCAGAAGAGTATATTGAATGCTGGATCTCAAGTCTGAGATTAAAGGCATGGTTTACCAAGCTGCAGCAATTCCTGTGCTCCTATTGTTATGAAGGTGTAAGGGGTACTGTACCTCTAAGAGAGTTGAAAGCTAGCAAGGACTTAGGCGCAGAAAGTCTGGAACAAGGTAACAATGTAACGCTTGGGTCAGAGCAGTTAGCACTGACTGGGTTGCTATGAGACAAAAACAAATTCAAATTTAAACCAATTAGCCGAATTATGCCCCAAGATACCAAACTCCAATCAAGTTTGAATTTGGTATTTTGACAATAGTAAAGCCAATAAAATGATCAATGCTTTGGTGTACAAAACCAGAAAAAAAATTGAACAGTTGAGAGAAAACTGCCAAAAGTCCAACAGGTGCAGGCTGCTCGTAAGAATTCTCCAAGATGTACCCATCTGAAGTGTTTGCAAAGAAAAAAACATCGACACCGACTTGAAGAGCAAATCTACAAAGGAAGATACAAAGAGAAGATTTAACAGCTGGCTGATTTTGAAATTTGAATTTTTTGGTAAATCTTAATTGGAGATTTTATCGGATCAGTATTGTAGAGGGGAAGGTAAAAGATAAGTTTTGATAAATGAGTCGTTAGTAATTGAGTAAATAGTTGTTAGTTAATTATTCTGTTAGACTGTCACCTAGACAGGGGACGAAACGTCTGCAACACAAATTGGCGAAGAGAACCACAACAGACTTTCAAAGTATAATTAATAACTTCTTATTGTTTAATAATGACTTTGGGATAGTTCTTTGCCTCAAAATTTCACAGATTGCAGCACAGGGTAAATCTTTTCTGTGTTGCTGGTTTAGATTAATGGCGGGGGGGGCTGTCGTAACACTATACACTTTAAAAACTTGGATAACCTACATCTCAAAGCCTGGGGAAGTAGTACCTTTGCACAATCTTCCAAATGCAATGGCAAGAAAGGCAACCTAAGCATCCTTTTCCAAGCTAACATTGAGGCAATATTCACTCAAAATCAGTTCCGCTAGGCAGAACACATTGTGGCATGCCCGATACCAGACGCAAAACAAATGGCTCAACTCGGGGCTTGGTTTTAGCAGGAATCCCTAGGAGGGCGAGGAAACATTTTAAGTATACACGGAAAGAATCCTAGAAGAGGTTCATGATACAGGCAGATTCAAACAAAATTAAAATATTGCAGATGTTTGAAATCTGAAATAAAAAGCCAAAAGGGGCTAGAGAAATTCAGCTGGTCTGGCAACATCTGTAGTGAGGAAAAGAGAACTGAATAAGAGTCAGATTGGATATGAAATATGAATGCTGTTCCTCTCTTCTCAAATACGACCAGACTTGAGTTTCTTAAGCACTTTTAAAAAAAATACACAAGCAGAGTCATCAAGACCCTGACTGGCCAAAATGAAAAGTAGTTCATTCAGGAAGACAGAAAAGACACTGCCTCTGAGAAACTTCATCAGAAAGATGCAATATTGAGGCACTGGAGGAAGTGGGAAAACCTCCAACCAAATATCATCTACTCAATCTTTAAAACACAACTTGACGCACATATGGCAGAGCTTGAGGATTACGCACTGGACTGATCGGCCATTTCCAAATCCACTGAAACTGCAAAAAAGAAAATCATCCTCAGCCCCAGAGGTTGCCTGAGAGAATTTTCTCTAATCACAGTTCGACACATCTAAATCCCAGAGTCCTGACAAGAACACTCAGGAAAAGAATCAACAAGTCATCAGTGAAAAACACCTGCTGAAGTACAGAATGTTAAACTATTAGCTGAGAACCAAGTATTCTTGTATCATCAGTCTAAACAAACTGACCCATCTTACAGTCTCATCTTTGTATCGTTCTAAAGGACTCCTTCAAATGAATGAAAGAAAGTGCATCTACCACAAAATCTTGCCAAGCAGCCAGAGCATCCCACGCGAGTGCAGCCCCAGTACATGTGGCAAAAGGTCCGCAAACAAATTGTGCCTGCAAGGAAGGACACATTTTCAGAATTACTTGTCTATTATGTTATTATAGGTTAACCGTGATATGAATGGCTGAATACAGCATTGATTAGGCAGTTACATGAAGCAAGGCTCATTTTGTTTTGAAACAGATTTCACAGCAAGTTTCTACATAAACTAACATTCTAATGTAGATCCAAATTTATGATTTTAAAGGAAAAAGCTGACCTGTTTATTCTCGCTTACTGTTAGAAATCAGTTTTAAATGGGAACTACATGGATTGCGCATTTTAGAGTAAGCCTTGTTATATTAAAGTGGCAACTTAAACTAAATTAGATTTAGACTTCTATTATCTTTTTAAAAAACAATAATTAGCAAATGAAGTAAGATGATGTGAAATGTAGCAGCAATAAGTTATGATCTGAAATTTGCTGCCTTAAGATGAAGTAGATCCATAATAAATTGCAAAGTTGCACTGGTTAAATATTTGAAGAAAACTTTGCAGGGCCATGGGGAAAATTGGGATAATTGGTTAGCTTTTTAAAAGGGCCTTTCAAACAGACACACTGGCCTCCTTTATGTTGCACTGTTATATGATTCCCTAAGAAAATGCTACATCACTGCGGCCATACATTAGATTTTTGTTTTGCCCTCACTTTATCTTTAGCATTAAATTATCTGTAAATGAATACCCAGTTAGGGATTTTTGGTTTTAACTGACTGATGATATATAACAGTAATCACATGATTAATGAATACCAAGCTTAAACAATTTGCAATTTTTAAGAAGATTTGTAGCTTAGGTTGTAAGCTTGCTCGCTGAGCTGGCAGGTTTGTTCTCAGACGTTTCGTCACCATGCTAGGTAACATCATCAGTGAGCCTCCAATGAAGTGCTGGTGTTCTATCCCACATGCTATTTGTGTATCTTGGTCTGTTAAAAAGGTGGGTGATATCATTTCCGGTTCTTTTTCTCAGACATTGGAAAATAGAGTGCAAATACATGTTTTTATTGATGGAGTTCTGGTTTTGAATGCCAGACCTCGAGGAATTCCCATGCGTGTCTCTGTTTAGTCTGTTCTAGGATGGATGTGTTGTCCAGTCAAAGTGGTGTCCTTCTTCGTCTGTATGTAAGGAAACTAGTGATAGTGGGTCATGTCTTTTGGTGGCTAGTTGGTGTTAGCGAACCCTGATGGCTAACTTTTTGCCTGTCTGTCCAATGTAGTGTTTGTTAAAATCCTTGCACAGTATTTCATTTGGCTGGTTGTTGGTATAGGGTCCTTTAGGTTCATCAGCAGCTTTTTCAGTGTGTTGGTAGGTTTGTGGGCTACCATGATGCCATAAGGTTGGAGTAGTCTGGTAGTCATCTCTTTGATGATGTCTTTGATGAATGGCAATGTGGCTAGTGTTTCTGGGTGTGTTGTGTTTACTTGTTTAGGTTTATTGTTTAACAATCAGCGGAATGTGTTTATCGGGTACCCATCCTTGAATATACTGTATAGGTAGTTTTCACACGGACTGAGCACACCACTGGGACAGCACATCCATCCTAGGACAGGATGAATAAAGACACGCACGAGAATTCCGAGAGGCTTGGCATTCAAACACAATGATTTGGACCTTTGAGAAAGAGAACCGGAAATGATATCACCCACCTTAACAGACCAAGACACAAATAGAAAGCGGGAACACTAGCGCTTCACCAGAGACTCACTGATGATGTTGCCTTGCACGGTGATGAAATGTCTGAACTCAGCGAGCAAACTTATAACCTAAAGCTTAAACAATTTCATTCTGGAACAAAAAATACATTACACTTTCAGGTCAGGGAAAGGTTTAAACAAACTGGAGTACACTAACCACATCTTTAAAAATAATGCAATTTCTAATGAAAGGTTCAGTCAAACTGAGGTCCTTGTTTGTGCTCAGGTCCTAGGACCTGGTGCTGGTGAGACCACAACAAAAATACGGTGATCAATTTTGGTCTTTTTTTTTTGAAAAGGAAAAACATCATTTCATTTGGGGCAGTTCAGAGAAGGCTCACCAGGATAATTCCTGGTCTGAAGAGATTATCTCATGAACAAAGATTCTACTTACTGGAAAGAATGAGGGGTAATCTAGTTGAAACATACAGGATTCTGACAGCATAAATGGTTTCTCCTCATATGGCACAGTCTCAAAATAAAAGGGATGCCAATTTAAGACTGAGATGAAGAGAAATTGCTTCGCTCAAAGGGTTGCGAACCTTTTGAACCCCTTGCCACAGCTAGCTGTGGGGTAGAATCCTTGTGGGGAAAGAGCAGGAAAGTAGACATGGAGTGTGCTGGATCAGCCATGATCTTATTGAATGGTGAAGCAGGCTCAAGGGGTCAAATGGTCTACTCCATGTTCCTATTTCTTATAGTCTTATGAAACTTGGACAAGACCTGGAACTCCATTGGAAAGGAAGCTGAGCTAAAGATTTCATTCAGAGGCCCTATAAATTTCTTTTTCAAAACAGCCAGGCAATTCATTAAAAAAAACTAAGTCAGTCTGCAAGGTGACCACTTACATTGCTGAGGTGTAATAGTCGGGTTCTGTTCACGTTCTGCCCTACGGTCAGGCATCGGTTGAAAACAGCAAGTGCAAATTATGTGAGGACCTCGAGCAGGGCAGGTGTATTCCTGGACAGCTTAAAAACATTTCAACAAAAACAAAGATACAGTTAGCAAGTTTTGGACATGGACAAAGTAATTCACTCAGCAGAGATCAGAAAATTTATGAGTTCACTGCTAAATACAAAAAAAACCTAAAACATAAATGAGAATCTCCTTTCGTCCACCAGTACACAGTCAAATGAATGATCATGATCCATAATCTGAGCATTCACTGTTAAGTATATTAAGTAAAGTCAATCTAGAATTCATATCATTATATATGACTTACACTTTTGTAGCTCTCAGATGTAAAGTGATTATAAATGTAATTGATTAACATTTTTAAAAAGGATGCTGTGAAACAAGATTAGACGAGCAGGCGCTTGGTATGCTTTCGTTTATTGGTCAGAGTATTGAGTACAGGAGTTGGGAGGTCATGTTGCGGCTGTATAGCACATTGATTTGGCCACTGTTGGAATATTGCGTGCAATTCTGGTCTCCTTCCTATCAGAAAGATGTTGTGAAACTTGAAAGGATTAGAAAAGATTTCCAAGGATGTTGCCCAGGTTGGAGGATTTGAGCTATCGGGAAAGACTGAATAGGCTCGGTCTGTTTTCCCTGGAGCGTCGGAGGCTGAGGGGTGACCTTTTAGAGGTTTGTAAAATCATGAGGGGCATGGATAGGATAAATAGACAGTCTTTTCCCTGTGGTGTGGGAGTCCAGAACCAGAGGGCATAGGTTGAGGGTGAGAGGGGAAGATATAAAAAGGACCTAAGAGGCTACTTTTTCAGGAGGGTGGTACGTGTATGGAATGAGCTGCCAGAGCAAGTGGTGGAGGCTGGTACAATTGCAACATTTAAAAGGCATCTGGATGGATATATGAATAGAAAAGGTTTGGAGGGATATGGGCCAGGTGCTGGCAGGTGGGATTAGATTGGGTTGGGATATCTGGTCGACATGGACAAATTGGACCGATGGGTCTGTTTCCATGCTGTACATCTCTATGACTCTAAGAGCAGTACAGGTGTAGGCAGGAGGGAGTAAAAGGGCTCCTCCTGCACTGCTATGTTCATGTCTTTTTCAGCTCTGATATTCTAGTAGCCAGTTCTGGGTGACTTTCAATTTAACAGTTAAATCAGATTTGGGCAGGAGCCAGCAACTAAGCAAATGATAGGCAAACAAAAATTCTCAAAAACTAAAATAACAAAGTTAAGTAACTTAAGTTAATCATTGCAAAATTCAAGTACTGTTGTTGACATGCATTATTAACTCAAAAAACAAGAGACCTGTTCTCAAGACAGTTCTTAAAATAAATGAGGGGTCTAAATATTGGGGTCACATAACTAGGTTAGCATCTAGCTCTGCTCAGGTCCTCTCCTTTCACATTATTTTCTGGCATTTATGTACACTGTTCCTCAGCCACCAGATTATTTTCTAGATAATCCATTTGTGATACAAGGTCAGTTGATCAGCAAATTCATTGCCTGCCCCTCTAAGGCAACACTATATATCAAAAGGTACGGCAGAAACAGATCATTTGGAAAAATATTCTCCCATGTTGCTGTTTTGGCCACACAAAAGCCTCCTTCAGCCATACTCCATGTCACCCCATTGGTATATCCTATTTCTTTCTTCCCAATCTTCAGTCTAGTCTTCCACATTTTTGCCTCACACAGCTCAAATTAATTAACACAGAACTGAAAATCATAGAAGAGACAACAAAACGTTAACCCATTATATCACATCCACTTGAAAACAAATGATGCAAACATTCACAAGATATACATGCCAGGCAATGACCATCACCAATAAGAGACAATCCAAGCACCAACCCTTGACATCCAATGGCATTAGGAGAAAGTGAGGACTGCAGATGCTGGAGGTCAGAGCTGAAAATGTGTTGCTGGAAAAGCGCAGCAGGTCAGGCAGCATCCAAGGAGCAGGAGAATCGACGTTTCAGGAAGGGCTCCTGTCCTTGGATGCTGCCTGACCTGCTGTGCTTTTCCAGCAACACATTTTCAGATCCAAATGGCATTACCACTACTGAAACATTAATCATCATCCTGGGAGTTTCCATTAACTAGAACTCAATTGCACTTGCCACATAAACACAGTGGCTACAAGAGCAGACTAAGGGCTAGGAATACTGCAGCAAGTAACTCACCTCCTGACTGCCCAAAGCCTGTCCAGCATTTAGTAGACATAAGTCAGGAATGTGATGGAATACTCCCCACTTGCTTGGATGGGTGCAGCTCCAACAACTCTCAAGAAGCTTGACAACATCCAGGAAAAAGCAGCCTGCTTGACTGGCACTGCACTGCACTGCACACACAAACATCCACTCCCTCCACCACTGATACTTCATGTACACTGCTACCTACAACTGCAGAAGTTCACCAAAAGATCCTTGGACAGCAATTTCCAAACCCACAACTACTTGCATCTGAAAGGACAACAGTACCAGTTACAGGGGATCACCACCACCTGCAAGTTCCACTCACTATCCTGACCTGTAAATATATTGCTGTTCCTTCACTGTCGCTGGGTCAAAACTCTGAAAGTTCCTCTCCAAGGCATGGTGGTCAATCCACAGCACTTCAACTGCAGCAGTTCAAGAAAGTAACTCGCCACCACCTTCTCAAAGGCAGCTAGGGATGGGCAATAAATGCTGGTCTAGCCAGCCAGTGACACCCACATCCCAAGTGAATATAAAAAATTAAACCGTGCAGTTAAGCAAGCAATTCAAAGCTGTGCTTCGAGATATTAACTATAATTGCAGTATTGCCAATTACAGAATCCCTACAGTATGGAAACAGACCCTTTGGCCAAACAGGTCCACACCAACCCTCCAAAGCGTAACGCACCTATACCCATTCCCCCTACCCTATTACCTCACATTTACCACTGACTAATGCACCTAACCTACACATCCCTGAACACTATTGGCAATTTAGCATGGTGAATTCACCTAACCTGCACACCTTTGGATTGTGGGAGGAAACGCACACAGACACAGGGAGAATGTGCAAACTCCAGACAGACAGTCGCCCGAGGCTGGAATCAAACCAGACTCCTTGGCACTGAGGCAGCAGTGCTAACCACTGAGCCACCGTGCTGCCTATAGTCAATAGACACTTACCAACAGGAATACTAGAAGAAGTTGATGGGGCATCAGTATTCATTCTGAAACTTGGCAAAAATGTAGGTGGATTGTTATCGGACCGAAATCCAGGACACTGTCTGCATACAATATGGGGCTGACTGAAAATGAATAGAAATATAAATGCAGTCAACCATGTAGAGATAGCAAACTGTATTTAAAAACTTTTACTGCAGAGCTTGTGAAACTCTTAAGGAGCACCAAGAAAACAAATACAGAGAAACAATGTATTAGAAGCAATTAATCCAATCATAAATCTTGTTTTGTACTCATTTACATTTCCCATTTTGCACCACTCGCATTTCATGTCTTCTGTCTCCATTAAAAAGCTGAGCTGAACCATCACACGCTCAAAATAAACTGAAGCAGTATCTCAAGTAGTTTTATTCAAATGTCAGTTGGTACCAGTTTGAACACCAGTCAGAAGTCCTAGCCCAACTGCAGAGAATAGAACAAAGCAGAGGCTGATCCTCCAGTCTTGTACAGGGGGATTGCTCATCAGTCAAAATGTCCTTCAGAGGGCATGTTAAAATGACATTTGGTTGATGGTTAGGTAAAAGAAAGATCCTATGGCACTAACTAAAGAACAGGGAAGTTTGCCCCTGCATCCTGACCATTACGATAACAAATTACCATGGAGTTCTGTGACATTGAGTGTGTGGAAGGTACTATATAATTGTAGGTACCTTAGTAAGTTTGTTCATTAAGCAGCTGAGCTACTCAGACCAGGATTCCTTAGTCTACAGCAAATCAGTGGATCTTAACCAATATACAAAACTGCAGAAAACAACTAACTTCAGTGCCCTGGATATGGGAGAGGGTAGACGAAAATAAATTATCCAAGAGTCCTCTTCCTCATTGCCATTTAGTGACACCCACTTTTCATTGATTATCCACTACACAATGCATTTTGAACACATTAGGTGGAACAAAGTCAGTCCTGGTGACAGTACTCCCATGACTAATTGGTCCAATGACACCAACTGCCGATGCGTGCAACAAAACAATCATTCAGCCCCTCAAGCTTGTTCCACCATTTAATGACTCCTTGATAGCTCTGAACTCCATCCACCCACCTTGGCTCCAATCCTTCTATACTTTTGGCCAGCAAAATCAATCACAGATTTAAAATAATTAGAGCTGACACCTACTGCTTTTTGTAAAAGTCTGCTCCACACCTTATCACTGTGTGAAGAGGAGTTTCCTAATGTCTCCTGATAACCTGAGGGATTTTCAACTTACGTTTTTTGGCTGAGATTCAGCCCAACAGCAGAAAAAGCTTTTCACTATCTATTCTATAAATTTATTTCAAAAATTCTAAAAACAATGCTCAATCAAATTACTGCGAAACCCTCCAAATTCAGATAACACATCATTAGAGAGAAGGTTGAGAGGTGACTTAATTAAGTCATGCAAGATAGTCAGAAGGTTAGATAGGGTGGACAGTGAGAGCCTTCTTCCTCAGATGTTGTTGGCTAGCACGATGGGACATAGCTTTAAATTGAGGGGTGATAAATATAGGACAGTTGTCAGAGGTAGTTTCTTGCCTCAGTAGTAGCGGCATGGAACACACTGCCTGCAACAGTAGTAGGCTCGCTAACTTTAAGGGCATTTAAATGGTCATTGGATAGACATGGAGGAGAGTGGATCGTGTAGAATAGATAGGCTTCAGATTGTTGTGCTGACCTGTGGAACCATAGAGGATTGAAGGGCCTGTAATGCTCTAAGGTTCTAAAAATAGATTTTAGGTTAGCTTATATAGCACATAACCAGCACTGAAGAGCCTGGACAGCAAAGAAGCAACAGCTTCAGGAGAAGACAGGAAGGGAACTCCATTATTCATTCCAAAAAGTGAATATACATAACATGACAGCTGAAGTATTACAAGAACATGGCCTAAATTATGTCAGGGTGTTTTGCAATAACGTTTAGCCAACTGTGGATACTGAATTCTCAGTCTGTGTCTGTCCCCACTGCATTGTAAAGGGCCAATAATTCATTACAAAGCAGGACATTTACTGCTGTTTAGTCACTGTACCAATTATTTTGCTTGCCTTAGGAATCTTTGAACTTCAGCACGAATGCTGATCAACAACTACCCTCTTTTACAAGGATCATCTGCTCCTCATGCATTTCTTATATGAAACAGCAGATCTTTCAAAAACTCACCTAAAATCAGAAGATTCACTATCAACATCAGACAGTTCGAGAAAATCCTCAGAGCTGACCTCTTCATCGGAGAATGACCGCTTAATCTTAGGCTGTAACATGTCATGTGTGATTTTATTTCTGGCATCCATGCTTTGCAGTTCATCTCCACTGCGACACTTCTCTGAAATAGTAATTCACACATAAATGTGACCAAAACAAATCATCAAACCAGTTCCATTATCTAGCACAGTAATTTCCTTTCCTCTCCCACTAGGGCAAGCAAAGAAATTTTCAGATAAGCAAGAAATAGGATCGGGAAATCAAGTTTACCAAATTCTGTCAAGAAATTTGCATACTTGGCATGTTTCCTGACAAGATCATTTTTTCCACTCTGACATTTTAAAATTGTATTTCTTGTTGTTTGTTGCATTACTCCCTATTAACTATTATAGCTTTCTCAGAATTGCATTCCAATCCAGCAATGGAAAGTTACAGTGGTAAAATTGCGAATGTTCTACAAAATTCAATAAAGGAACCAAATTGGAAACAATCTTGCTTCTTGCATCTTGCATGTGTCATGTCCATTAACTCACTCAAAAAGGTCAGAGCCTGAATTCACACAACCATTACTGACTTAGCAACAGTATTTCATGTGGGAATTCAATTTCCTTCCAGATAAAGGGTTTTTTTTTTACACCTCTGCAGTCTTAATTCATGCACTGAGAAAACTCAAATAACTGTCAAATTCAATGAAGGATAACCAAGAGCAAGATATCAATGAATTTACAATTTTGCTTTCCATAAATTACAGCTTTCAGCTTTACGATGTATGTCCAACATTTCTCCATCTCTCCCAAATCACACAACATCAAACATTTGGAATACGTGACAGAGCATATTCTAACACAAACAAAAATCAGTGTACATAAACTTAACACAGCAATTACTTGCCTGGGTGTTGCAAAAGGTAAGCCTCTACCAGATTATTCACCATGTGGTTCTTGCTGATGCGTTCGACAGGACAACGGCACGTTGGACAGAGTGATGATCGCTCCATCCAGCCAGAGTAACATGCCGCACAGAAAGAATGCATACATGGTTGAAGGCTGAAGGTGGTCAGGGGTGGGTAGAGGGAAAGGTGGAATTAGACCTCATAGGGTTTATTGTTGGATAAAGCTTTTACATTTTGTGCTGCAAAGATTAAGCTTAATCACTCACATTTTTCAGAGTTACCATCACTCAAACAATAATATTAACAACAAGCACAGGCTAGATTGAGAAGCTCTTGTTGTTATGCAGTGGCTAATACACCTACCTGAGTCAGGAGGCTCCAGTTCAAATACCCCCTGGTTCAGAGCTGCGTAATGATTTTTCTGAATCAGTTGATCAGAAAATATCCATGCTATAATGATGCATAACACTCATTAATTACTACTGATCATACCCCAAATATACTATCCTTGATAGCAATACTGTTAATTCAGAAGCTCATCTTTTTCTGCCATTTTGCAGTGCCACCCACAAAGTCCACATTAGGAGGCTACATCTGGGTCTAAGACGCCACTAGAGCTAGACTGTTCAAAATATTGTGATGTTGTGGTCTTGAGTAGATATTTTAAATAAACTCCCATTGCAGCAAACTCTGCAGTGACTAGTACTTTATGAACTGGCATTCTTGATAAGCCAGCAAAAATTATATCTCTCAAATAATGTATTATCATGACCTCCACAATGTCAGAGCAATCAGTTAAGATTGAGAGTGAGATGGCTCTCTACTGCCAAGTTTTATTTAAGGTAAAGTTACAATATTGTTTAAGTGATTTATGCTGTAAATAAAATATAACAGTGATGTGTATACCCCTGCAATTCGTTTCTATTACTTAGTGTGTTTTCCCATCAACGTGGACCTCGATCAACAGCACGGTTAGCATTGCTGCCTCACAGTACCAGAAACCCAGGTTCAATGCCATCCCTGGGTGACTGTGTGGAGTTTGTATGTTCTCCTTGTGATTGCGTGAATTTCCTTAGGGTGCTCCAGTTTCTTCCCACAGGCCAAAGATGTGCAATTTAGGTGGATTGACCATGCTAAATTGCCCATAGTGCTCAGAGATGTGCTGGGGAGGTAGATTAGCTATGGGAAATGCAGGGTTTCAGGGATGGGGGAATGCTGTTTGGAGGGTTGGTGTGGACTCAATGGGCCGAATGGCCTGTTTCCACACAGTAGAGATTCTATGATCCAGAATATTTGATCAACTGGTACACACCTGGGTCCCATTAGGTACCTGTTAATAAAATGTTTGCTGTGTTTCAAAACAATCAAATGTTGGAAACGTAGCTCATCTCATAAGAGATGGAGAGTAGTAAGGATATGGAATGCATTGCCAGCAATGGTAGTATATTCGCCAAGTTTAAGTTCATTGAAGTCTTCATTGGACAGGCATATGGATGTAAATGGAATAGTGTAGATGGATGGGCGCCAGATTAGTAAGACAGGGCGGCGCAACATCGAGGGCCGAAGGACCTGTACTGCGCTGTAATGTTCTACGTAAAGCTTTCACATCTCAATGTACCTGACACAGTCATGCAACAAGTCTTGACAGATGATACAGGTGAGCGTCTCCTCCATTTTATCTGGCTGCTTTCCTTCAGAGGTCACTTGATCCTCACGTGTAATGTTTGAACTTTGACTCTCATGGAGCAGCAATGGATCTGAAACTCCATATGTCTCTACCAAAAAGTTATACAAGAAAAAGGTATTTTATAGCAGATGCAAATATTAAAATTGCACAAAGCTTATGTGTTAAGTTGGACAAAAGAAAAACAGAATCCAATCTTTGAATTTAAAAAGAAAGTAAATGCTGGAGATGAAAAGTGGGCCTATCACCATATGAATAGTGAAAAGGTCCAGTGCAGGTATAATGGGCTAAAAGACCTTCTGCTGTGTTGTGTGAATCTATGTTAATACGTCATGTATAGACCTACATAAATTTAAAAATGATTCAAACTGCAAATGCACTGTCACATTTTTGTTCCAAAATTTTAATGCAGGACGTTTAATTATCTCCCCCTTTTCCTGGTAGGTTGTGCTCCTCTGCGCATAGATACCACACTTCTCAATGATATCCACATTATGCAGGCATAATTGGAAAGCAATTGGAAGTTGAAACTTTGTCTGAAATTTCCTTACAATTTAGCTCAGACAGTAAAGATCTGGACAGATCTATAGAATGGGGAAAAAGGGTTTGGAGGAGTTGTGTAGCGTCAGGTGCTCATATTAGTCAACTCAGGAAATAAAATCTAAATTCTCAATAGTCAAAGCTGCAAAATAAACACTTGCCCATTTTGTGTTTCTTTTTGGTTGGTTCCAGGTCTTCCTCTTTCTCCTTCTCCAAGGCACCTGGATTTGAGGCTTCAGGTCCTGATGTGCTTTCTATATTCACCTGAATCCTTGAAGGTGATAAAGCAGGACTAAGGATCTTTGGACATGAAGTCCAAAATGTTGGACTACATTTAGGTCCATGTGCAAACATTGAAGATCTAGCAGTAGTGGCCACAGGTTCTGTTGAGGAAGTGCATGGCTCCACAATGGAAGTAATAGGCTGATCAGTGTCGGAGTTTGCTCCAGAGGTACAGAATGGATCGTAGTAAGACGTGCATGGCTGTGGTTCCTCTCGGAAAGGGTGTTCAGCTTGTTTTGAACAAAGTGGGGAAATGACTGCTGTTTGGTCATTGTTGCTGTCCAAACTTGAGGTTTCTTTAAAAATACTGCAGGAGGATCCTGTACACAAAAATTATTTGTAAGTACATGATAACGCATTTTCAGATTGACATTAAGTCAATTCACCCCTCACTAAAAAGCCTTTTTGCTTATGGAATACTAACTGCATGAAACTGTATGAACTGCGAAGATATATAAATAAAATAAGAAATATCCAAGAATGTTGTAACACAGAGGCAGCCATTGTCTCGGTACTTGTCCTCTGAAAAAACTGACCAACAGTCTAATTCTTAGCCAATTTCCCACACATTTTGGTCCAAAATTGCTTAATTTTTCAAATATTTATCCACTTCCATTTCTATCATCAATTCTAATCAATGTCATGCCAACATTCTTGACAGGACTCTGCACCATTCAGGAAAAAAAATTCCATGCTTTTTTCATAACAGACCTATTCAGAATTTTTTAATAAATGGGTCTCATGCAAAAGATCAGAGAAAATGGATCTTGAATATAGACCTGTAACAATAGTTTAGGCATCTTCTTCTGCACCAGGTGTTTGATGCTGTTCCAGGTTACCATTAACTAAGCTCAGGTTCTGAAGAAAGCCTCCACTGAGACCTCGGACTCCACAAGAACAACTTGTAGCCTGACACTTGGAACAAACCTGGATTCTTGGCATGAGGCAAAGCAACGTGTCTATGGTGTTTGTGGTGTGTGTACTGATGTCCACCAACATCAGAAAAACTCTAATTCTGTCTGAAGTCCAAAATGTCTCTCCCACGTCTTTACAAATTTCCATGACTTTTCAATTACTTGGCTTCATGTTGAAATTTCTACTACTTTTGCAGGTTTTCCATGACCCCTAAACCTTGGAGGGGCTTGGTCACAAATTTTACTAATATCTGGTGAACATTTTAATTATATGCCTTGTAATTGCCAATAGAAGCAGGTTTTCCCAACTTACTTCTAGCAACCTCAATTCTGAACATTGAATTCTGTCTTGTAATATAAGTCACTAGGTTCACAAGATACCTTGTAAGTCTTACAGCATAGTAACAGACCAAACTATCCTCTGCTGGTGTTTGATCTCCATATAAGCCTTCTCCTACCCTATTTCACTCCATCAATGACAGAATTAAACATTTTTCTTCATGTTATTACAACTAGAGAAAGTTCACATGCATTACTTTATATTTCCATTAAAATCTAACAAACAATTCTTAATTACCTATTGGTTCTTCCATGATTCCCTCTTCAGATTTCAGTGCTTTGTACAAATAGGCAACATCTAGAATATAAATTAAAGAGAGATGATAATGGAAAAGGCTACTTCCTTTCATTAAAACCAAAAGATATAGTGCAATAACACTGAACTGTAAAACATCCTTTGGAGTTGACTGGTAGTTTGCCAATGATGCAGGGATACTGAATGGAAAGATGATAACGTAAGGTATTCAAGTAGTTCATTTATAATAACATCCTCCTGGAAGTTAGTATTGTATGTACTGCAGGTGTCACCAAAGCCAAACTTAGCTACAAATCTTCCTTGAAATTTAGGGTCACAAAAGGACCTATTTGAATGTAAGATTGACTGGTATGTATTAGGCTGTTTACCCCATGCAAATAAATCTTACAAATACAAATCAGTTTTTCCTCAATGCTCACAAACTAATAATGCTTAGCAGAGAACGCACTCACTATCACTGTCAATACTAAGATCGATATGACACCTGGAGTAAGAATGCCTCATATTCCACCTTGGGACCACATGGGATCAATGTGGATTTCAACAGTTTTCTTATTTCCCCTACCCCCACATTATCCCAGTCCCAAGCCGCCAACTCGGCACTGCCGTCCTGACCTGCCCATCGCCTTTCCTATTTATCTGCTCCACTCTCTTCTCCAACCTATCACCTTAGCCTTACCTTCATCTACCCACTGCATTCTCAGCTACCTTCCCCCGAGCCCCACACCCCTCCCATATCTCTATCAGCCCCTTAGCCACAAGCATCGTTCCTGAAGAAGGGCTTATGCCCGAAACATCAATTCGCCTGCTCCTCGGATGCTGCGTGACCTGCTGTGCTTTTCCAGTACCACACTCTCGACTCCAATCTCCAGCATCTACAGCCTTCACTTTCTACTATACAATTAGAGAAGGATCAAAGTGAACATAGGACTCTTAGAAAATGAATATGGGAACAAGGAAATAGCAGTGGAGTTAAAGAGATTTTTTTGCATCAGTCAATTCAGCGGAAGAGACTTTGAATCTAAAGAATTCAGGAAAGGGATTAAGTACCATAACTCAAGTAGTAGTATTAGGCAAACTAATGGGTCTCTAGATCGGTAAGAGACCCTAATCCTGATGGCTTACATTCTAGCATCATAAAAGCAGCAGCTACAGACAGTGGATGCATTGGTTGTAGTTTTCCAAAAAAATTCTTCAATTCTGGAGAAATGCCAGAGAACTGGAAAACTGCAAACGTGCCAACCATATTTTAAAAAAATAGGGGTGGGGCTGCAAAAAAGCAAATAAGATGATTAGTTTAGCATCAATCGTTCATAAAGTATTGGAATCAATTATTGAGGTAATAGCACACCATTTAGAAAATCATAATCTAATCAAGCAGAGTTGGCATGGTTTCATGGAAGGGAAATATTACCCGACTCATTTATTAGAGTTTTGCAAGGAAGTCTCAACCAGACTTCCAGGTGTTCAACAAAGTACCTCACAAAGTTTAAGACAAGAGCCCCCAATGCTGAAGGTAGTGCACTGACATGGATAGAAAATTGGCTAATGGATAGAAAACAGCGAATGGGGATAACAGATTATTTTTCAGGTTGATAACCTGTAACCAGTGGGGTCCCACTGGGATCAGTGTTGGGACTGCCACCTTTTACAATTTATATTAACGACTTGGACGAAAGCAATGAATGTATCGCAACTAAATTTGCAGATGACACAAAAGGCAGGATGAGAGAGGAATCCAAACAGTTTACAGAGATATTGATAGGGCAAAATAACTGTACTTCTAATACCAACATTTTGCCCAATGTGGAAAAAAAATGTAAAGCTAATAAAAACAATAGAACAGTATTACAAAAAAGGCAGAGCACAAAAAGAATAAACTGCAGAAAATGTTGACATAAAGGGACTTGAAAAGACTTGGACACACTACACAGGTGCAGCAGGTAATCAGGAAAGCTAATACAGGTTAGGCAGTTTGGAAGGCAAATGAAATGTCAGCATTCCTTTTAGGAGGGCTAAAATACAAGAGCAGAGATGTACTGCTGAGCTGTGTAAGGGTCTGATCAGATTTCAGTTGGAATTTTGAGAGCAGTTTTGGGCTCCATATCCAAGAAAGGATGCATTAGTTTTGGAGGGCATCCAGGGGTGGTTTACAAGAACAATCCTGAAGCTGAAAGGCTCATCATATTAGGAGCAGTTGAAGACTCTGGGGCTGTACACAATGGAATTTAGAATGTGGAGGGAGACATCTGACTGAAGCTTAGAATTCCGAGGGGTCTGGATAGAGTGGACCTAGAGATAAAGAAAGAGGGTAGGACCTGATGGCTGAAAAATGTGTTGCTGGAAAAGCGCAGCAGGTCAGGCAGCATCCAAGGAGCAGGAGAATCGATGTTTTAGGCATAAGTCCTTCTTCAGGAATGTTATTCCTGGAGAAGGGCTTATGCCCAAAACGTCGATTCTCCTGCTCCTTGGATGCTGCCTGACCTGCTGCACTTTTCCAGCAACACATTTTTCAGCTCTGATCTCCAGCATCTGCAGTCCTCACTTTCTCCTCAGACCTGATGGCACAACTTCAGAGTCAGGGATGTCTTTTTCGAAACAAAAACATGAATTGCTGGAAAAGCTCAGCATATGTGGAAAGCAATCAGAATTAATGTTTTGGGTCAAGTGACCCTTCAAAATATTTTAGTATTGACGCGAGGAAGAATTTCTTCAGAAGACGGTTTCCTAATGAAAGTCATTGCCTTAGAGGACTATAGAGGCCAAGTCATCAAGGGTATTTAAGACAGACAGCTAGGTTCTTGATTACTAAATGGATCAAGGATGACAGGAAGAAACAGGATAACGGGATGGAGAAACATACCAGCCATGATTCAATGGCAGAGACTCAGTAGGCCAGATGACCTAATTCTGCTCTTTTCGTTATGGTCTATACTGTTATAATTCTGGCCCTTATTTCAAGGGGTTTGGAGTATCAAGAGTCAAGAAATCTTACTGCAACCATACAAGGTGTTGGTGAGAATGTTTTGGTTCCCTTATTTCAAGAGAAGATTTTATTTCATTGGAGACAGTTCAGAGAAGGTTCACTAGGATGTTTACTGGTCTGGAGGTATTGTCTTATGAGCAAGGTTACAGAGCTTGTGACTCTATTCATTGGAAATTTAGAAGAATGAGAGTGGTCTCATTGAAACATATAGGATTAAAGGTGCTTGACAGGGTAAATGCACAGATGACATTTCCCATAATGGGAGAGCCTAGGATCAGAGGATAGTCTCAGAATAAAGGGTTGCAAAGGGAGGAATATCTTCTCTCAAAGGGTTTAGTGTCTTTGGATCTCTTTGCCACAGAGAGCTGCAGGGACAGAGTCTTAGTGTATATTTAAGCAGAAATCGATAGATTCTTGATCCATAGGGGATTCAAGAGTTATGAGAAGGGGCAGGAAAGCAAGTGTGAGAAGCACTGGATCAGTCAAGTTCCTACTGAATAGCAGAGCAGAGCAGGCTCAGGGGCCAAATGGCCTACTCCCATTTACTTTTCTTATGGTTTTAAAAAATGCAGCACAAGGTCACAAGCTAAATTAAAACTTAGTCAAAGAGGTTGGTCTGAATAAGTTTAAAAGAGTAAAAGCAAGGAAGATAATTGTTGAGGTTTAAGGAGGAAGTTCCAGGGTTTGGGGCTTAGGCAACTGAAAGCATGATTACCAGTAGTGGAGCAAATAACATTGGGATGTACAAGAGGTCAGAATTTGAAGAATGCTGATAGCTCAGATAATTGTGGAGATGAAGATGATTACAGAGATTGGGAAGGATGAAACCAGGGAAGGATTTGTAAGTAAGGCTGAGAATATTTAAATCAAGAATGTGCTTGACCAAGAGCCAGGTTTAGGTAATGTTCCCTCAAAGCTGCAGAAGTTCCAGTGCCCCACGCATGGTGATTGGCGACAGCCTGTAATCTCAGCACTGACTTCTGGTTCCAGAAGCCACGCAGCTGGGAAGAAAATTAGAGGGAACACTGACGACTGGTCAAAGGGACTTGGTATGAGTTAGGCTTGGGAAACACTTTTGGACAATTTTAAGTTTAAAAAGTAGAATGTGGTAGACTGGCCAGGGGTGCAATGGAATAGTTATGTTTCAAGGGAACAGAGGGTTTGGAAGAGAGGGTTTCAGCAGCAGATGGACTGAGACTGAGTGGAGTAACGTTAGAGGTAAAAAAAAGTCAGATTAATGAAGGCAGGAATGTAGTTGGCAACAAGGTGGCTCAGTGGTTAGCACTACTGCCTCACAGCGCCAGGGTCCTGGGTTCAATTCCATCCTCAGGCAACTACCTATCTGTGTGGAGTTTGCACATTCTCCCAGTCCATGTGGGTCTCCTCTGGGTGCTCTGGTTTCCTACCACAGTCGCAAAAGTGCAGGTTAGGTGAATAGGCTACGCTAAATTGCCCAGAGACATGCAGGTTAGGTGGATTAGCCATGGGAAATGTAGGGTTGCCGGAATGGGGCGACTCTGGATGGCATACTCTGGTGGTGTGGCGTGGACTCAATGGGTCGAATGGCCTGTGTCCACAGTGTAGGGATTCTATTCTATGCAGCTCATGTCAAAGCCAATTATGCTTTTGATGTTGCAAACTGTCTTGACTGATTATGTCTCAGGGAGACAGGTGAAATCAGAAGGGGGTTTGGAGCAGGGACCAAAAACAAAGGCATCAGTTTTCCATTTTGGAATATTTAACTTTACAGGAAATTTTGCTAATTCAGTACCAGCTGTCAAATAAGCTGTCTGCTATCTTAGCAACAAATCTTACTTAGCTGAGAACAATAACTAGCCAAAAATAACAGACAACTACAAAGCAGGTTTCTTACTTAGCGGCTTCACAGGTTGCAACCCAATCACATCCAAACAAACCGGAAATGGGATCATTCAAACTATGGGTGATACTTTTAATTATAGTAACCTTACTTTGATCTGGCTCATTCTTCCTGTAGACAACGTAAATGGCATCTCCATTCTGCAATGGATAGGTCTGTTTCTTCACTACTTTGGACTTGTTGATGACTGTTCCATTGGTGCTGAAAACAAGAACATAGGTCGTCTTCAACCTTCTTGGTAAAGGAGGCACATCAAACCTGCACTCATCAGATTGTCAAAGCCCAGGGCTTTCATCATTATTTGGAAATTATGCCATGCTCAACTTTAAAACCCTTTTTAAACATTGCAATGAACAAGTTGACATTCTGGTAATTCCCTCCCCACTAATTCTGAAGGCCTAAGTTAAATACTAAGTAAAACAAGATGCCACTGTTGTTGGCATGTGTAGCAGCAATAATGTAAATGTTAGGCCACAACAGTGGTGCTCGCTACTAACTTGCACAGGACTGCTTCACAGCCATAATCCTGTAAACAACCCCCAAACACAAGGTATAAACACCTCGAACATTGCACCATCTGATTAGAGAATAAAAGCAACTTTGAATTAGGAATATTAGGGTTCAGAAATACCTTTTGACCCTTTTAGCCTGCTCTTCTATTCAATATCAAAGTCAGACAACACCAGGTTTAGTCCAACAGGTTTATTTGAAATCACAAGTTTTGCAGCATTGCCCTTTTGTCAGGTGGAGAGAGAGAAGCACAGTTTCTAGGCAGAGAGATCCAAAGATCATACAAATAGTGTGCATGGTGTGTTAACTGGCCAAATAATAGCTTTCTGCAGGTGATCAAGTGTCAAATAGTGTGTGTAAAATGTTAACAGCCGAATACCAAGTGAAGGGATGACCTATAATTTGATTAAATGAGACAGAGATAATTACAAAAGATTAAAAATAAGGTGGCGCTGGAGATAAATCAAATGACTGGAATAACATAACAGGTATAAGAGTTGCATGCCAAGGGTCTAACCAAATTAATAAGTAATCTAAAACTGTGGAAACTCAGAAAGCAAGCATAACAATTTATCAATGCGATGGTGTCAAAACAGGACAGTAAGGAAGGTTTTACAGATACAGAACAATGTGGTGCGCTTATACATAGTGCGACATGAACCCAAAAATCATGGCTCAGGCGGTCTTCATTAATATGGAACTTGGTTATCAGTTTCTGCTTGGTGAACATTTGGCTGAAGAACAGAAGCCTTATTTCCTTGATTGCTGAAGCATTCCGACTGGGAGGGACATTCCTGGCGCTCTGTGCCATGTTATTTGCAGTCTTCAACGCATCATTGATGATGATGATGAGCATCTCGCCAAGATCATCCTTATGTCTGCACTTCTCACCTTCAAACAACCATCAAACCTTAAAAAAGAGACCATTGCTCTCAGTAAACAACCCAGCCTTCAGGACAACATCAACCACAACACCTCACAATCCTGCCACAACCACCTCTGCAGGACATGTCAGATCATTGACATGGATAGTACCATCACACATCGGAACACCAGCCACCATGCATGTGGCAGATACTCATGTGACTCAGTTAACATTGTCTCTCCCATATGCTGCAGGCAAGGTCCCCTCAAATAATAGTACATTGGTGAGACCATGCATATACTACAGCAATGGATGAATGGACATCGCACAACAATTGCCAGATAGGAATGTTCCCTCCCAAACAGGGAACGCTTCAGTGGTCAAGGACATTCAGCCTCCCATCTTCAGGCAAACGTCCTCACAGATACACAACAATGCAGAATCGCTAAGTAGAAACTGATAGTCAAGTTCCATACTCATGCAGACAGCCTCAACCATGACCCTGAATTCATGCTGCATTATATGTGACCCCACCACACTGCTCTGTATCTGGAAGATCTTCTTTACTATCTTGTTTTGACACCATCACCTTGATAAATTGTGATGATCTCTCTACCTTAGTTTTTACAGTTTTGAATTATTACTTTGGTTAGACCCTCAGTATATGACTCTTATACCTATTATTTTATTCCAGTCATTTGATTTGACTGCAGTACCATCTTAATTTTTTGTAATTCTCTGCCTCATTTAATCAGATTGTAGGTCATCCCTTCACTTGATATTCAGCTGTTGACATTTTACACACACCATCTGACACTCTAGAGACCTATTATTTGGTCTAGCAACACTCCATGCACACCATTTGTATGATCTTTTGATTTCTCTGCCCATACATTGTGTGCTTCTCTCACTTCACCTGACAAGGAAGCAATGCTCCGAAAGTTTGTGATTTCAGATAAACCTGTTGGACTATAACCTGGTGTTGCCTGACTTCTGACCTTGCTCACCCCAGTCCAATACTGGCATCTCCACATCATGGCTTCCATTCAGAGAGATCATGGTTAATCTGCTCCACTTCCCTGTCTCTCCACTACATCAGCCTCAACTCCCTTGTCTATTCAGAATCAAAATAGCTCCACCTTGAGTAAACTTAATCACTCAGCCTCCACATCCCTCATCTCAGTTTAAGAAGGAGAGGTCAGCCTTTTTAAAAAGCCATGGTCCCTAGTTCTAGAGCACCTCACAAAAGAAATATCTTCCCAGTCTCCATTCTATGAAGTCCCCTCAAAACCTTCAATGTTTCAAATGCAGCATCTGTCATTTTCCCAAATTCCAGTGGCTATAGGTCCCCTTATAAGATAAGCTTTCCAGTAATAGGTCCAGCAAATTTTCTTGAAACTCCCTCTGAAGTAATAATTTCCTGTTTGGAAAACAAACTGTATACAGTACTGCAAACGTGGTTTCACCAAAGCTCTGCACAGCTGCACTAAAACTTCCTACTTTTATATGCCATTACCCTTGTAACAAATGACATTTGCTTTTCTAATCACTTGCTGTATCAGCATATTAACATTTTATAATTCACGTAAAGGGGCTCACTAATCACTCTGTACCTTAGATCTGCAATATCTATTTAAATAGTAAATTGCTTTCTACGCGACTTGTCAAAAGCTGGAGGTTACCAAGAAGGACACGATACAAAGACACAAGAGAAGAGCTGGTCAGAGTTGATGGAAGGAGAGCCGAACAGACAAGATGGTGGAACAGCAATGACAGGTGTTTCTGGGGTAATTCAGGAAGTGCAGCAGAAATTCATTGTAAAGAGGAAGAAACATACTAAGGGGAGGGTAAGGCCACTATGGCTGATGAGGGAAGCTAGGGATAGCATAAAAGAAAAAGCATATAATGTGGAGAAGATTAGTGGGAAGTCAGGGGATTGAGAAGCCTTTAAAAACTAGCTGAGCATAACTTAAAGAAACAATAGAGATGAAAGAGTGTAAGCTTGCTAGTAAAATAAAAGATGATCAAGAGTTTTTCAGATATCTAAAAAAAAAGGGGCAAGAGTCAACATTGAATCAACGGAAAAAGAAGATGGAGTAGTAATGGGGAACAAAGAAATGGTGGAGGAACTGAATAAGCACTTTGCATCAGTTTTCACAGTGGAAGACACCAGCAGCATAACAGACCTTCAAGACAGTCAAGAGGCATAAGTGCAGTGGCTATCAGTAAGGAGAAGGTGGATAAATCACCTAAACAAGATGGAATACACCTCAAAGTTCTGAAGATGATAACTGAGGAGATTGCACAGGCATTGGTGATCTTTCAGGATTCACTAGAGTCAGAGAAGATCACAGAGGACTGGAAAATGGCTAATGTAACACCCCTGTTTAAGAATGGAAGGAGGCAGAAGACTTTAGTCACTGGTAAGATTTGAGAGTCTATTATTAAAGAAGAGATTGTAGAATACTCAAGTGCATGATAAAATAGGACTGAGTGAACACAACTTTGTTTGGGGGGGGGGGGGGGGGGGGGGAGGTAGTGTGGGAGGTCACATCTGACAAATGTTAGAATTTTTTTGAAGTGGCAATGAGTAAGTTAGACACAGAAAGCTGAGTGGACATATCTATTTGGATTTCCGGAAAGTCTTTACAAGGTAGTGTTGAGAGAGCCGGGAGGCTGCCATAAGACCTGGATATGCTAGGCAAGTGGGCAAACAAGTGGCAGATGAAATATGATGTGACAGGTTTATATACTTTCATAGGAAGAACAGAGATGAGGACAATTTTCTACATGGAGAAAGGCTTCTGAAATCTGAAGCATAAAGGTACTTGGAAGTTCTAGATCAGGATCCTCTTTGAGGTTAACATGCCAATTCAGTTGGCAGTTAGGAAGTTAAATGCAATGTTCACATTCATTTCAAGAGGGCTCGAATACAAGAGCAGCAATGTACTGCTGAGGCCCTAAAAGGCTCTGCACAGACAGCATTTGGAATATTGACAATAGCTTTGGGCCCTGTATCCAAGGAAGAATGTACTGGCATTGGAAGGGGTCCATAGAAGGTTTACAAGAATGATCCCAGGGACGAATGACTTGTCATGAGAAATAGCCGAGGACTGGGAATACATGAAAGAATTTAGAATGATGAGGGAAACTGATTGAAACTTAATGGGGTCATGGATCACACGGAGAAGGCAGGAGAATGGGGTTGAGAAACATATCAGCCATGATCAAGTGCTGCAGCAGACTCAATGGGTCCAAAGGCCGAGTTCACCTTCAATATCTCATGGTCTTATGGAGACTGCTTTTCAATTTCACCCCTTGCCTGAGGCATAGAAGCTCTTCCTGTTTTACTTAATTGTTTAATTCATGCAAATTGTTTAATTATGCTCTGTAAATTTAGCAAATTGCAATGAGGCTAAAATTTGATTCCAGAGCTAAGCCTGGAAAATGGAACTACATAATTCTTGGATTTACTACTGTACAGTGTATAAATCCAGTTGGTGTTGTTATTGTATTTTTAAAAAGCACCCTTAGATAGGTTTAAAGAATGCTCTGTGGACCAATCTGGCTTTAATTTGAATGTTTAGACTGGGACTTCAGCTTTCCAAACATATCTATTGCTAACTGTTGGAAATCAGTACATTCATGTTAATGTATCAAGCTCTGACCCAGGCAAAACAATTTTAAAGTTCAACCAGCCAAATGCTAGCGAATTGCACCATTAACTTACTTGGATGTTTAATGAACTCTACAGCCACCTACTGGCAACATACAACAATTTCAACAAAGAAAAATCTCCAGAACAAAATCTAATTGAAGAGTCATAAGAGCCATTTCAAACAGGGAGTCAAAGAATTCAATTGGGTTACTGAGTCGTTGGTGAAATTCAACATTAATTAGTTGCTGTATTTTGCACAAGCAGCCACAGAAAGTGCATTCTCTTTTCAGTTTTCTCATCAATTGCTAGAATTTGAGTTAATTTGAATATAGCTAAATCAGGGGTTTTAAAGTTTATCATTTTAACTTATAATTTTTGCATCAGTTTATCATTTTCAGATTTACTCTAAACTTAATGCTGCATCTAACATCACGGTCACAAAAAAGTAACCAAAAAAATCACATCAGCTCATTAGATAGTAATGCTTCAGTCATTTTTGTCATTTAACATTTCCAACTTAGATCTGTCATTCTCCAAATGGGAGAGGTTTGACTTCAATCTGTGGACAGTATCAAAATCACTGGACGGTTACCTTGTAACAATACAGCATTAATCAGAAGCAGGAAAAAGCTAGCTTTACACAAGTAAAGGATTTGAAATTCAATCCCAGCACAGCACTTCTATTCCACTAAAACGTGCATTTTTATCTTCAAAGAAGTAATTTTATCCCTGATGAGATTGCCACTTCAATGCCAAGTTGTTGACAGTTCTGTTTATAGGTTAAATTCTGATACAAATAGGATCAAGTGCACCTAATTCATTTCAGGTTGGACCCTCGCATACAAAAGAGAGACAAACTTTCATCCCAATTTTGATCTCTAGCAACAGCCAGGCATCCACAAATAAACAACAAGTCTGTGTTGGATGCAGTGGTACCATCACAAGATAAACAAATTTCACTTTCAGAATATACTTTAAAAAACAGAAACAAAATGCTCAATCTAGAAAAAAAGGATGCAGTTTACCTTGTATCCTCTAACCACACTTGTCCAGTTTTCTCTCTAATTATTTTACAGTGGTCTCCAGAAACAAGTTTATTGCCAGGAAATGACAAGTCACAACCTATAAAAAAACAGAACATTGATTTTAAATATAAAAAGGTAATTTATTATATTACTTGCATAATTCAGGACTAGTCAGGTACAAAACTCTTCTCAAATTAAGATAGTTCACTAATTAGTCAACTTTCAATACATAATGGAATTCCTCAAAAGGTGGTGGAAGCATCCAATAGTATTCTGAAAAAAAGAACTTGATAATGACTTGAAGGGAAAATAATTACCCAGTTACAGGAAATACCAGGCGAGTTTCTGAGTTGCTCTACCAAGAATCTTAAATCTACAGTGTGAAAACAGGCCATTTGGCCCATTGAGTATACCCCCACCCTCCCCCGGAAGAGCATCCCACCCTGATCCGCCTCCCCACCCTATCCCTGTAACCCTGCATTCCCCATGGCTAATCCATTTCGTCTGTACATCCCTGGACACTATGGGTAATTTACCATGACCAATGCATCTAACCTGCATATCTTTTGACTGTGGAAGGAAACCAACACTGCCAGACAAACCAATACAGACATGGGGAGAATGTGCAAACTATCATCACAGATAGTTGCCCCAAGATGGAATCGAACCCAGGTCCCTGAACCATCCTGCCACTTGGCTGGCAAAGCCACCATGAGCTGAATGTGCTTCTTCTGTGCTGTTTCATTTTGTTACCTAAAATTCTTATCATTTGAAGATAGTTCAATTTTCAATATTGCACCTCAGTGATTAACTAAAATAGACCTGTTCCAATTCTATATGTAAAACCATGTTAGAGTTGCTCTTTAAATAGAAGCAAGCACAAAATCCCAAGGCAGCATTCCTTCTGTCAATCCCATACAGAACTCAATATATTCACTAACTGATGTCATACACAACCCCCAATAAAGTGATTTACATCATTTTCCTTCTTTAAACCAATATGGAAACTATTTCTAATCTGTGCACGATTCAGGAGTAAAAAGGATACAAATCTCATCTTTAAAAGAATTCATTTCCGATATCAATAATCAGAAACAGGTCCATGCCCAATCACAAATATTGGACTTCTGTAGAGGGGCTACACAAATTATAATTTAGAAAGGTAAAAGGGCTAATTTACTAACCAACTCTCTTCGCTATATTAAGAGTTTATCAAAATTAATTTTAAATACCTTGCTCATCTCTCTAACAACTGGGAGAAAGTGAGGACTGCAGATGCTGGAGATCAGAGTCTTTTCCAGCACCACACTCTTAGACTCATTTCTCTAGCATCAAATGTCAGATTTCATTATAATGGAATACAATTTTAAGCACTGAAAGCTTCTGATTTCTTGCCAGTGTGATGATACTATGGCTTTTTACAGATGTATTTTGTCGTGGTATTTTTATGGAAAGGTTCAAAGCCATAGATGCCAATTAATCTCTCCAAGCCTATAAAATAAACTTCTTGTGAGGCCATGGTTTTTTAAAAAATGTTGGACCAGCAGAAGCCACATGAATGGGTGGAGTCAGGTTCCCACAAAACCAGGGTTTTAGTTTAACTTTCAGCAGTTGTTGCATTTTGAATTTGGCCGTGGAATTAGTTTCTTTTCCAGAATTTTCTCTGTTACACAGAAAAGGTGGGGTTCTCTTTCTGCTGCCAGAATCGCATTTGAGACAACGAGTTTTGCTGATTTTGCCTTTGCCAAGTACTGTATCTGTTTGTGAGCTGTTCCTATATTGGAACAATTGCTGTTTGGTAGTTAAATAATCCATTATTCCGTTAAGTTTTCCATTAAAGTTAAAGTTAGACTAAGTCTTCTTTCTTTAATTGCAGGGTAATAATAAAGTGTGTTTTGCTTAAGCTGAGTAGTGAGACCAAACAAATTACATCTGGAACACAGCACCTATACTTGCCTACATATAGGATAAAAGTTAAGGTTTAGGCTATCTCCTAAATTTGATCTGGTGTTTGATCTAGTCCACAACACCAAAAACAGGCCATCAGCCTGTCCAACTGTAATCAGCCTTGCTTTTTGTTCCCAACAATTAGTCTACGATCTTATCAGGACACAAGTAACACTGCAGCAGAATATGTGCATCAGATGCATTGAAAGAACTCAGCTGGTAGCACTCAAGTCAGAAGGTTGTGGGTTCAAGTCCCACTCATGGGATCTGTACATCGTAGGCCAAATTCTGGTGAAGTATCAAGGAATGTCTCACATCGTGCCTGGGTCAATATCTATATACCCTCAATCAGCACCAGAAAATTAGATTATCTAATCCTTGTCACACTGTCTGTTGAAGCTTGTTGTGCAGATTTTGGCTGTTGCTGTTCTTAAGTTATAAAGTAATTATACTTCAATTGTCTGTAATGCACCTTTGAGGTGTCCAAAGATTGTGAAAGGTGCTGAAGGAAAACATATTTTCATTTCTGAGGTGTGTCTGTGCATCATGAAATAACCACCAATCATGGAATGGATGTGCTTCCTTTTAAGGAAAGATAAAACAAACAATAAGGTGCACTTGAACCTGGAGGTGCTAAATATTAAAAACTGGTCAATCACATTTGGAAAGCACAACACAATCTCTGGAAGTACTAAATCAAAGCCAACTTGATAAGGTTTGGACAGCTGCCCTCAAGGGAAAACAAAAGTAAAGATGTTTACATTGAAAAAGGTGAGCTTAGAAATACTCTTGAGGAAACAGAAACAGATTAACAGATTTTGCAGAGTAAATCACAGAGGTTCAACTTGACACAAGAACAATATACAAGATGCAAGTTCTTCACACTTCCTGCATATATGGAACAGCCTGCAGGGGGAGTTTGTGAAATCCCAGGATGATACAGAGATCGGCAGTAACGTTAATCAGCAGTATGGGGTAGGGGGAAGAAAGAGAGAGATATAAATTTGTGAATGTAGTGCACATGAACACTTTATTGCAATCTCTTATTGCTGAATGTTTTCAAAAACAGTAGTAGATAGGAAGTGACAGGCTTACTAAATGTCATCATGTTGAAGGTGCTTCATAAATGTAAGTTGTTGTAGTAGTAAGTTATGGTCATGGAGACTGCTTAAGAGATTTCCTGAAAATTGTACATGGATAATTTACCCATTTCAAGCAGCTGGAAACATGATGCAGCAGGTTGTGCTATCAGACAAAGCAGATGAAAACTATCATTTACAAGATTTCCCTCTCATTTTGTAAGGAGGTTTTAAGCCTGATTTTAATTTAATCTTCCCAGCTCTCTCAACAAATCAATTGTAACACATGGAGTAACTGATTAATAAATCTATTAGGTCCAATCACCAATTGGTGATGGGTTAGGGTTAGGATTTTGGCTCATCTCTCATCTCCCAGACCATCCACAACCTCATCACCTCTGGGGATCTCCCACCCACAGCATCATCTCCCAGACCATCCACAACCTCCATCTCCAGGGATCTCCCACCTGCAGCCTCCAACCTCATTGTCTGTGAATTCCGCACTGCCCGATTCGACCTCCTACTGAAGATTCACAAAGCCAATTGCCCCTGGCGATCTACTGTCTCAGCTGGTGCCTGTCCAACCGAATTCATCTCTTCCTACCTAGACACTGTCCCGTCCCACTTAGTCCAGGAACTCCTCACCTACGATCGTGACACCACCCACGCCCTTCACCTCCTCGAAGATTTTCATTTCCCCGGCCCCCAACGCCTCATCTTCAACATGGACATCCAGTCCTTGTATACATCGATCCACCACGACAAAGGTCTCCAAGCCCTCTGTTTCTTCCTCTCACGCTGCTCAACTAGTACCTTTCAATCGACACCCTCATCTGCCTGGCTGAATTAGTCCCCATCCTCAACAGCTTCTTCCAATCCTCCCAATTCCTCTAAAAGCCATTGGCACCCAGCTATATATGCTTACCTGTTTGTCAGATACATGGAACAGTCCATCTTCTGCAGATACACCAGCATCACCCCCAACCTGTTCCTCTGTTACATCGATGACTGAATCGGTGCTGCCTCTTGCTCCCACGTGGAGGTTGAACAGTTCATCAACTTGACCAACACCTTCCACCCCGACCTCAAAATTCACCTGGACTATCTTGGACACCTCCCTCTCCTTCCTGGACCTCTCCAGCGACCAACTAACCACAGACATCAATAAGGCAACCGACTCCCACAGCTACCTACACTACACCTCCTCCCACTCTACCTCCTGTAAAACCGCCATCCCTTATTCCCAATTCCTCCGCTGCATCTGTTCCCAGGATGACGAATTCCACCTCAAAGTCCCAGATTGCCTCCTTCTTCCATGATCGCAAGTTCCCTTCCCACGTGGTTGAGGATGCCTTCCAGCGCATCTCCTCCACTTCACACACCATCACCCTTGAACCCCACTTCTCCGAATGCAACATGGCACAACCCCCCTGGTCCTCACTTTCCACCCTACAAACCTCAGATACATTGAATCATCCTCCACCACTTCCAGATGGACCCCACCAAAGGTACATTTCCCTCCCTATCAGCATTCCAGAGATACTATTCTCTCCGCTACCCCCTCAGCAGGTTCTCACCATTCCCCCCACACCTGACACCTTTCCAGAACCTGAGCCCACAACACTCCCCTCACCTCCACCCAAGGCCCCAAGGGACCCTTCCACATCAGTCAGAAATTTACTTGTACTTCTACCAATGTCATCGACTGCATCCATTGCACCCAGTTTTGTCTCCTCTACGTCAAAAGAGACAGGACGCCTTCTCGCGGATCATTTCAGAGAACATCTCTGGGGCACCCGCACCCACCAATCCATGGCTGAACACTTCAACTCCCCTTCCCACTGTGTCAAGGACATCCAGGCCATGGGCCTCCTCCATCGCCAAACCGTTACCACTCGACGCCTGGAGGAGGAATGCCTCATATTCAGCCTTGGGACCCTGCAACCACATGGGATAAATGTGGATTTCAACATCTTCCTTATTCTCCCCCTCCCCCCCCCCCCCCCCCCCCCCCAACCCCACATTATCCCAGTCCCAAGCCTCCAACTCAGGACTGCCCTCCGGACCTGTCCATCACTCACCCCTCTGACCTATCACTTTCGCCCTCACCTTCATCCACCTAACTTTCACCCAACACTGCCAGCCCCACCCCCCTCTACCATTTATCTCTCAGCCCCAGCCCACAAGCCTCATTCCTGATGAAGGGCTTATGCCCAAAATGTCGATTCTCCTGCTCCTCAGATGCTGCCTGACCTGCTGTGCTTTCCCAGCACCACACTCTCGACTCAATATTACAGGCACAAAAATGTAGCCATTACAGTAATGGACTAGTTACAAACTTCCCTAATGACAAGAGATAAAATGCTATCATTACAAGGTGGTTTGAATTGAATTTGAATAAATCTGGGTACTTGTGGGACATGCAAACTCCTGCATTTTCATTTGAAAAACAAGTTATTCAGAAATGGTACCTGTCCGCAACCCCCTCCATCCAAAGCTGGTCTGAACTACAGGCAATTCTACATATATGTGTGGACTGTACATTGGTGCTAACAGGAAGATTGCCAGCATTCGCCATCATTACTCCATTAATGTCTTTTGGGAATTGATAAACAATAGAAATCTTGAAGTTGCTCTCAACTTTTAAATGATTAAAGTTGCTGTAAAAGCCCATAAAATGACACCTATGAAGAGGGGTGTAATTGGGCCTTTAATGGCACACTAAGATTACAATTAGTGTAAAACAGCCTCGTTGGCCCAGAGAAACAACTTTTACATTTTCAGAATGTCAAACTCCTCAATTATGGTAAAAGCGATTCAACATATTAATTTCTTTGGAAAAAATGTATAAATGTTTCAACTTCTAATAATCATCCAATTTTAATAATTGACCATGTTATTTGAAAATTAAAAGTGAAAGAGTTTATAATTTTCTGTAATATTCTCTGACAAAATACTTCAACAAAATGGTTGATTATGCTGTTTGAAGACCACTAACAGCTGGACTATTGGAGATTCTGTTGACTTGATGCCAGATTTGAAGTATCATCAGAGAAATGGAAATCAACACCATTGTTTTGGTTGGCTAACATTTTAATATCCTTTGGAAATAGTTATACAACCATTCCAAATAAACTAGTAGCATCCCACGATTACTTGGGGAGGGGAGAATTGGTAATGAATGTAGCGTTTTGAGAAATTATGTGAGGTGGTCACATAATAAAGCCATGATGTGGAGGTAGCAGTGTGGACTGGGACTTGGGGGGACAGAGTTAAAAATCACAACACCAGGTTATAGTCCAACAAGTTTACTCGGAAGTACTAGCTTTCAGAGTGCTGCTCTGTCATCGGGTAGCTAGTGAGGCAGGATCATAAGACAATTTATAGCAAAGGATCAGTGTCATTCAATTACAATGGGGTATTGAACAAACCTAGATTGCTGTGAAGTCTTTCATCTTTCAGGATGGGTTACAGGTTTCAGTTCATTAATATGTAAATCCCAGACTTTCTTTCAAGTCACTTTCTCAAGACAACCTAAAGGTTTTATACAAAAAAAAAGGCAATATCTCAGCTCAGACAATACATTAAAGGTGTGAGGTTAGAGTTTGTCTGTTTCCCAAATCTTCAGTCAGACTGGTTCTATTTTCAAAGTAGGAATTTACAAATTAATGGATTGACTGCCAGCAGGTTGTGTGCTTTTTGAGCAAAAGTGGAATAGATCTGAAAATGGAAATACACCCAAACTTGTGTGTGCATGTGCGCACAAGCACATGTTGGGGGGGGTTGGGAAGAGAGAGAGGCATGTGCATGAGAATGTGTGCATTTACGTATGCTTGGTAGAGTGCGTGTGTGTTACGGATAAGGCTGAGAGAGGGTGTGTGCATGGTATATGGACGTGTGTCTGAGAGAGCATGTGTAGGAGGGGGTCTGCATGAGTACGCTTGTGCGAGAGTGTATAGTGTAGTGAGGTCACATGACATGAACTCAAGGTTCCAGTTGAGGCCATCCTCATGGGTTCCAAACTTGGCTATCAGCCTGTGCTCACCCACTGTGTTGTTGCTTATCCTGGAGGAAGGTCACCTGATGATCCAAGGCCGAATGTCCCTGACCACTGACCTGTTCCCCAACTGGGAGGAAACATTTGTCTGATGATTTTTGCATGGTGTCCATTCACCTGTTTTCATAGCTTTTGCTTGGCCTCACCAATGTACCATACTTCAGGGCACCCTTGCCTGCAGGTGTATGAGATAGACAACATTGGCAGAGTCACGAGTACCTGCCGTGTATATGGTGGGTGGTGCCCCCATGTGTAATGGTGGTATCAGTGTCAACACACTGACACGTTTTGCAGTGGTTGCCATGACAGTTGTACAGTGCTGTGGTTGATGTTGTCCTGAAGGCCGGGCAGTTTGCTGCGAACAATGGTCTGTTTAAGGTTTGGTGGTTGTGTAAAAGCAAGAAGTGGAGGCGTAGGGAAGGTCTTGGCGAGGTGCACATCCTCTTTGATAATGTGTTGCAGACTACGAAAAACATGGCGTAGTTTCTCCGCTCCTGTCTGACTCAAGATTGGGATACAGACAGACTCTAACTTCACACCTTTAATTCATTGTCTCAGCCGAGAGGTCACTTTTTTAATATAAAACCTTAAGTTATCTTGAGAAGGTAACTTAAAAGTAGTTCTGGGATTTATATATTAATGAACTGAAACTTGCAACCCATTCTAAAAGATGAAAGACTTAACAGCAATCTAGGTTTTTCTCAATATATAGTTTTAATTGCATGGCACTGTGATGTTTTGTTATAAATTCTGTCTTATGATCCTGCCACGGTAGTTACCTAATGAAGGAGCAGCACTCAAAGCTAGTACTTCCAAATAAACTTGTTCGACTATAACCTGATGTGTGATTGTTAACATAATAAAGCAACACGGCAATAGATCTCAGCACCTTGGCTTGGGAAAGATGCAAAGCTAAAGCTAAAATTCCTGATCCCGATTATGACTGAGTTGAACAAATTAGTTGAGTTCAATATTTTAACCAAAATTTATCATCGAGCTCAAATACAAAGAAGTGTGACATTGTCTGAGACAACTGCCTTTTTAATAATAGTCAGTGTTTTGCAAATCTGAAAGGGCTGTTGGCATGTAAATATCTTAAATTAGTGAGGATTCAAGAATCAAAATCCTTCAGTAAAGGGGAAGAGATTAACACTTTTGAAAAAAAATACTGGGGCAGAAAAATATCTTTAAAGAATTGGTCCATAATTTACAGAGTGAAAAGGAGCCAATTAATCTTGGTATTGCACAACGAGGAAAAAACATACACTACAGATCCATGACTCACTCAGGGCAAGTGTGGATTGCACTCAGCAGATTAAACACTGCAGCAATCTTTTCCCCAGGGAAGGGAGGAACACTATTAACTTTAATCATTAGTTTCCATAAAAAGTAGAGGGCAGCACCTGAGCAACTCTACACAAAGACATCATTTATAACCAGCTTACAAAGAAAAAAATGATTGAGAGGTCACAAAGTGCTACTTTAAAGAAAGCACTCCATTAAACACCAGTCAACCACTTAGTGAAATCCATCACGATTGTTACAGCAGAAGATTGCATTTAATGTCAAACATTAGTATTTTCTTTGATGGCTGTTCAAATGCTTAAACAATACTATAAAAACTCTGTTCTAATTGTGACAGATACATTACTGATTCTAGGGTGCTGCTTACACATGTGTCTTGGAAAGCTTTCCCAAGGAACCATTAAAAGGGGTGAAGACCTTCAAAACACTACATTACACCCAATGTGCAGAAGACATATTGGGAATTGCACCAGTGAAACAAGATAAAAACCATTCATTCAGGAGCTGGAAGATTCCACCCAGATAATTCAAGCAAAACACATTTTAGCTCCAATTGTTTTAAAAACAAAGTAATTCCACAAACTTTCAAGATGTGGAGGTGCCAGTGTTGGACTGGGCTGGACAAAGGTAAAAATCACAACATCAGGTTATAGTCCAACAAGTTTACTTGGAAGTACTAGCTTTCAGAGTGCTGCTCTGTCATCGGGTAACTAGTGAGGCAGGATCATAAGACAATTTATAGCAAAGGATCAGTGTCATTCAATTACAATGGTGTATTGAACAAACCTAGATTGCTGTGAAGTCTTTTATCTTTCAGGAAGGGTTCCAGGTTTTGGTTCATTAATATGTAAATCCCAGATCTTTCAAATCACCTTCAAGATAAGTTACAGTTTAAGTAAAACCTTTAGTTAAGACAGAATTTATAGCAAAATATCAGTGTCATGCAATTAAAACAATATATTAAACAAACCTAGATTACTATAAATTCTATGTTTTATGATCCTGCCCCACTAGTTACCTGAAGCAGTGACCTGAAAACTAGTACTTCAAAATAAACCTGTTGGACTATAACCTGGTGTTGAGATTGGTGAGGAAGGTAGCTGGGAATGAGATAGGTAGGTGAAAGTGGGGGTGAAAGAGAGAGAGATCTGAGAGGAGGGTGGAGCAGATAGATGGGAAGGAAGATTGACAAGTAGGACTGTTCAAGAGGGCAATGCCAAGTTGGAAGGTTGGGACTGGGATAATGTTTGGGGGTGGGGAAAGAGGAGAGAGAAGATGCAGATGAGTAAACTGGTGAAATCCACATTGACACCATGTGGTTAGACGGTCCCAAGGCAGAAGACAGGCATGCTTCCTCCAGGCGTCAGGTGGTTAGGGTTTGGTGATGGAGAAGGCCCAGGACTTGCATGTCCTTGGCAGAGTGGGAGGGGGAGTTAGTTAAAGTATTCAGCAACGGGGCAGTGGGGTTGGTTAGTCCAGGTGACCCAGAGATGTCCTCTGGGATGATCCGCAAGCTGGCATCCTGTCTCCCCAATCAGGTGCACCGGATACAGTAGAAGGTGTGTATGGAAGTACAGGTGAATTTCTGTCGGATGTAGAAGGGTCCTTGGACAGAGATGAGGGGGTAGGTCTGGGTGCTAGTTTTGCCCTTCTTGTGGTGGCAGGTGAAGGTGACAAGGGAGTGGGAGGGAATGGTCTCTCCAAAACACAGATAGGGTGGGGAGGGAAATATCTCCCTGGTGGTGGGGTCTGTTCGTAGATGGTAGAAATGGCAGAGGATGATGCAATGTATCCGGTGGTGAGGGTAGGGTGGAAGGGGGTTCTGTCCTTGTTGTGATTGGAGGGATGGGGTTCAAGGGTAGAGGTGAGGGAAGTGGAGGAGATGTGCTGGAGGACATCTGGGATATTCTACGGTGGAACTGGGCCTCCTGGGAGCAGATCTTGAGGAAGCGGAGGAATTGAGAATAAGAGATAGCATTTTTACAGGAGGCAGGGTGGGAGGAGGTGTAGTCCAGGTAGCTGTGGGAGTGGATGTCCGTGCTGAGTTGGTCACTGGAAATGGAGATGGAGGGGTCCAGGAAGGGGAGAGAGGTGTCCGAGATGGCCCAGGTAAACTGGAGGTCAGGGTGGAAGGTGTTGAAGTTGATGAACTGTTCAACCTCCTCGTGGGAGCACAAAGTAGCACCGATACAGTCATCGACGTAGCGGAGGAAAAGGTGGGGAATGTGCCAGTGCAGCTGCGGAAGATGGACTGTTCCAGGTACCCAACAAAGAGGCAGCATAGCACTCAGTTCTTTCAGTGAAGACATACAAGAGTGGAACTAAAGTGGTTCTTTGCTATGAACAACCAAGAGAATAATGATTTTTTTGGAAAAAAATCATTCAACTGCTTGGATATTTTTAGCTTGAGCTATGAGTTTCGAAATAATTATTTGGGCATAGAGAACTTAAACATTTCATCTTCCTAATTCTAATTAGTACAGGAAGTGGGTTCTGTGGGCTTCCTGCCAACCAATAGGTTGAGAAAAAAAGCTATAGAATTTATTTTATGAAAAGATACAAACATAACAGAACCCTACCTTAATTATATATCTCAACAACTCTAACCTAAATTAAACTGTATGTGGTTTCAAGTCCAATTCATAATTTCACAATTCCATCAGGACAAAGTGCAGCAGACAGGCACAAAGAACGACTGATGACTGAACCTATTAATGCATGCTGTGGCATTTCTGATAACAACCCCAAAACACCACCACATTCAGTACAATATGTTATGCAATTATTCAAAAAAGGTGTACAGCTTTAACACAAATTGCCTCAGGGTTGGTGAGTGTTAGCAGTGGAGGGGAATAACTTAGTTAAGAGAAGGTCAAACATTATTTCACTCTAATTGCCCCAGAAGGCAAGAACTGGAGTTTAAAAAAAAATTGCATTTCTATAGCATTCTTTCATGACCTCCAAGCATTTCAAAGTACTCTACAACCAATGCCTCATTATTTTAGTGTCTCATCTGAAAGATGACGCCTCCAACAGCCCAACAACGTGCAGTATTACATGAAGATGCTAGCCTTTATTTCAACATATCTCAACAAAAATGAGGGGTAGGCCATTTGGCCACTTGAGTCTGAAATACTATTCAACCACTCCATAGTTGATCAGTCTCATCTCCACCTTCCTGTACGATCTCCATATCCCTTAAATTCCCAAACAATTCCCAAACTATCATGATATACTCAAACAGTCTCCAAAATCCCAAAGATTCAGAACTCGAGTAAATTTTTCATTTCAGTCCTAAGTGGCCGAACCATCATCCTTGGACTGTGACATTTAGGATTTGCCAGACAGCATTTCATTTCAAGCCCATCCCTGGGTGCATTAGGGCATCAGGAATCAGCATTGTATTATGCAATTTAAGCCAGACCAGCGGTTCACATTCTCTGCATCATGGTGAAATTTGAATTAGAGACCGCTGCTCATCCAGTAACTGAAATACCAAGTTCATGGAGTTACTTAAAAATATGTTGAATCTGCAGGAAAGACAGTTTGAGGATTGTCAATTAGCTTTGAATCAGATCAAACAAAAAAAATCTTAAAATGTAAACAAGGAAACAAAAAGAAATTTCAATTATTTTCTTGGACGTGTGGGAAACAGGGTCAGGAAGAAGAATCCTGGAATTCTATGAACATTAAAATCAGGAGAACAATGCTGAAGGAATTAGTATATCTGCAGATACTTGATATTGTTGCAAGAAATTTTTCCATTCAACAAAAGTAGAAGAATTCATGTCCCAGTTAAAAGGTAGAGAGGCGTCAGGTCTCAGACCAAAGACTTGGCACTGCAGTACCAGGAGAGATCTGAATTATTGGAGGTGTTGTGTTATGGATCAGATACTAAACCAAGACCACATTTGCCATCTGAGGGAGAAGAAGACAGGAGCATTGCTGAACAAAGACCTTAGAATGCAGGTTCATAGTTCCTTGAAAGTAGAGTTGCAGGTAGAAAGGACCTTTATTGGTCAGAGCAGTGTATAGGAGCAGGGAGGTCATGTTGCAGTTGTACAGGACATTGGTTAGGCCACTTTTGGAATATTATTTACAATTCTGGTCTCCCTCCTATCGGAAGGATGTTGTGAAACTTGAAAGGGTTCAGAAAAGATTTATAGTACAAGGATGCTGGAAGGGTTGGAGGGTTTAAGCTAAATGGAGAGGCTGAACAGGCTGGGGCTGTTTTGCTGGAGCGGAGACTGAGGGGCAACCTTGTGAGATTTATAAAATCATGAGGGGCATAGATAAGGTAAACAAACATGGACATTTCCCTGGAGTAGGTAAGTCCAATACTAGAGGTTTAGGGTGAGAAGGGAAACATTTAAAAGGGACCTAAGGGGCAACATTTTCAAGCATAGGGTGGCACATGTATGGAGTGAGCTGCTAGAGGAAGTGGAGGAGTCTGGTAAAATTACATTTCAAATGCATCTGGATGGATACATGAACAGGGAAGGTTGAGGAGGATATGGGCTAACTGCTGGCAAATGGGACTAGATTCGTTTAGCATACCTGGTGGGCATGGCCAAGTTGGACCAAAGGATCTGTTTCCATGCTTTACATCTCTATGACTACTTGAAGAATAAGACAGCTGTCTTGATTTTCCTGGTTAATATTGCTGCCGCCGCCACCACCTTCCTTTCTCCCCCTCTCAATCAACACTGCTGAAGGTAGATAATCCAGTCAATATCACACCACTGCTTGTAGGAGCTTGATGTGTGGTTCCAAAAATATGTTGCAAATGAGTACACTTCAGAAAACTTGCCTCCCGCTGCAAAGTACTTTGGGTCATTCCGAGATCAAAAGAGGTGCCTTAAAAATGCATGTTCTTTCTTTTTAAACTGAAAAAAAAGCTCAGAACATCCAAACCTGCGAGAGATAACCAGCTCAACAACTAAACGCTGAGGAATGTTTTACTAAATAACAAGACCCTGGATGAAATCTGGAAAATCCAGCAAACAGGATATGTAATTTTTTTTAAACAAGCTAAGGAAGCAAAATAAAAAAAAGACTTCATTCACCTTACCCTGTGTAATGGGAAAAATCTATTGCCCCTTTCCTTTTGATCAGGAACAAATTAATTTCAAAAGAAATGTATAATTTAAAGATAAACAATCTTCCACAATCCTGGGGCTCTTTATTCTTCAGAGAATTTACAGTCAGTAGTAACTTTAAATAAGACTCTGGCTTCCTTTTGCCAGGGGGACAATGAGGCCAGTTTTACTGAAAGGGAGACTGACTTACCCTCTCCTCCCCTCGCCGTGTGAGCAGCTGCTGTCAGCCCAGCCTCTCTCCAGCCCTGATCCCCGAGGCCTCACTCACCCTTTTTCCGGCCGATGGTCCACTCACTGTTCACGAGCAGGATGTGGCTCTCGCTCTCTCTGTCGATGCGGCTCAGGCGGCCCCAGGCCTGGCTCTCCAGTGACTGCATCCCCCTCCACTCTCCTCCCTGCGGGCCCAGACCTCCCGCCGGTTACCTCCTCATTCACACACCCGGGAACAGGGATGACAGGACACGCGCAATCACTCCACAAGACCCCCCCCCCCCCCTTCACCAGGCCGAGCCGGCCTCGGAGTCTCACTCCCCTCCCCCCACTAACAGCTGACAGGGCGAGTCACCACCCACCCCCATAACCGGAAAGCACCAGCCCAGGCCCCGCCCCTTTCATCCCGCCCCACCCCTCCCCTCCTCTATTGGCTGACCGCGCGCACATCCGTCACTTCGGAATGGTGAAGCAAGACGTCAATCACATCAGACGCCCAGCCAATGCGCACCGCATTGACGTAAGCCACGCCTTCCCTCTTTCCCACCCCCCCTCTCCCCGGCTCTCTGCTGCTCCCACACTGCACCCCCTGGTATTGCACCCCCTGAATGGAGAGATTGTCAACACTGTTGCCAGTATACAGTTTGGGATCAATTAGCGAGGTCGGGTGGACGGCAATGCGATGCAAAGTAATATCAACAGCGTAGGGATGAGGTTACGAGCTTTCCTCTCCCCATCACCTGAAGTGTGGTGAGCGTCAGCTTAAGCCACATTAACGACAAAAACAGAAATTGCTGCAAAAATCTCAGCAGGTCTGACAGCATCTGCAGAGAGAAATCAGACCAGAAATGTTTCGGGTCCAATGACCCTCCTTCAGAACTCTTGTTCACCATTGTTCATCCCTCTCTAAGTAATAGCAACCTGATGGTCTGATGGTGACTTTACGTTACTTTCCCAGAGCAGTTTCTGTTTCGACACCTGAAAGTGAACGTAGTCCCCAGACCACCCGACAAAAAAAATTCTTCACTTCTTGGTGCAGTTTGAGAGGGGTACTGATATTTATTTATCTCCACAGAATAGAATAATAAAATTCCTACAGTGCAGATAGAGGTCATCTCACCCATACCCAGTCCCGTAACCTTGCATGGCTAATCCACCCAGCCTGCACATCCCTGGACACGATGGGCAATTTAGCATGGCCAGTCTATCTAACCTGCACATTTTTGGGCTGTGGGAGGAAACCCACGCAAACTCTATGCAAGTCACCCAAGGTTAGAATCAAGAAGTTCCTGATGCTGTGAGGCAGCAATGTCAACCACTGTGCCACCACGCCACCCCATCCCCTTACACATTTTAATGAAATGAATAGCAGGGAAGTAAAATCAAAGTTTTTGCTTCTTTCCCTGTGCAATACTTGAGTTCATCTCAAAAGATGTTATTTATGCTTGGTTAAGGCTCTTTGAAATTCAACTTGTTGCTGCAAAAGTTCCCATCCAAGCATATTCCTCACGAATGGTCTTCCAGCATCATTTAAGCCTTTCTGCCTTCATGTTTTCACGAGACAGCTCTTGGAGACAAGTGAACAAAGTTAGAAATCACACAATACCAGGTTATAGTCCAACAAGTTTATTTGGAAGCACTAGCTTTCGTAGCATTGCTCCTTCATCAGGTGATTGTGGAGAATAAGATTGTAAGACACAGAATTTATAGCAAAAGTTTCCAGTGTGATGTAACTGAAATTATATATTGAAAAAGACCTGAATTGTTTGTTAAGTGTCTCATCTTTTAGAATGGCCATGTTGGCCTAGATAAGGTATTGAAGGTGTTAACTCCCTGTGAACTCCCATTCGGAGAACACTTCAGCGGTCTAGGACATTCGACCTTGGACCTTTGTTCACTTGTCTCCAAGAACTGTCTTGTGAAAACATGAAGGCAGAAAAACTCGCATTAAAAGAAAATCGTGCAATAGCTGTGCCATTTAAACTATTGGAGTCACAATCATGTTATACCTAATACAGGTTTGGAAAGTTTGCGTTCAACAAATAACAATCTAAATTCTTCAATTGCGTTAAAGTCAATTCAAGTTGAAGAAACATGCATTATAGCAGAACCAACTGTACGTTGAAGAACCCACTAGAGTGCAAGCCACCTGAGACTGGGTATTGTGTGGTGAGAAAAGATTAATTGGCAGTTGCATTGTGTGAGGCACCTTGGGGCTTGGCGACCTTAATATAGTGGAATACCTCATCAAGGATGGAGACTAACATAGTTGATTCTGAGACTGAGGTCCTGAATATAAATACATGGTAAGATGATATGAATTGGCTATTGTTGGAGAATTTAGCCCAATTAATCAGAGATCACAAACACACAGATTGGACTGAGAACTGACAGGGATTTATTTAACAAACAGCGATATCGCCGAAGAGACTTAACCCCACTGAAACAATCACTGACAGGCTGTTCAGAAAGAACCACGGCTTCTTCCCTGAACAGAGAATACAGTGGAGTCTTATATCTTTACAACAATGAAGTATGAGTTATGAGACAATGGTGTGAGTTGTACAACAAAGAGAAATAAAGTTCGTTCATTGAAAAGATTTGAGTGTCCGGTGTCTGACAATGAATTTCTTAATTGACTCAGGAGATTCCAATCCTTGGCTGGAGTAGGTATTAGTCAGTTTCATCCTGGTCTGATGAAGGAGCGCTGCTCCAAAAGCTAGTATGCTTCCAATTAAACCTGTTGGACTATAACCTGGTGTTGTGTGATTTTTAACTTCATCCTGGTATCAATGTGTTTGTATTGTTGAGGGGGTGAGCAAAGTATCTTTGGTGCCTCCTTGTCCAGGTACCCTTTGTGAAGGCTTGACTCCTAGTAGGAGCAGCTGTGCCCTAAGGACATCAGAGGTGCTAGGCTATTGTGGAGTATAAGGGTCAGTATCAGTTCATCTCAAGAAGTATGTCCTCTTGGTCTGGGGCTGGGTGAGTCACGTTCTGAAGTATGTGTGATGTCTGGAGTGGCTGGTTTGGTCAATTTAAGGCATTGTGGGTAGGCTTTAGTGGGTAATTTCCAACATGTTATGTTGTCTGTTTTGTGGCCATGTCATAGGGAGGCCGGGACCAGTATTTTCTCCCACAGCTATAACAGATTGGGGAATTTTACTTCAAAAGATGATGGTGGAAAGGCAATGGCAAACATTATACAGCACACGGGTGAAATCAGCAATTGTCCATTCCTGTCTAGTGCCAAAGTAAATGGGAAAGGTGGCCAAACAAAGGTTATGAAGGAAATTATAAGTAGTATTACATCCAAGAAAGAGGCTTACAAATCGGTCAGAAAAAGCAATAGACAAGTGGGAGCAGTTTAGAATTCAGAAAAGGAGGACTAAGTGATTGATTGAGAAAGGGAAACTGGATTATGAGGGTAAGCTCATGAGGAACATAAAAACTGACTGTAAAGACTTCAATAGGTATGTGAACAGAAACAGACTGGTGAAGTCAATATGTACATCCCTGATGGTCAGAAATGAAAATTTATAATCATTAACAAAGAAATGGCTGGCCAACTAAACAGATGCTTTGACTTTGAGTTCATAAAGGAGGACACAAATAACAGTGGATATGTTGGGCACCACAGGTATTAGTAAGAGAGAGAGGAATTGATGGAAATCAGTATTAGTAGGGAAATGATGTTGGGGAAATTGATGGAATTGAAGACCAGTAAAACACTAGGCCCTGATAATCTACATCCCAGAGCTCCTAAAGAAATGGCTCCAGAAATAGTGGATGCATTATTGGTCATCTTCCAAGATGCTAGAGATTATGAATGGCTCCTACAGATTGAAGATAGCTAATGTAAGTGCTCTTTTAAAAAAGGAGATATAGAGAAAACTGGGAATTATAGACTGTTCAGCCTGATGTTGGTAGAGTGGAAAATGCTAGAATCCATTATAGAAGAATTAATATTAATAGGATTCAGAAAATAGTGGCAGGATCTGGCAGAGTCACCATGGATTTATGAAAGTAAAAGCATGCTTTAGAAATCTACTGGAATTCTCTGAGGATGTAACTAATAGCATTGAAAGACTGCAAGAAAGCCACAGAACAGAGGGATTTCAGGGCCCTCATTCCTAAATCACAATGTTCACTGGGTAATAGAAAAGGCAAATAGAATGTTGGCCTTTATTTCAAATGAGACGGAATATAAAAATAATGAAGTTTTGCTAAAATTGTACAAGGCACTGGTCAAACCACAGGGTTGGAATACTGGGAACAATTTTGGTCCCGTTAAATAAGGAAAAAATATACTGGCATGGGAGACAGTCAAAAACAGTTTACTAAGCTGATACCTGGTATGGAGGAACATCTTGGATGAGAGGCTAAACAGATGGTGCTTGTGGTCATTTAATTGTAGAACGAGAGACTGTGGAAAATGTGTCTAAGTGTTGCTTCTGCAGAAGTCAGGTACTCAGAAGTCATAAAGACTCAGTGTGCAGAAGTGATAAGACCCAATGTTGCATCAGCAAAAGTAACAAGACTCGCTATCAAGGGGGGGTTGCACGCTAACAACAGGCCACAGACAGATGTGGTGAGGCGATTAAATTAGCAGCTGCACAGAGCAATACAACTGACACATATGAGGTAAAAGGGGAGGTACAGAGAGGCTCATAGAAAACTGTATAAATGTGTATTAATATTATTCAAAAGTGTGCCTATTTTGTGGTCACCGGGGCTTGCAAGAAAATATGAATAAAGACTGCTTCAGAATTTGACTTGGACTAAATTTATTTGGCAGTGAGCTTTGTTTCTCACAATTAGGAGCCTCGTCCGTGATACTGTCATCACTGGCGGAGTGGTCACTGTCGACGACTGGGAAGATGCGTCCCGTTCCTTTTAGAATGGTACTGTGTCTTTCGTCGATGAGTGCTCCATCTGGTCGACTGACAAGGATCCTAGGGGAGTCATTTCGAACCAGGGCAGGAAAATAAGGCAGGTGTGGAATAGTAGGCACAGCTGCAGTCAGACAACTCTGTGCATGGACCAAGGTAAGAAAACAGACTTTTAAGTATTACTTTGGTGACTGGGGGGGGGGGGGGGGGTGATACCTGTCGAACTGAGGGACTGACAGTTTGAACACCATGGGAGACAGTGAGCCTCAGGGGAAGTAAAATATGATGCCTGGGAAAACGGATAGAGAAGTCCTGGAAAAACATCCCTCCGGAAAGTCCTTTGGGAGGAATGTTCCCCTAGGTTTGATTGGGGTTAGAGTCCCCTGGGTTTGATTGGGGTGAGAGTTCCCTAGGTTTGATTGGGGTAAGAGTCCCCTAGATTTGATTGGGGTTAGAGTTCCCTGGGTTTGATTGGGGTTAGAGTCCCCTGGGTTTGATTGGGCTAAGAGTTCCCTAGATTTGATTGGGGTTAGAGTCCCCTGGGTTTGATTGGGGTTAGAATCCCCTGAGTTTGATTGAGGCTAGAGTCCCTTAAGTTTGATTGGAGTTTGAGTTAGAACTGCCTTGGTGACTGGGAGTGTGATACCTGTCAAATTAATGGACTGGCAGGTTGACCACTATGGAAGGTAAAGGAAGCAAAAATGAGGCGCCTGGGATAAAGGGTAAAGAAGTCCCAGAAGACATCCCTCCAGAAAGTCCCTTGGGACGGATGTTGAAAAATTGAAAAAATAATTCTTGTACAAGGGAGAAGGATAAGAAAACTATGATAAAATATTGTTGTTTTGTTTTGACCAAAGAGAGTATTCGTCCACCATTGATCTTTTGGTTGAAATATAGGTTGGAAGTGGATTGGGTCTGTCAATTGTTGAAGTCATATGTTACTGAAAAACAATCTTTCTGTAAAGAGGAGTCCAACTATGCCTCCTGCTGGCAAGGCAGTCGAGACGCGTGTTTATATAGTATGAAAACAATGACAGGAAAGGAGGAAAAGTCGCCCTTGGCACCCCTTCCCCCTTGGGACATTCTTGACCATTTGCCCCCGCCATATGACCCCCCCAAAATGAACCTGACGATCTACAAGCCAATGGCGCTGGGTTAGATGTGACGGCTGGTGGCGAACAAGGGTCGGGGGGGGGGGGGGGCAGGAGGGGGGGAAGATGAGGAATGGGTGAAGGTTCTGAGGTCAAAAGTCCTGAAAGGAGGACTGACGAAGGAAGTAAAGCAATTAGAAAAGGATGTTGAGGAATATCCGTTCCCGAAATTCAAGAAACAACTCCAGAGACAAATGTATACCCTCTCAGGGAAGTTCTCATATGGCAGGGAATAATTGGCTTCGTAAATGCCCCTTTAACAAGCAGCAAAGTCAGGACCTTTAAGAAGGAGATGAAACTTCTTATTGAAGATCCTGTGGGTCTATCTGAGCAAGTAGATCAATTCCTAGGTCCCAACCTATACACTTGGACAGAGTTGATGTCTATTTTAAATATTCTCTTCACTGGGGAAGAGAGAGGGATGATCAGAAGAGCAGCTATGAGGTTGTGGGAATGAGAACACCCCCCTGGGGACGAAGTTATGTCGGCTGAACAGAAGTTTCCCAATACAGACCCAGGCTGGGGGAACAACGAGGCAGATGACCAAACCCAGATGAAGGACCTCAAGGACTTAATAATAAAAGGAATCAGAGAGGCAGTCCCTAAATCCCAGAATTTAACAAAGGCGCTGGATGTCCGACAAAAGAAAGATGAGACTCCCTCAGCATTTTTACAGAGGCTGCGGGACTCAATGAGGAATATTCAGGTATGAATCCTGAGGATTCAGTAGCTCAGGGCCTCCTTAAAGTCCATTTTGTAACTAAGGAATGGCCGGATATCCAAAAGAAAATACAAAAAATTGAGGGATGGAGTGAGAAATCATTGGATGAATTATTGAGAGAGGCACAGAAAGTGTTTGTAAAGAGAGAGGATGAGAAGCAAAAACGGAAGGCAAAAATGATGATAGCCACGGTTGATGAGGTAGTCAAGAAAAGAGTGGAACAGGTAGTAAGCAAACAGAGTGATGGCTGGCAGTATGTTGAAAATAGAGGTAGGGGAAGAGAACGAGGAGGATCCATTAGGGGGTCTAGTCGACAGGGTCAAAGATCAAGGTGGAAATCCCCACAGGCGGGATGTCACTACTGTGGAAGGACAGGTCACTTTAAGCGGGAGTGTCCGGATCTGAAAAGGGAAGAGAGGGCGATACTGCTTATGAACTTTGATGAAGAATAGGGGCGTCAGGGGTTCCTGCCCTCCGGAACCCAGCGGGAACCCTTGATAAATCTAAAGATGAGACCTCATGAAGAGGATACAGTTTTCTTAGTAGATACAGGGGCAGCATGATCATCTTTAAATTTTATACCCAAAGGAGTACAATTAACAAAACAACAGATAACGGTGTTCGGAGTGAAGGGGGAAGGATTTACTGTCCCTGTATTTGAACTTATGATGATCGAAAGTAATGAAGGAAAAATTGAGTTGAGTTTGTTTATACTTTGGGTACGAGTTCACTTTTTTGGGATAAAGGGTTGTTATGAATTGCATGTGCTGTGAGTATCTTTCATTTAATCAAAACAAATCAATGCCTCTAGTGGATTTTGTTTAGTAAGTTATGAAGTAATCTTATCTTCCTTGCTGCTTCTGGTATTGCTTAATTTGCAATCTGGTGTTGACATTTCAAATCTTGGAACTGCCCTGTTCTCAAATTACAAAAGAACAAAATGCAAAACATTTCAGATGCTGAAAATCTCAAACACATGGGTGAATTTTTTAGCTTGATGTCCTCTTGCTGACAAACTGATTTTCTTTTTATATCCAGAGATACACATTTTTTCACCATTATAATCACCTTTTTCCCCTTTTTATCCTCCACCACTAAATCACCTGTGTTTCTGAATCAATTGCAGTTTAGATCCCCACAATGTGGAAGCAGGCCATTTGGCCCAGCAAGTTCACATTGACCCTCTGAAGAGTAACCCACCCAGACCCATTCCCCTACATTTACCCCTAATGAACACACCTAACACTATGGGCAATTTAGTATGGTCAGTTCACCTGGCCTGCACATGTTTGGATTGTGGGAGGAAACTGGAGCACCCAGAGGAAACCCATAAAGATATGGGGAGATTGTGCAAACTCCACACAGACAGTTGCCCAAGGCTGGAAGTGAACCTGGGTCCCTGGTGCTTTGAGGCAGCAGTGCTAACCACTGAGCCACTGTGCCACTAAATTTACATGCAAAGCCTGTTAGGAGCTGTGTAATATTAACAAAAGTGAGGGAAAGGTATGGAGGGAAGGAAGGAACTAAATAAAAATAGAGTTGTAAGGTGAAATAAGGCATTCAGTTGATGCCAATCTCTTTCAAAAGGTCTCAAGAGTTGGGGACACCATATACTCCCTCTCCAAAGACACAAACATATCCCCAGAGGAGGGGAAGACAGTTGGAAATTATGGCTTGCTGTTTGGACCTGTTGATGGCGACTTTAACCAGACCCACAAGGAGGTCCTCTGACTTGCCTGCATCCTCTGCATTGCGTGCTCAAAGATCAAGAGCTTGGAGGTGAAGCGCAGCTTGGAGAAGGTTTTTCAAATAACCAAAAAGAGGTTGCAGCTGGCCATACCTGATACAATCAAGCAATCCAACATTTTTCATTTCCATCTCAATTTGCCTGTGGGTGGGCTACCCCTAGTCCTTCAGTTCTAACAGACAGACTATCTCTCAATTGCTTCAGAGCCTCAACTGATACATAAATTAGATCAACATGTGCATAGTTAACAGCACAAACATGTTCAGATTAATGGATAATAAACTGGTTCCAGGCATATAAATTGACCATGTTCTGATGAGAGTTAAGATGTAGTTATTTAAAACTAATCTTCACAAGTTACCTTTAAACTTGGCTTTCTGGAGATTATTAATATTGTTCTGGGTCCTGGAGCAAAGTTTTCAGTTTGGCAGAATTTCTTGCCAGAAAAAATCCTTCGGTCTTCTGTATCCTTCTCTGATAGCCTATTAATTTCCATTTCAAAAGACTGTAACAGGAATGCTCCATAAATGATAAATTAAAACCTTGTAGAATTTACTTAGGAGAACTATTATAATCCCACAGTTGTTAGGAGAGCTTTTAATGGGAGATATTCCGAGTTGTGTATTTGGAGATACTCACGTCCACAGGACAATAAAAGTAGTGGAAAACTGATAACAAAGCCTAATCATACTGTAATGTATCAAGAGAGCACAACGCAGGCCACACCATCCTCAGCTCAGAGACATGTCGGAATATAGTTAAGTTTGTAACATTCTCAAACTCTCACTAAACTATGAAATCTAATGATCAATACTGTATCTTGCAAAATGGCAATCCAGTGGCCTTCCAAACATCTTGCAGTTCTGAAGAATTTTTTTATTAACTTGAAGGATTAACTCAGTTTCACAGATGCTGCCTGTAGAAATGCAATTTCAATTTGCTTAATGTAGGAAACTTGACAGCCATCACGTGTATAGCAAGATCTCTAAAAAAATTTAAGTGAGAGAAATGACCATATCATTTGGTGCTAGCCTGACTCCAACAAAGCTTTCTTTATGTATTAAAGAAAGAAAGAGTTTGTATTTCTGTTTCTTAGGATGTCTCAAAGTGCCTTATACCATGACTCAGTATTTTGAGCTTTATCTCTACCTCTAAGTCAAAAGGCTTTGGGTTCAAGTTCTTTTTTTAGGGTCATACAAAAAGTGCTTTGAGATACCCATTGGTTGTGAGAGGTGCTATATAAATGCAAGTTCTTTTTTTATAATCAGCTGATATGATTTGATTTGTTATTGTCACGTATCGAGATACAGTGAAATGTTTTGTAGTGCGTGCTAACCAAATAAATCATCTTATGTTAAATACATTAAGGTAATAGTACAGAATGCAGAATATAGTATGTAGCTATAGAGAAGGTGCAGGGAAAGATCAACTCTAATATACAAGAGATTCATTCATAAGTCTGATAACAGTGGGGAAGAAGCTGTTCTTGAATCTGTTAGTATGTGTTTTCAAACTGCTGTATCTTCTGCCCAATGGAAGAGAGTATAACCACGGTGGGAGGGGCCTTTAGCTGCTTTCCTGGGGCAGCGGAAGTGTAGGTGGAGTCAGTGGAAGGAAGGCTGGTTTTCCTAATAGACTGGGCTGTATTCACAACTCTAATTTCATGTGGTCTTGGGCAGACCAGTTGCTAAATCAAACTGTGATGTATCCAGAGAGGGTGCTTTCTGTGGGGCATCTATAAAAATTAGTAAGAGTCATTGCGGACATGCTGAATTTTCTTAGCCTTCTGAGGGAGTAGAGGCATTGGTGTGCTTTGTTGGTTGCAGGGTTGACGTGGATGAACCGGAATAGATCGTAATAATATTTACTCCTAGGGACTTGAAGCTCTTGACTACTTCCACCTCAGCACCATTGATACAGAAAGTAGCGTGTCTGCTTTCTGAAGTCAGTGACCACCTCTCTCATTTTGTTAATATTGAGGGAGAGGTTGTTGTCTTTACATCATTGCCACTAAGCTGTCTTGTATTCTGCCTCGACATTATTTGAGATCTGATGGTGTAATCAGCAAAATTGTAAATGGAGTTAGAGCTGAATTTAGGCACACAGTGAGTATATGAGAAGTATAGTAAGGAGTATAGTAAGGAGGAGTATAGTACACATATGAGGAGTATAGTAAGGGGTTGAGTACACAGTCTTGCTGGGCAGTGGTGTTGAGGATTATTGTGGAAGAGGTGTTGTTGCCCTTTCTTTATGATTGTGGTCTAAGGGTCAGGATGTCAAGGATCCAGTTGCAAAGGCCCCTGGTCTTGAAGTTTGAAGATCAGTTTTATTGGAATTGTGGTGTTGAAGGTGGAGCCAAAGTCAAAAATTGGAGTCTGATGTAGGTATCCTTGTTATCTGGATATTTCTGGGATGAATGTAGGGCCAGAGAGATATTCTGCATTCTGTACTATTACCTTAATGTACTTAACATAAGATGATTTATCTGGTTAGCACGCACTACAAAACGTTTCACTGTATCTCGATGCGTGACAATAACAAATCAAATCATATCAACCATGGACCTATTGTGACTGTAGGTAAATTGTAGCTGATTAAGGCAACCTGAGAGGCTGGAATTGGTGTGCCATTACTAACCTCTCAAAGCACTTCAGAATGATGGATGTCAGAATGGTAGACATTAAGACACGTTGCCTGATTTTTTTTTGGCACCGGGATGATGATAGTCTTCTTGAAGCGGGTGGGAACCTTACGTCATAGCAAGGAGAGGTTAAAATGTCTGCAAATATTTCTGCTAGCCGGTTCGTGTACAATCTGAGTGCAAGGCCTGGGACTCCATTCAGGCAAGTCGCTTTCTGTGGGTTCAGCCTCAAGAAAACTGATTCAACGTTTGCAGTGGTGACTGTGGGTGCAGGTGCAATTGAATCTGTCAGGGCAGGTGACATCATTCCACTGACATACATGGAATCCCTACTGTGTGGAAGCAGGCCATTCTGCCCATTGAGTCCAAACCAACCCCCTGAAGAGCATCCCATCCAGTCCCACCTCCTACCCCTAGATTTCCCATGGCTAATCCACCTGGCCTACACATCCCTGGAGATTATGGACAATTTAGGAGGGCCAATCCACATGACCTGCACATCTTTATAATGTGGGAGGAAAAGAGAGCACCCTCATCAATTCTAAAGTGAGGATGTTTGCTGCTGATTGCACAATGTTAAGCATTATTTTTTAAAACTGGGGAGGGATGGCCTAGTGGTATTATTGCTAGACTATTAACCTAGAAATCCAGATAATATTTCTGTGGCCCAGGTTCAAACCCCACCATGACAATAGTGGAATTTGAATTCAATATTTGTTTTATGGGCGGCACTGCTGCCTCATAGTGCCAGAGATCCGGGTTCAATTCCCACCTCAGGCGACTGTCTGTGTGGAGTTTGCACATTCTCCCAGTGTCTGCGTGGGTTTCCTCTGGGTGCTCTGGTTTCCTCCCACAGTCCAAAAATGTGCAGGTCAGGTGAATTGCCATACTAAATTGCCCGTAGTGTTAGGTGATGGGGTAAATGTAGAGGAATGGGTTTGGGTGGGTTGTGCTTCGGTGGGTCAGTGTGGACTTGTTGGGCTGAAGGGCCTGTTTCCACACTAAGTAATCTAATCTAATCAAAGGAAACCCATGCAAACATGGGGAGAATATGCAAACTCCACACAGACAGTCGCCTGAGGGTGGATTTGAACACTGGGGCTGTGAGGCAGCAGTGCTAACTACTAAGCCACCATGACCATTTTAATGTAGGAAATGCACTAGTTTATTTGTGCATAGTACAATTCCACAACCAGCAGTGTGACACTGACAGTTTTTTGTGGTGTTTGAGGGATGCATATTAGCTGAAAAATGTTTTGCTGGAAAAGTGCAGCAGGTCAGGCAGCATCCAAGGAGCAGGAGAATTGACGTTTCGGGCATAAGCCCTTCTTCAGGAATCCTTGGATGCTGCCTGACCTGCTGCGCTTTTCCAGCAACACATTTTTCAGCTCTGATATCCAGCATCTGTAGTCCTCACTTTCTCCGGGATGCATATTACCCAAATCACTTCATAGCCACTGAAATGCTTCCAAAGGTAAGTTGCCATTTAATGGAAACATGGGAATAGGTGGAAACCATTCAGACCTTTTGGACTCCTTTCCATCACTCAATTATTTCATGTCTGATTTGAACCTCTGTTCCATCATTGAGGAATTTTAAAGTAGATCAGCAGAGGAAGGGGACACATGATATTTTAGTCAAGGCAAATAGGGTTCAGCCATGTTGAGTCTGAAGGGATTAAAGTGAGGCCCTATGGCTTCTTCTTTAATGCTAAGAGTATTATAAGTAAGACAGATAAGTTAAGGGTGTGTATTGACTTGTGGAATTGCGATGTTGCCATCACAGACGTGGTTGAAGGAGGTGGAGGACTGGCAACTCTACATTCTTGGATGTAGGATCTTCAGGCAGGACGATGAGGGTGTAAAAGAAGAGGTGAAGTTGCATCATTAATTGAGTCAGTTACTGTAGTAAAGAAGGATGATAAATTAGAAGGGGCTTCAAAATAGGCATTTGGGTAGAGTTCAGACATAGAAGGGGCATAGTTTTATAGAACCCCCAAACAGCCAACAGACAATGGAGGAGCAATTATGTACACAATTCACTGAAGTGTGTAAAAGCAATAGGGTAATTAGGAGATTTGAACTTCTCCAACATTAATTTGGATAGTCATAGAATAAATGGTTTAGAGGGGGCAGATTTCTTGAAATGTGTTCAGGAGAACTTTTTATATCAACATGCAGGATATGCAGCAAGGGACAGTGCAGTGATGGACCTAATTTTGGGGAACAAAGTTGGACAGCTGTTCAAGGTGGCAATGGGACAGCATTTTAGAGATAGCGATCACAACATATGTTTTAAAAAGTGAAAGAACTGCGGATGTTGTAAGTTTGTTATGGAAAAGGCAAAAGATGGTTTGCAAAGAAATGTTTTGAATTGGAGGAAGGCAGATTTTATGAAAATAAGGTAGGATGTGGTCAAAGTAGAATCCTGGATGTCCAGGAATATACAGGACTGGATGAGAAAGAACAGAGAGGCTTTTAACAGGTACCAACAGAACAAATCAATGGAGGCCCTCATGGATTATAGGAAGTGCAGGGGGATGTAAGAAAGTACGATGGATCTTAAGAAAGCAAACAGAGGTCATGAAGAAACACTGGGAGTTAAGATTAGTTATGTGATGTGTGTGAAGCCCCTTTCAGCCATGGGTTGCATCCTCGTTGTTCAAGCTTTCTGCTTCCCTGAAGCAATGTTGCTTGTGACTGAAGAGACCAATGCTGGTGTGACAGTCCCAGTCACAGAGGTCACATCTGTAAGTGGTTGTTGATCTGCTGGAGCTGCTGCACCCCTCCCTGTGTGCCTGCTTGTCTGCTGCAGCGCTCCTCAGCCTCATTTCCCCTGTTTTGAGGTGTTGGTTCAGGGTGCTTCTCCATCTCATGCAATCAGCTGCAAGCCTTTCCCAGAACTCTGTAACGATATCAAGCGCCTTCATGTAGGCGTCCTTGTAGCACAACTGGGGACACCCAGTGGGTCTCTTCCCGGGTGCGAGCTCTCCATACAGGATGTCCTTTAGGATGCGGCCATCCTCCATTCTTCATCCTCCAGGGGAAGGAGGATGACTGGGGAACAAGTAGGGCCTATGAGGGACTAGGGTGGGAATCTGTGCTCAGAGTGGGGAACATTGGTCCCGTGTTAAACGAGTATTTCATATGTGCCTTCACTTTGGAGAAGGAGGACAAAGGGCAGAATTCTGGAAGAGGGACTGAGCTTCTTGAGCAGTTCGATATTGGGAGTGAGGTGGTATTGGAGATTTTGGTGGACTTAAAAGTGGACAAATCCCCAGGACCAAATGAATTGTATCCCGTACTGCTTTGAGAGACGATGGTGAAATTACAGGAGCTCTCACCCAAAATTTTAATTCTTATCTCGCTACATGGGAGGAATTAGAGGACTGGAGGATAGCTCCACTTTTCAAGAACTTGGCAAGTTAGATCCAAACTTGGTTTATTGCTACAAAACAGAGCGGTGGTAAAAGTCTGCTTGTGTGACTGGAGACTGGTGTCCAGTGACACATCACAGAATTACTGCTGTGTCCCTTATTGTTCATGATATATATAATCTATAAAAACAATATAGAAGAAAATGTGGTGGGATGATAAGTAAGTTTCCAGATGCCCAGCTGGTTAATAGTGAGAAAGAAGGTCTTACATTTCAGTAAGAATGGCCAAATGGGCAGATCATATCAGGTGGAATTGAATCCTGATAAGTGTGAGGTGATGGACTTTCGAAGAAAGGAAACAACAAAGCAATACTCAATGAATGACAGAACACAAGGAAACTCAGAGAAATGGAGAGGTTTTCAATAGGTTGTCCACAGATGCCTGAAGGTGGCAGGATAAGTTAATACATTAGTTAAGACATACAGGACTCTTGCCTTTGTGAGTTGTGTCATAGATTATAAGAGTAGAAGATTAGAAGACCATAAGACATAGGAGCAGAAATTAGGCCATTCAGCCCTTCAAATCTGCTCCGTCATTCAATCATGGCTATGTTTCTCATCCCTGTTCTCCTGCCTTCTCCCCGTAACCATTGATCTCCTTTACAGTCAAAAACCTATCTATCTTAGTCTTAAATACACTCAATGACCTGGCCTCCACTGCCTTCTGTGGCAGTGAATTCCATAGATTCACCACTCTCTGTCTGAAGATGTTTCTCCTTATCTCCATTCTAAAGGTCTTCCCTTCACCCTTAGGATGTGCCCTTGTGTCCTAGTCTTTCCTACCAATGGAAACATCTCCTCAACATCTCCTCTGTCCAGGCCATTCCAAGTTTCAATCCCCCCATATCCTTCAAAACTCAGAGTAAAGACGCGGAGTACTCAAATGTTCCTAAATGTTAAGCTTTTTGTTCCTAGAACCGTACTCATGAACCTCCTTTGAATCTGCTCCAGCACCAGTACATCCTTCCTGAGATTAGAGGGCCAAAGCTGGGCACAATCCACCAAATATGACCTGACCAGAGCATTGTAGAGCCTCCGAAGTACATCCCTGCTTTTATATTCAAGCTCTCTCAAAACAAATGCCAACATTGCATTTGCCTGCCTAACTGCTGACTCGACCTTCAAATTTACCTCAAGAGAATCCTGGACTAGAACTCTCAAGTCTCTTTGTACTTCAGACTTCTGAATTTTCTCCCCATTTAGAAAAAAAGTCCATGTCTCTATTCTTCCTACCAAAGAGCATGACCTCACACTTTCCCACATTGTACTCCATCTACCACTTCTTTGCCCACTCTCCTAACCTGTCCAAATCCTTTTGCAGTCTCCTCACCTCCTCAATGCTACATGTCCCTCTGCACTATCTTTGTATAATCTGCAAACTTAGCCAGAACATCCTCAGTCCCTTCATCTAGGTTGTTAATGTATAAAGTGAAAAGTTGTGATCCCAACACGGAACACTACTTGTCACCGGCTGCCACGCTGAGAAAGATCCTTTTATCCTCACTCTCTACTTCCTGCCAGACAGCCAAGCTTCTATTCACGTTAGCATCTTGCCCCTATCACTATGGGGCCTCATCTTACACAGCAGCCTATTGTGCAGTACCTTGTCAAAGGCCGCCTTGAAGTCTAGGTAGACAAATCCATTGGTTCTCCTTGGTCTAACCTGTTTGTTACTTCCTCAAAGATTTAGCGGGCATGACCTCCCCTTGATGAAATCATGCTGACTTTGCCCTATTTTACCATGCACTTCCAAGTGTTCATAAATCTCATCCTTCACATTGTTATCCATGATCGTACCCATGTCCGAGATTCGGCTAATTGGTCTGTAATTTTCCATCTTTTGCCTTGCTCCCTTTTTAAACAGGGGTGTCAGGTTAGCAATTTTCCAGTCATTTGGGATTCTAGCTGTTCTAGTGATTCCTGAAAGTTCACCACTAACACCTCCACTATCTCTTCAGCTATCTCCCTTACAACACTGGGCTGTAGTCTATCTGGTCCAGGTGAGTTATCCACCTTCAGGCCATTCAGTTTTTTTAGCACCTTCTCCTTGGTAATGGTCACCATACTCAGCACTGCCCCCTGACTCTCTTGAATTTTTGGGAAATTACTCATGGCTTCCACCGTGAAGACTGATGCAAAATAATTATTCAGTTCCTCAGCCATTTCCTTGTTCCCCACTCAGCTCTCTCCAGCATCATTTTCCAACGGTCCAGTGTCCACTTTTGCCCCTCTTTGGCCTTTTTATATATCTAAAGAAACTCTTACAGTCTTAGAGTCATAGAGATGTACAGCATGGAAACATACCCTTCGGCCCAACCCGTCCATGCTGACCAGATATTCCAACCCAATCTAGTCCCACCCTGTCAGCACCTGGCCCATATCCCTCCAAATCCTTCCTATTCATATACCCATCCAAATGTCTTTTAAATGTTGCAATTGTACCAGCCTCTAATACTTCCTCTGGCAGCTCATTCCATACACATACCACCCTCTGCATGAAAAAATTGCCCCTTAAGTCCCTTTTATATCTTTCCCCTCCCTCCCTAAACCTATGCCCTCTAGTTCTGGATTCCCCCCACCCCAGGGAAAAGACTTTGCCTATTTATCCTATCCATGCCCCGCATAATTTTGTAAACCTCTATAATGTCACCCCTCAGCCTCCGATGTTCCAGGGAAAACAGCCCCAGCCTGTTCAGCCTCTCCCTATAGCTCAAATCCTCCAACCCTAGCAACATCCTTGTAAATCTTTTCTGAACCCTTTCAAGTTTCACAACATCTTTCCGCTAGGAAGGAGACCAGAATTGCACACAATATTCCAAACGTGGCCTAACCAAAGTCCTGTACAGCTGCAACATGACCTTCCAACTCCTGTACTCAATACTCTGACCAATAAAGGAAAGCATACCAACTGCCACCTTGACTATCCTATCTACCTGCAACTCCACTTTCAAGGAGCTATGAACCTGCATTCCAAGGTCTCTTTGTTCAGCAACATTCCCCAAGACCTTACCATGAAGTGTACAAATCCTGCTAAGATTTGCTTTACCAAAATGCAGCACCTCACATTTATCTAAATTAAACTGCAACTGCCACTTTTCAGCCCATTGGCCCATCTGATCAAGATCCTGTTGTAATCTGAGGTACATTTCTTCACTGTCTACTACACCTCCAATTTTGGTGTCATCTGCAATCTTACTAACTATACCTCTTATCATACCTCTTAACATCCATCATTTATATAAATGATGAAAAATAATGGACACAGCACCGATCCTTGTGGCACTCCACGGGTCACAGGCCTCAGTCTGAAAAACAACTTTCCAGCACCAGCCTCCGTCTTCTCCCTTTGAGCCAGTTCTGTATCCAAATGGCTAGTTCTCCCCGTATTCCATGAGATCTAACCTTGCTAACCAGTCTCTCTTGTCGAACGCCTTACTGAAGTCCATATGGATCACTTCTGCCGCTCTGCCCTCATCAATCCTCTTTGTTACTTCTTCAAAAAACTCAATCAAGTTTGTGAGACATGATTTCCCACTCACAATGCTATTTTGACCATCCCTTATCAGTCCTTGCCTTTCCAAATATCTGTACATTCTGTCCCCCTCAGGATTCCTTCCAACAAGTTGCCCACCACCGATGTCATGCTCACTGGCCTATAGTTCCCTGACTTGTCCTTACCACCTTCTTGAACAGTGACACCATGTTAGCCAATCTCCAGTCTTCTGGCACCTCACCTGTGACTATCAATGATACGAATATCTCAGCAAGAGGCCCAGCAATCACTTCCCAAGGTTCCCACAGAATTCTAGAGTACACCTGATCAGGTCCTGGGGATTTACCCACTTTTATGTATTTCAAGACATCCAACACTTCCTCTTCTGTAAAATGGACATTTTTCAAGATGTCACCATCTATTTCCCTATATTCTATATCTTCCATGTCCTTTTCCACTGTAATTACTGATGTAAAATACTTGTTTAGTATCTCTTCCATTTTCTGCTGCTCCACACAAAGGCCACCTTGCTGATCTTAGAGGGGCCCCATTCTCTTCCTAGTTACCCTTTTGTCCTTAATATATTCGTAAAAACCATTTGGATTCTCCTTCAAAAACTCTATTTGCCAAAGCTATCTCTTTTTGCCCTCCTGATTGCCCTCTTAAGTATACTCTTACTGCCTTTATACTCTTCTAAGGATTCACTTGATCTATCTGTCTATACCTGACATATGCTTCCTTCTTTTTCCTAACCAAACCCTCAATTTCTTTAGTCATCCAGCATTCCCTATACCTACCGGCCTTTCCTTTCACCCTAACATAGAGTCATAGAGATGTACAGCATGGAAACAGACCCTTCGGTCCAACCTGTCCATGCCGACCAGATATCCCAACCCAATCTAGTCCCACCTGCCAGCACCTGGCCCATATCCCTCCAAACCTTTCCTGTTCATATACCCATCCAAATGCCTCTTAAATGTTGCAATTGTACCAGCCTCCACCACTTCCTCTGGCAACTCATTCCATACACGTACCACCCTCTGCATGAAAAAGTTGCCCCTTAGGTCTCTTTTATATCTTTCCCCTCTCACCCTAAACCTATACCCTCTAGTTATGGACTCCCCAACCCCAGGGAAAAGACTTTGCTTATTTATCCTATCCATGCCCCTCATAATTTTGTAAACCTCTATAAGGTCACCCCTTAGCCTCCGACGCTCTAGAGAAAACAGCCCCAGCCTGTTCAGCCTCTCCCTGTAGCTCAAATCCTCCAACCCTGGCAACATCCTTGGAAATCTTTTCTGAACCCTTTCAAGTTTCACAACATCTTTCCAATAGGAAGGAGACCAGAATTGCATGCAGTGTTCCAATAGTGGCCTAACCAATGTCCTGTACAGCCGCAACATGACCTCCCAACTCCTGTACTCAATATTCTGACCAATAAAGGAAAGCTTACCAAACGCTGCCTTCACTCTCCTATCTACCTGCGACTCCACTTTCAAGGAGCTATGAACCTGCACTCCAAGGTCTCTTTGTTCAGCAACGCTCCCTAGGACCTTACCATTAAGTGTATAAGTCCTGCTAAGATTTGCTTTCCCAAAATGCAGCACTCGCATTTATCTGAATTAAACTCCATCTGCCACTTCTCAGCCCATTGGCCCATCTGGTCCAGATCCTGTTGTAATCTGAGGTAACCCTCTTCGCTATCCATTACACCTCCAATCTTGGTATCATCTGCAAACTTACTAACTGTACCTCTTATGCTCGCATCCAAATCAGTTATGGAAATGATAAAAAGTAGTGGACCCAGCACCGATCCTTGTGGCACTCCACTGGTCACAGGCCTCCAGTCTGAAAAACAACTCTCCACCACCACCCTGTGTTCTACCTTTGAGCCAGTTATATACTTTCTCTGGAATCCTGTTATCTCATCTCTGAAGGCTTCCATTTTCCAGCCATCCCTTTACCTGCGAAGATTTGCACCCAATTAGCTTTTGAATGTTCTTGCCTAATACCGTCAAAGTTGGCCTTTCTTCAATTTAGAACTTCATCTTTTAGGTCTGGTCTGTCCTTTTCCATCACTATTTTAAATCTAATAGAATTATGGTGGCTGGTCCCAAAGTGCTCGCCCACTGACAGCTCAGTCACCTGCCCTCCCTTATTTCCCAAGGGTAGGTCAAGCTTTGCACCTTCTCTAGTAGATACATCCACATACTGAATCAGAAAATTTTCTTGTACACGCTTAACAAATTCCTCTCCATCTAAACTCTTAACACTATGGCAGTCCCAGCCTATGTTTGGAAAGTTAAAAACCCCTACCATAACCACCTTATCATTCTTACAGATAGCTGAGACCTCTTTACAAATTTGTTTCTCAATTTCCCTCTGACTATTGGGGGGGTCTATAATACAATCCCAATAAGGTGATCATCCCTTTCTTATTTCTCAGTTCCACCCAAATAACGACCCTGGATGTTTTTTTCCAAGAATATCCTTTCTCAGTACAGCTGTAATGCTATCCCTTTTCAGAAATGCCACTCCCCCATCTCTCTTGCCTCCTTTTCTTTCCTTCCTCTAGCATTTCTTGATATCACATGGAGTGAATTGAATTGGCTGAATACAGGTATCTGTGATGTTGGGGACCACTGGAAGAGGCCGAGATGGGTCATTCCACTCAGCAGTTTTGGCTGAAGATTGTTGCAAAGGATTCAGCCTTATCTTTTATGCTGATGTGCTGGACTCTTCGATCAGTGAGGATGGGATATTTGTGGAGCTGCCTCCTCCAGTGGTCCCACAGTCCTGTGGCAGGACTGCAGAACTTAGATTTGATCTGTTGGTTGTAGGATCGCTTAGTGCTGTCTGTCACTTGTTGCTTAAGCTGTTTGGCATGCAAGTAGTCCTGCTTGGCGGCTTCACCAGGTTGATACCTAATAAGACCATAAGACCATAAGACATAGGAGTGGAAGTAAGGCCATTCGGCCCATCGAGTCCACTCCGCCATTCAATCATGGCTGATGCGCATTTCAGCTCCACTTACCAGCGTTCTCCCCGTAGCCCTTAATTCCTCTAGACAACAAGAATCTATCAATCTCGGCCTTGAAGACATTTAGCGTCCCGGCTTCCACTGCACTCCGTGGCAATGAATTCCACAGGCCCACCACTCTCTGGCTGAAGAAATGTCTCCGCATTTCTGTTCTGAAATGACCCCCTCTAATTCTAAGGCTGTGTCCACGGGTCATAGTCTCCTCGTCTAACGGAAACAATTTCCTAGCATCCACCTTCAGTTATGCCTGGTGGTGTTCCTGGCATGCCCTCCTGCACTGTCCATTGAACTAGGGCTGATCCCATGGTTTGATGGTAATGGTTCAATGAGGGATATGTTGGGCATGAGGTTACAAATTGTGCTGGAGTTCAATTATAGCGTCCCTATATTGTGGAAACAGGCCTGTACTCCTGATGGCCCACAGTATCTCATGGAAACCCAGTCTGTTCAAAGTCTGTCCCATTCAGCATGGTGATATTGCCACAGCACACAATTTATCTCCACATTGACTGTGTGGTGTGGCTCTTACCAATACTGTCATGGACAGCTGCATCTGCAGCTGGCAAATGGGTAAGGACCATGTCAAGTATTGTTCTTCGCTCTTGTTGATTCCCTCACCACCTGCTGCAGATCCAGTCTCGCAGCTGTGTCCTTTAGGATTGGACCAACTCAATCCCGAGCTGCCAAGCCACACTTGGTGGACATTGATATCCCCCACCCAGAGTATGTTTTGTGCCCTTACTATCCTCAGTGCTTCCTCATGACACTAAGGTAGGCGCAGTTGTGAATAGTGCCGAAGGGTGTTGTGGGTTACAGAGGAACATAGATACGATGCAGAGCTGGGCTGAGAAGTGGCAAATGGAGTTTAATGCGGAAAAGTGTGAGATAGTTCAATTCGGAAGAAGTGACAGGAATACAGAGTATGGGCTAATGGTAAAATTCTTAGCAGGGTAGATAAACAGAGGGATTTCTGTGTCCTGCTACATAAATCCCTGAAAGTTTTCACCCATGTTGATACGGTTGTTAAGAAGGCATATGGTGTGTTAGCATTTATTGGTAGGGGAATTGAGGTTGAGAACCACGAGATCACGTTTCAGCTGTACAAGACACTGGTAAGGCTGCACCTGGAGTATTGCGTGTAGTTCTGGTCACCGCATTTCAGAAAGGATATGGAAGCTTTGGAAAGGGTTCAGAGGAGATTTATTAGGATGTTGCCTGGTATGGAGGGAAGGTCTTATGAGGAAAGGCTGAAGGAACTGAGGCTGTTTTCGTTGGAGAGAAGAAGGTTGAGAGGTGACTTAATCAAGATGTATCAGATAATCAGAGGGTTAGATAGGGTGGACAGTGAGAGCCTTCTCCTCGGATAGTGAAAGATAACACGAGGGGACATATCTGTCCTGCTTGGTGGCTTCACCAGGTTGATACCTAATCTTCAGTTATGCCTAGTGCTGCTCAATTTAAAGCTATCGTGGCAGTTTCTTCACTCAGAGTAGTAGGGGCATGGAACTGCCAGCCTGCAACAGTAGTAGACGCTGACATTAAGGGCATTTAAATGGGCATTGATGTACATATGGATAATAATGGGACAGTGTAGGTTAGGTGGGCATCAGATTAATTTCACAGGTCGGCACAAAATCGAGGGCCGAAGGGCCTGTACTGTTCCATGTTGTATGTTCTAGGAGGTGTTGTTCAATACAGTACTGATTCATCAGTTGACGGAGAACAGTACATGGTAATCAGCAGGAGGTTCCTTTGCCTGTGATTAACCTGAGGCCACAAGACTTCATGGGGTCCAGAATCAAAGTTGAGGACTGCCAGGGCAACTCCCTCCTGATGGTCTACCACTGTGCCGCCATCTATGCTGGCTTTGTCCTGCCAGTGGAATAGGACATATCCAGGATGGTGATGGTGGTGTCTGATTCATTGAATGTAAGGGATAATTCTGTGGGTGTGTCAAGGTGTTGCTTGACTAGTCTGTGAGGCAGCTCTCCCAATCAGCACCCAGATGTTAGTAGGGAGGCCTTTGCAGGGTTGATAGTGCTGCTTCTGCTATTGTCTTCCTTGGTGCTTAGGTCCCTGCCTGGTGATCCATCTGGTTTCATTTCTTTGAGAATTCATAGCGATTGGTACAATTGAACGGCGTGCTCGACCATTTCAGAGGGCAACTGAGGGTCAATCACATTGCTGTGGGTCTCGGGTCACATTTAGGCCAGACCAAGTGAGGATGACAGATTTCCTTCCCTGAAGGACATTACTAAACCAGACAGGTTTTTTTCAACAATTGACAATAATATCATGGTCAGCAGTAGATTCTTAATTCCACGGTTCTTTTAATAAATTCAAATTCTGCCGTGGTGGAATTCAAACCAGAGCCGCCAGAACATTAGCTGAGTTTTGGGATTAATCATTTAGCAATAATACCATCAAGTCACTGTCTTTCCCCTCTGGAAAGAATCTTGTGTTTATCAATGCCCTTCACTGTACAAGGTCACAGCATTGTAAGGTGTAAACAAATTGAAAATACACTTTCACATTTGCTGTATTACTGTGGTTTGGTTTGTACTTTTTTTAAATGAACAGTGTGTTTTTAGGCAAATTGGATTAAATTGGTTATTGTAATGCTCTGCTTAGCACAAATTTGTGGGTGGGCCCTATGATTTGATTTATTGAAACTTTATTGCACTTGCGTTCACCTTTGGATACTCATTTCTTCTTGTAAGGAATAAACTGGCAACATTAATTACACGCCGTGTTAGAAATCAGTTATCAATTTTATGCAGCACACAAAGTGTCAAAGTTCAGAAAACCTTGTCCCTGCCCAATTTGCTGACCTGTCCGCCCTCATTATCACAATCTATCTTTTGCCATTTCAAACTTAATGACTCGAGTAGGATTTTCACGGGGATTGTCCTAATCTCCTGACCTATTCTTTCGAATGCTGCTTCTCAAAAGTTCAGACACCCATCTGCAACAGGAGATTTGCTGGGAAGTTTGAGGAGTAATCTGCCTGAAGTTTGATTTTATTTTAAATTCAAGGACTTGAAAATATACCCTATGCTGACACTTCCCAGTACAATACTGGAATGCTGCACTGTCAGATGTGCCAGCTTTCAGATGGGATGTTAAATGAAGGGTGTACCTGCCTTCTCAGGTGGCATGATGGGACAAGAAATAGGAGTGTTTGCCTAGGAGTTGTATCATTGACTCTTAAAAAAAAATTGAATCATTCCTCCCTTCTGTCCTTTTTGGTGCTTTGTCCTGTCCACATGCAACCCCCACCCTTTCCCTGCACTTCGAAGCTGTTTAAAACCTGTTACATATCTAACGTGTTGCAGTTCTGAAGGAATGTCATCGATCTGAAGCATTAACTCAGTTTCACAGATGCTATCTGTAGGAAGGCCAATGCTGTTTGATTTATGTCGGAAACATAGCAGCTAACGTGCACATCAAGATTCCAGAACAGAGAGAAATCATCGAGTGTTAGTGAGGACTGTAGATGCTGGAGATCAGAGTTGAGAGTGTGTTGCTGGAAAAGCACAACAGGTCAGGCAGCATCCAAGGAGCAGGAGAATCGACCCAAGAGCCCTTCATCAGGAATAAGCTATCATAGAGTATTAGTCTAACTCCAGGCCTTTCTTTGTCTAAATTATTTGAGTAAAGAAAAAAAAGCTTGCATTTTTGAATCACAGGGTGTTTATAAGTGCTTTAGTCAAAACTCAGTGGTTTGCAATTTGATCTCCAAATCAAAAGGCTCTGATTTCAAGTTCCAGTTTTAGGGTTCAACACAAAAAAAGTTTGACATGTCCAGTGGCTGAGAGGGGCCATTTTTCTGATTTCCATGTCTAAATACATACTTTGAAAACCTAGGCACTGAAGTAATGCAGGAAATGCAGCAACCTATATATGTGCAGTAAAATCTTACAAACCACAATATAATAATTGCCAGATCATCATTTCTTTTGTGATGTTTGAGAGCTAAACAGGGAAAACTCACCTTTTCTTTAAAATAGCCCCTTCAATGATTTGCGACTCTTGTGAAGCAGGTGTTTCCTTGATTTAACAACATGTCCGCAAAACAGTACCTCATCTCGAGTATTGGCTGAGATTTTACATTCAGGACTCTAGATTGGGTCCCAAATCTATGACCTTTTGATACCAGGATAAGTAGTAGCAATATAGTTACGGTTGTAGAGTGAAGACTCATGTTGACTTTATCTAATTGACCCTGGTGTGAAATTCAATGTAGCACCGGACTCCCAGCAGTTACCACATGATGGCACTGTGGTTCTTTCTCATGGTGTTGAACCATTGTGGAAATGCTTTGCAAATGACACACACAGGATTAAGTAATTCAACTGCTAAAAGCAAATAGTTAAAAATCACACAACACCAGGTTATAGTCCAATAGGTTGATTTGGAAGTACTAGCGAGCGTTCTGAAAGCTAGTACTTCCAAGTAAATGTGTTGGACTATAACCTGGTGTTGTGATTTTTAACTGTGTACACCCCAGTCCAACACCGGCACCTCCAAATCATAAAAGCAAATACTTTTCTTCAGATTAAATTGTAAAACTTTGGTGGGCCTTAAGGCTCATGTCAGGTGGAAGGTGCTGCTAGAAAAACATTCTACTGCTTTTTCTTTGGTTCAAGCACATCCTTACGGGTAACTTTCTCCTCTCAAGCACCGCTTTGATAACTGATAACATGAAAAAAGGTTTTCAGGAACACATATTAATAGGTGGGTAAAAGACAGAAGCTCAACTGTGTGTAATTACTTCAAATGAGGGGCTTTTGAGAAATTACTGGGATCTCCAGAAGGTTTAATACGTTGAATGGAACACTTAAGAGGCCGCTTATAACTGATGCTTTGTATTTTCCTTATCAAAGACAGATTGTTGGCCTTCATAAGCAGGACTCAAACAAACAAACTACCTTTACCAAAACAAAACCTTATCTGCCACTATCAGTTGTGGGAGTGTTGTTCAGTCTAAACCATCAGCAAGTCTATTCAGACAAGACATCCAAATACAGATAGTGAGAGATATCAGGCACTGATGGTAGATAAGTTTGTTCAGACTTCAAACACAAACTATACAGACTCAGTATTAGTAACCGCTGAAAGTATCGGGGCTTGAATTCATTTAGAGCTTAAAAAATGTTTTTTTGTTCTTCACCCTATATCTTCTCATTTTAATTTGTTCCCTTTCCACATAGGGGCAGCACAGTGGCTCAGTGGTTAGCACTACAGCCTCACAGCACCAGGGACCTGGGTTTGATTCCAGGCCCGGGTGACTATCTATGTGGAGTTTGCACATTTTTCCCGTGTCTGCGTGGGTTTCCTCCCACAGTCCAAAGATGTGCAGATCAGGTGGATTGGCCATGCTGAATTACTCGTAATGCATTAGTCAGAGGGAGATGGGTCTGTGTGGGTTACTCTTTGGAGGGTCAGTGTGGACTTGTTGGGCCAAAGGGCCTGTTTCCACACTGTAGGGAATCTAATCTAATCTAATATGAATTAATAGAGAAATGTTGGGGGAATTGATGGGATTGAAAGGTGATAAATCCCTACATACTGATAATCTACATCCCAAAGAATTTAAGGAAGTGGCCCAAGAAATGGTGGATACATTCATGGTCATTTTTCAAAGGTTCTTTAGACTCTGAAATAGTTTCTGCAGATTGGAGGGCAGCTACTGTAACCCCTTTATTTAAAAAGGGAGGTGGAGGGAAAACAGAATTATAGACCAATCAGTCTGATGTCAGTAATGGGGAAGGTGCTACAGGCCATTAGCAAGGGTTTTATAGTGAGGAACTTAGGAAACAGTGGTAGAATCACACACACTTGGCAGAGATTTGTAAAAAGGAAATTATGCTTGACAGTGCTACTGGAATTCTTTGAGTAGAGTTGATCAGGGAGCCAGTAACTGGACTTTTATTTGGACTTTTAGAAGGCTTTTTGACAAAGTTCCACTTGAGATTAATGTGTAAAATTAATGGGATTGGGAGTAGTGTGTCAAGATTGATAGAAAATTAGTTTGCAAACAGGAAAAACCTCACATTTATTGAAATTAAATTCCTTCTACCACTCCTCAGCCCATGTTGGTAAGATTTTAGAATCTATTATTAAAAATGAAATTGCTGAGTACTTGGAAGTTCATGGTAAAATAGGATAGCAGTATTATTCTTTCGCCGTGGCAACATCATGCCTGATAAATCTTATTAGAATTCCTTAAGCAAGTAATGAGCAAGTTAGACAAAGGAGAGGCAGTGGACATATCTATTTGGATTTTGAGAATACCTTGAGACTGGGCCTCACAGGAGGCTGCTAACTAACAAAAGAGCCCATGGTGTTAGGGGTAAGGTATTGACATGGATAGAGGATTGGCTGACTGGCAGAGGGCAGAGAGTCAGGATACAGGGGTAACTTTCAGGATAACATCTGATGACTGACTAGTGGAGTTCCACAGGAGTCAGTGTTGGGAGCATAATTATTCACATCACACATGAATAATCTGGATGAAGGAACTCAGAACATTGTTGCTAAATTTGCAGGTAGAACTACCCATTCCTCCATCTATGTTTGTGTCAAGGAAGTAGATAGGCTACAGAAAGATTTGGACATGCTCGGCAAGTGGGCAAAGAAGTGGCAGTTGGAATACAACATAGGAAGGTATGAGGTAGGAGGAACAGAGGCATAGACTATTTTTTGAATGGGGAAAGGCTTTAGAAATTTGAAGCACAAAGGTACTTGGGAGACCGAGTGTAGAATTCTCTTTACGTTAACATAAAGGTCAGTTGGTGTAAGGAAGACAAACGTAATGTTAGCATTCATTTCAAGATGGCTCGAATACAAGAGCAGAGACGTATTGCTGAGACTGTAATAAGGCTTTTGTCAAACAACATTTGGAATATAATGAGCATTTGGGAACTGTGTATAAGAAAAAATATGCTGGCATTGAAGGATGCCCAGAGGATGTTTTCAAGAATGATCCTGGAGATGAAGGGCTTTCTGTTCGAGAAGTAGTTGAGGACTCTGGGTCTGTCCTCTGAATTTAGAAGGATGATCGAAACTGACAAAATTACTGAGACACCTGAACAGAGCGGACACAGAGAAAATGTTTCCACTGGTAGAAAAGACAAATGTCCGAAAGCATAGCCTCAGAATGAAGGGAACGACCCTTTCGAACTGAGATGAGGAAGAATTTCTTTAGCTTGATGATAGTTAATCTGTGGAACACATTGCCACAGAGGATTGTGGAGGGGTAGCGTTGCATGTATTTAAGACAGAGGTAAATAGGCTCCTGATTAGTAAGGGGATCAACAGTTATGGTGAGAAGGCAGGTAAATTGGGTTGAGAACATATCAGGCATGATCGTTTAGTGGAGCAGACTCGATTGGCCAATCCTGCTGCTGTGTGTTATGGTCTTATGGAAATGGGAGAAGGAGGAGGGCAACTAGACAGGAAGGTGGGGAGTGAGGAGAGGGTGGATACAGAGGAGATGGTCAGGGATCAGTTATGCCCACTTGGCTTAGGTTTGATTTTTTTCAGCCTGCATGTTTCTGTCTAATGGCTGAAGGAAACCTGGTGAAATTGCGATGAATGTAAATTTAGTGAATGATTTAATAAACTCCAATCTCACTGGCTAAGTTCTGATTGCTCCCCTATGATATTGAATGCGGTTATGCTTGAGTTCCCCTGATGCTGAGACAGCTTTTCCTTGGCTGCAACATTCAAACACAGAGAACCTTCCAATGAATAGTTCAACAAACAAATCATCTACACCCAATTGACACCAGATGTGTGGAATTCATAGCAAAGACTGAAACTGTTCTTCATTCTGGTCAATCAATCAGTCGCTGTTTTTATTATTTGGCTTTATAGAATATTTGCTTTGATTTTTGGACATTTTAATTTGTGATTTTGTCTAACTCCTTCAACCAACACTTGCCTTATAGGCTTAGCGGCAGTTCAGCGGGTAACACACTGGCCTCTATTTCAAAGGACTTTGGCTTTGAGTCTCAATCCAGAATACCATCTAAGATGAGAGTTGTTAAACCGAGATCCTGTCTCCTTTCTGGCGTTAACTTCATAGATCCTATAGTGAGATTAGATTTGTTTCCCTACAGTATGGAAACAGGCCCTTTGGCCCAACAAGTCCACACTGACCCTCTGGAGAGTAATCCACTCTGACCCACCCTATATTTACTCCTGATTAATGTACCGAACACTATGGGTAATTTAGCATAAGCAATTCACCTAAACTGCACATCTTTGGACGGTGGGAGGAAACCCCCGCAGACACTGAGAGAATTTGCAAACTCCACATGGACAGTCACCTGAGGCGGGAATTGAACCCAGGTCGCTGGTGCTGTGAGGCAGTAGTGCTAACCACTGAGCTACCGTGCCGCCTCTATAGTGTTGTTTTGAAGAATATCCTGGCCAATTCCAAGCTCCACAAGCGAGTCATAATTCCAAAAAAAAAATTATCTGGTTGCTAGCTTGATACTGCTTGTGGATTCTTGCTATGTGTAATTTGCTTGCCACAATTCATAAATGAATTTCTTTTTTGTTGAAGCTGTAAGTAGCTGGAAAGCAGTGGGGATGTCCAAGTTGCTGTGAAAGTTGGTATATAAATGCAAGTCTTGCATGGATCAGATATTTTGGACCTAGAACCGTAGGTCATTAGGCAAACGATCCATAGGCCATATTTCAGATTCTGTAATTATACTGCCTTCCTTGCTGGTTTCTCATTTGCTAATCTTTCATCAGTCTTTACGGTGGAAGATACTTCAAACATCCCATTGACAGTAAAGAATATGGGAGAAGAATTAAGTACCATCACTATCATTAGTGAAGTAGTATTAGACAAACTAAAGGGGCTAAAGGCAAATAAGTCCCCTTGACTGGATAGCTTACATCCCAGGATCCTAAAGAAGGAAGCTACAGAGATAGTGGCTGCATTGATTGTAATTTTCCAAAAATCCATTGATTTTGGAGAAGTACCAGAGAATTAGAAAACTACCAATATGACACCCCTATTCAAAAAGGAAATGGGGACAAAAAGTAGATAACTATAGAACAATTAGTCTGCCATCTGTTGGAATCAATTATAAAGGTTATAATTTCACAACAGTGGAAAATCAAAATATAATCCAGCAGAGTCAGTTTAGCTTCATGAAAAGGAAATAGTGTCTGATTAATTTATTACTCTACATTTAGTAATATATATTTATTAATTTTCAAGGAAGTCTGAACCAGATTGGAGAGAGGGGAACCATAGGTGTATTGTATTTGGACTTACAAGCGGTGTTTGACAAGGGGCCTAACAAAAGCTTAAGTCATAAGGTAAGAGCCCACAATGTTGGAGGTAGCATATTTGCATGGATAGAGTATTGGCTAATTGGCAGGTAAGATGGGGTACAGGGGGTTCTTCAGTTTGGTGACCTGTGATCAGTGGTGTTCCACAGGCATCAGTGGTGGGACTGCAACTGTTTACAATATATATTCATGACTTAAAGTCATAGGAAACAAACCTTTCGGTCCAACTCTTCCATGCTGACCTGGTATCCGAAACTGAACTAGTCTTATTTACTTGCGTTTGGCCCATCTCTCTCTGAATCTTTCCTATTCATGTACCTGTCCAAATGTCTTCCCTCCTACAACAGCAATAGGGTCTCCCTTGTCCTTACCTACCATCCTATCAATATCCATATCCAGAGGATCATTAGCCATTTCCACTGCCTCCATGGGATGCCACCACCAGACACATTCCCCTCCCCTTCCTTGTTAACCTTCTGCAGGTGAAGCAGTGGTTTACCTGCATTTCACACAACCTAGTTTACTGCATTCACTGCTCACAATGTGGTGGTCTCTACATTGGCAAAAAAGAAGCATAGACTGGGTGACTGCTTTGCAGAACATCTACGTTCTGTCTGCAAAAAATGCTGGAAGAATACCTCCTTTTCCACATGGGAACTCGACAGCCTTCTGGATTCAATATTGAGGTCAATAATTTTCGGGCTTGAGTGGTCCCATGTCCTTACCTGACCTCCCACACACCAGGCCTTGTTGTGACATTGTCTGGATTACACACAACCCATTGTTAGTCATGAACATGCCCCATTAATAGCTACTTGGGGCCCCTCCCACAACTGCTTCTCTGGTACATCAATAACATCATATCTGTACTGCTTCCTTCTTTTGACAGGAATTGGAAAATTAATAAATTTTGCTTCAGATATCCATCCATCTCTCACTTTCATCTGGTTCATCTCTGGCTCCTCCTTGACTGTTTTCATTTCTGGATTTGGGCTGTTCATCAATATCCATTAAAAATCCACAGTTAGCTTGACTATATTTCTCACATCTTGCTTCCTTTTACGTCGACATTCCATTCTCCCAGTTTCTCCCTCTTCAACACATCCGTTTCAGTTTCTGGGTATTGTTCATCTTCCAGCGCGTTGCCACTGATCGGTTTCTTTTTCTCCTTACATGAGGCTTGCCCATTGTCCCCACCTGTGGCTGGCATGGTCCTCAACTCTGTCTAATACATTTCCCACACATCAGTGCCATCATCTGTTCAGTGCCACCAAAATCTTTCCCCTTGTCCTCACTTTGAATCCCTCTGATATCTGCATTTAGAAGATTTATGTTCTGTCATTTCTGCCACTTGCAGCAAGATGCCACATGTTTTCCTCCTCTTGATTCAACTGTCAGCATTCTGCAGGGTTATTCTGTTTGACATCCTGGTCCACTTCTCCAAAACTTCTCGTACTGCCATCCCTCTTGCTCCCTCATGGAACCTTCCCATGCAATAGCAGAATGTCCAACATTTGACCATTCATCTCTGCTCACTATCCAAAGCACTTGAGACAGTTCCAGGTGAAGCAATGTTTTGTTTGTATATCTTGCAGTCTAGCCTACTGTTCTTGCTTCTCACAGTACTGTCTCCTCTACATTGGAGACACCAAATGCAGCCAGGGAGATTGCTTTGCTTTGAAGAACGTTGCTGCTATGTCTGTAATAATGACCTCAACTTTGCCATATCACGCTAATTTTTCTGACCTGATCCTGCTGCAGTGATCCAACAAAGCTCAATGCAAGTTAGAGGGGTAGGAGTTCATTTTCTACCACAGCACTATACAGACTTCAGGGCTCAACATGCAACAACTTCAGAGCATGAACAGTCATCTATTTTACACCCCCCCATCCCCTGTATACCTCAACATCTTGTTTGATTAGATTCCCTACAGTGTGGAAATAGGCCCTTCGGCCCAACAACTCCACACTGACCCTCTGAAGACTAACCCATCCAGATCAATTTCTCTCTGACTAATGCACCTAACACTATGGGCAACTTAACATGGCCAGTTCACCTGAACTGCACATCTTTGGACTGTGGGAGGAAACCCACACAGACACGGGGAGAATGTGCAAAATCCACACGGACAGTCACCAGAGGCTGGAATCGAACCTGGGACCCTGGTGCTATGAGGCAGCAGTGCTAACTACTGAGCCACCGTGCCGCCTGTGCTAACAGTTTTTTTACTACTCACACCTATCATGGACACAAATGTTACCTCTAAATCTTCTCTTCACAATCATTAATGCTAACCTAGACTTTTGCTCTGGGTACCCTCACTACCTGTTCTACTTGCTCTGCCTCCCCCTACATCAATTCATAGAAACAAATTATTTTCCAGTCCTTTTCACTTCCAAAGAAAAATCACTGGATTCAAAATGTTATTTTTCTCCACACAGATGTGGCCGGAGTTGAGATTTTTTCTTTTGTTTTTATTTGAGTTCCAGCATCTGAGGCATTTTGCTTTTAATCAGCTATTGGGTATGCAGGGCTCTGTCATTGTTGGTAGGTTGATGGAGTGGGGACTGAGTTTGGAGAAGATTAGCTCTTGGTGTTTACATTCCTCAGTGCAGCGAATCCAAGAACACAAACTGGCCAGAAATCTGTTGCTGGCTAACTGAGTGAATGCTCAAATATCCTAATTTTTGCCACTATTTCCACTCTCCTGCCCTGAAGATACAGGTCCCTCAAAGGGGCACTGATCAAGGCAACAGAGGGGTTACCAAATGACAGTCTTCGTGTTGGATGCAAACTATTCGGTGCCATTGAGCTGTTCAGCCACATGATGGATTGCTGTCTTTTCCTACACTTATCCACTGTTTTTACACAGACAAGCACACTCCAAAGTACACCACATACACACACCCATATATACTCAGATATAAAAGCACTCCCACGCATTCCCATCCTCCCACTCAGGCACATACCCCTTACACATACACTCTGATTATCCTACAAAGGGTCAGGGGACAGCAGTCAGGCAATTGGAGACTTCGTTGACTTTTCCTGTTCCTGCAAGAGTAGTGGGACCAGTCCAAACCCCACCCCCACCTCTCCAAAAGAGATGGCTCAGCAAACTAAAGATAGACCCTGGAGTGAGGCAAACCTTTCCTGTGGTATATGACTACATATCCTAGCTGCCAAACAAACAGGCAACAAGATGTACTGACTAAATATTTATGAATCAAATGAGTATCCAAGACAGAGTTTTAACAGTTGGTCTGTTGAAGGGGCAGTCAGTAATTGACAGCTTTGTTTCACAAATTCTGATGGGAAGGCTGAAAAAAAGCAGCTTAATCTGGTGAAAGCAGCAATGACTCCATAATGGCCTGCTGTTGATTGATCTAATTGACATTAAGACTTGGGGAAGATATACATTTTTCAGACGAAAACAACAAATTAAGTGAAGCTTGCTGTCTCTCCATAGATGCTGCCTGACATTCTCCAGCATTTGTTGTACAGATTCCAGTATCTACAGTAATTTGTTCCTACGTTTATGCATTTTTCAGACTGGTTTGTAAAGATCTTGGCTCTTGCCACCAAGACTGAAGCCAAAGTCACTTACAAAGTAAATTGAAAGCATCTTTCTCTTCCTCACATCCAAGCACCTGATGTCTACTCCAAAACTGTGAGAGCCCTTAAGCTGTGAGGAGAGAAAAGAAGAACTTCCTTTTGCCGCTGTCGTGCAAAGTTCAGAAATGCTGGATTACTATCAACAGATTACTACAGTACAGAGACATATTTTATGCATTACACTAGAAAAGGAAAAGATTTAGTACGTGTCTTATTTGGGAAATGCAAAACAGCCGAAGTATGTCCCACATCTTGGATTGGAGTTAAATTCTGCCCAGGTAGAAGCATGTATTATCATAACAGCAATCTTGGCCTCCACCAGCAATGCCAAACTATAAACTAATGAAACAAAAACACAAATTTCTGATAGCAGCTAGGAAGAGTGGGATTTGTGCTAAAGATGGTTGGGGCGATGCAGAACAGTGGTGGTGGTGAGCGTATAAGTGGAGACATGGAGAGATATGAAAGGGGTAGGCAGACAGGAGGATTTTTGACATGCAGCTTCTCTTCAGTCCTGGCTTACTGAGTGACAACGAGAGCTACGAATAGGAGAGAATGGGTAGCTGTGGTGAATGCAATTTGTGTCATTAGAGGACCAGGGTGTGGGAATCGATTTAAAAAAAAAATGAAAGGACATAATCAGGCTGTAAAATTATTTAACTGGATGTTGAGTCCTCGAGGCTGCAGTGTCCCCAAGCGAAAGATGGAGTCTTCAAGCTTGTGCTGAGCTTGGAGCACTGCAAATGCCTGAGACAGAATTATTGGTATGGGATTTTTTTATGATCTGATTTTTTTATGGAAAGAAGAGGTATTTCCTAGAATGGTCACCCAGTCTGCATTTCATCACTCCAGTTTTGAGAATCATAGAATGTGATTCTTACACTGTGGAAGCATGCCATTCAGCCCATTGAGTCCACATCATCCTGCCCATGAACATCCCACTCAGATCCACTCCCCTACCCTATCCCTGTAACTCTGCATTTCAGGCCATCTGCACATCTTTGGACTGTGGGAGGAAACCAGAACACCGAACAGCAGTCAGGCAATTGGAGACTTCGTTGACTTTTCCTATTCCTGCAAGAGTAGTGGGACCAGTCCAAACCCCACCCCCACCTCTCCAAAAGAGATGGCTCAGCTAACACGAGGTGTGTGTATAAACTCCACACAGACATTCACCAGAGGCTGGAATCGAACCCAGGAAACCAGCGCTCTGAGGCAGCAGTGCTAACCATAGAACCTAATGTAGATGAGACCATATTGCTTATGATCCTTGGGAACCTGGTGAGATACTATCAAGCATCCACCTGAAATTAATTGTTGGGTGCTGGAGGGAATTTCATTGGAAGTGATTATATCGACATTGTTATATACTATCACAAAGGGAAGCAAAGGCTGATTGGATTAACAGTCTAGCAATAAAACCAGAGGTTTAGCTGATGTTCTGGGCACTTGGGTTCAAATCTTGTAATGGCACAAGGTGGCATTTGAATTCAATAAAATGATACTGGAATTAAGAATCTACTGCTGACCACTAAATCAGAAAAACCCATCTGGCTCGCTAACGTCTGTCCTTCAAGGAAGAAAGTGTGCTATGCTCACCTAATCTGGCGTCTATGTGACTCCAAACCCACAGCAATGTGGTTAACACTCAAATGCTCTCTAAAATGGCTGAGCAAGCCATTTAGTTGTATCAATCACTTCGAAATATCAGTAAAGAAATTAAACTGATGGACCTCCTAGTATCAATGTAGACACGTGGAATATCCCTTTTGACAGTGGAAAGCCTTCTTTACTAGCATCTGACAGATAGTGCCAAGATTAGGTGAGATGTCTTACAGACAAGTGAAGCAATAGCCTGACATTGTCATACTCATGGAATCATACCTGACAACTTCCCAGCACCATTACCATCCTATCCCATCAGCAGGGCAGACCCAACAAAGATGGTGACACAGTGGTATATGGTCAGAAAGGCATTGCCCTGAGAGCCCTCAAAATTGACTCTGGATCCAATGGAGCCTCATGGCTCAAAGTTAAACAGAGGCAAGGTTACCTCTTGCTATTCCTCCCTTGACTGATAACACAGTACTCCTCCATGTTGAACAACACTTGGAGGGAGCACTGAGGGTGGCAAGGATCCAAAATATACTCGGGTCAGCAATTTCAGTGTCCACCACCAAGAGTGGCTCAGCAGCTGGCTGAGTTGTTAAAGTCATAGCTGCTAGACTGGGTCAGCGGCAAATGGTGAAGGAACCAACCAAGTGGGGAAAAACATACTCAATCTCATTCTCACCACTCTGCCTGCTGCGAATGCATCTGTCTGTGACAGTATCAGTAAGAGTGACCACCTCACAGTCCTTTTGGAAGTAAGACCTGCCTTCACATTGAGAATACTTTCCATCATGTTGTGTGGCACTATTAATCATGCTAGGGAGGACTGACTTTGGGCAATCATGAGGCACTGTGAGTCATTAACTGCAGCAAAATTGTACTCCAGCTCACTCTGCAACCTCTTGACCTGGCATACCCCACTCAACCATAACCATCAACCCTGGTTCAATGGAACGTGCAAGAGCATATGTCAATAGCAGTACCAGACCTAAAAATGAGATATTAACCTGATTAAGCTACCACATGTGTGTCAAACAGCAAAAGCAGTAAGTGATAGACAGAACTAACCATTCCACAACCAACAGATCATATCGAAGTTCTGCACTGTCACCAATTCCAGTTTTGAATGATAGTGGACAATTAAACAACTTACTGGAGGAGAAGAATCATAACAATGGAAGCAGGTCATTTGGCTTATCGAGTCCACACTGACCCTCTGAAGAGAATCCCACCCAGACCCACCTGTAATCCTGCATTTCCCATGGCTAATCCACCTAGCCTGCACATCCCTAGACGTTGTGGGCATTTTAGCACGGCCAATCCACCTAACCTGCACATCTTTGGACTGTGGGAGAAAACCCATGCAGACGCAGGGAGAACGTACAAACTCCATTCAGATGGTGGAGGTGGAAAGTCCCGAAAGTGGAATTGAACCCGGGTCCCTGGTGCTGTGAGGCAGCAGTGCTAATCACTAACCCACTCTGCTGCCCCATAAATACCAGGCAAGGACCGTCTCCAATAAGAGTCCATCGAATCACCGCCCCTTGACATTCAATGGTGCTACCATTATTGAATTCTCCACCATCAACATTTTGGGTTACCACAGAAATGCAACTGGACTTGTCACATAAACAGTGATGATAAGAGGCCAGAGGTTAGGAATACTGCAGCAAGTAACAAAACTCTTTACTCCCCAAAGCTTATCCATTACAAGTTAAGAGTTTCTTTGGTTTGGGATCCTGATGAAAAGTTAACTGCTTCATTCTCCATAGCTGCTTCCTCACCTGCTAAGTAGTATTTTCTGTTTTAGTAAGGTCTTTCAAACAGTAGTGCAATAAAGGATTGTTCTTGAGTCATGTCTATCAAAGAATTAGAGAGCACTTACCAATCGTTTTTGTACACTGCTATAGGATCTTTTATATTCACATGATGGGGCAAACAGGGCCTCGGTTTAACATTCAACTCGAAAGTGTCTAAGTTGACAATGCAACAAGCACCAACATAATCAGAATAGACTTTTTTGTGCTTAATCTCTGGAATGGAACTTGAACAAAATCTTCAGACTCAGATGTGGAAGTTGAAATAAGAGAGAATGATTTGGATGCAGAATAATATTACAAACCTATAGTTTGCTTAAACAACAGAACACACTTCAACCTAGGAAGTAAGATTAAGACAGTTAAGAATTTCTTGGGCAGTTAAGACATTGAGTTCAAGATTTTCTTAAGAGACCCACAGTCAACATAAGTTGAGATATCAACTGAGTTGGTGAAAATTGAAATTTGCACATCTGAAATTTACGACCTGGTAACCTAGAAATATGAAGAACCTTTTTGGACAAGGTCTCAAGCTAAGTCAAATTGATGCAACGTATCCCTTTTCTCACACAGCCCTTGTTAGCTTATCTCTGTAACTGGCAGAGTCTCACTGAATCTCATTTTACACTCAACATTCTCCTATTTGGAGCAGATTATCCTCCTGTTACTGCTTTCTAGATGTAGCAAAATGATATCATGTGATTATTGCAGATTGATGGATGCCTGTGTCACAATCAGGATTAATGTTGAGTGTTCATTTACAAGCGTTGTGATCAGTTATGGTCTTGTTAAAGGTTGCATGTTCAACAAGGGAACTGGTTAGGAATACAATTCTGGATTTCTTGTGCGATAGAAGAGGTTGAGAGATGGTTTTGACACACCAATTTACTGTGATCCAGGAACTGAATTAGCAGACCGACAAAGGTTTCCACTTTGTGAGTCACCCTTTCAGCAGTCTTATATCATGAAAAAAAAGAGCATCTTCCATCATGCGATAGCAGAAGTCAAATCATTTGGTATAAATCCACAGATTGGCTACATGGAAAAACTTAGCAAGAACAAAGTTTAAAAAAAAATTATTGTGAACAAAGGTGTCAGCATCAACCAGCATGTTATAAACCCCTGATTCTGCTCTCCAGTCACTGTTGTTTGTTCTTTTGCTGACATTATAAGTTAACTCCAGAGTCGAAATGTGTGGTGCTGGAAAAGCACAGCTGGTCAGGCAGTATCCGAGGGGCAGGAGATTCAATGTTTTGAGCATAAGCTCTTCATCAGGAATGATGAAGAGCTTATGCTCGAAATGTTGACACATTCCTGATGAAGAGCTTATGCTTGAAATATCAACTCTCCTGCCCCTCAGATGCTGCCTGAGCGGCTGTGCTTTTCCAGCACCACACTTTTTGACCCTGATCTCCAGCATCTGCAGCCCTCACTTTCTCCTATTATAAACAAACTACTGGGCATGAAGCAATTTGGCAAGTACTTTTTAAAAATTATACATGCCAGTATGTTAACAAATATAAAAGACTTAATTGTTATCCATTGCAATAAAACACATGACTTTGCTTTGTGTAAATTCATTCTCCCCTACAACAATCACTAAACCAGTTTCAAAGGTGTGATAATTTTGGAATTATACTGATAAATCTTTACACAATTAAGCTGCTTTATGCACCATGATGACAGTGCATAATTGGCTTGTGGAAATTGATAGATGAACAACTGCATGAAACCAGGCTTCCCTTCATAGGTCGAGAAAGCAATGAGAAGCATTAACTAAATACTATTCCACAGGAAGAACACGCTGTATGCTCCAAGGCATGTCTTGCAGCATTTGACACTGTTAGCCATTTCTTCTTCCTCCATTATCACTCGTCATTAAGCTGAGTAGGACTGCTCTCATTTGGTGCCCAATTTTGGTATCTCTGAACCTAAACCTTATTTTACAAATACAAATCTGTGTTATCTCTAAGAACATGTATTTCTGCCCTGTAGCATTGCCTACCTCAGCTCATTTGCTGTCAAATGCTAATTCGTATTTTTGTTACCTCTAGATTTGATAGGTACTCCTGGCCTGTCTCCCACCTCAGCATATTGTGTAAGCTTACCACCCTCACGCTAACTTGTATAATCCCTGAACTAAATTATCCCCATTTTAAAAACTACCTCAATTTTAAAATTCTTTCATCTTAAAAACCATCCATGGCCTCCCCTCTGCTTTACCATCTCGCTCGAAAATCCTCGAAGACCTCCATAATTGACAGCTTTTTCTTAACTGCCTGACCAGTAGCACTCGATTTCTCTATACAGACTGCTTGCCTTTTCTGTTTCTTTCTTCTCTTTGAAGTTGATTCTTGAAGCCTATCCCTTAGATAATGCTCCAATGAAGGATCTTGAAGCAAGGGACTATATAAATACAGGTTCATGCTCAGTGGACACAAATTATTTGGACTCACTTTTAAACTTATAGTATTTACAATATTTCATGCTACATATAATATTAAAATGGAGTAAAATTCCAAGTTTTAAGTGTCTCTTTTACAATCAGCTTTCTGGACCTTGGATCTGAAATTCACTCTCAATCTTACCACTTACTTCTCTCTTCATAGATAAGACTGTCTCTTAATCTTATTTGATCAAATGGCTTTGGGTTAATTTTTTTCTGTAGTGCCAGCTGTTGTTTTATTACCTAACAGGTTTCTTTTGTTTTCAAAGTTGCTAAAATAGTAACATGATTATATTATTGCTCAATATATTGGACAAATGCATTAATATTGTTCTGTCTCAGAAACTTTGAGCAAGCTTTGATCAGTGAGAAAAATCTTTCCATATGCATAAATTAATGTATTACTTCATGTGTATTAAAACAACCAGACCAAAGCTTCAGTATACATTAATGAGACAGTCCCGGTACAATTCATTAAGCTATACAGAAGATTGAAATATATTGCCATAAAAACAATATATTGCATTGAATTGAAATGTATTATAATCAACTCTGGAAAATGGAATAGGGAGTGAATCTCAGCCTTACCAGTTGCAGAGTGGCTATAAATGTGAATAAGTGACCTTGATGGATGAATCTGTCCTCTTTGAAAACTGTGATTTGAATTGCATTTCTCATCAATTCACGATTATAATTTTGCTATTTAGCAAACATATCAACTGAGTCGTAATTCTACTGTATTTACACCAAGAATCTGCATTTTACATATCAAACAGCACTGACTGTTCAAAGGATCACGTAGTTATAAGGAATGATGCCTGGTTGAAAGTGTTTACAAAGAACAGCACTTGAGATTCCATTTGTTTTTCTTGGTTGAAATGGGCATTGAATATCTCAAAGCCTTTGTCAGGAGAGGCTTTAAGCATAATAAAACGCTGCATTAAGTTTATGGATACCTTTTACCAAAGATTGCCTACTGTGTGTGTAAGCAGCCCATTGAATCCACACCAACCCTCTGAAGGGCCTACCTGATCCCTATAATGCTGCATTTCTTATGGCTAATCCACTTAGCTGCACATCCCTGGACACAATGGACCATTTAGCATGGCCAAATTCACTTAACTTGCACATGGTTGGGACTGTGGAAGGAAACTGGAGCACCTGGAGGTACCACATACAGATAGAGGGAGAACGTGCAAACTCGACATAGTTGCCTGAGGCTGAAATTGAGCCTGGTGCTGTGAGGCAGCAGTGCTAACCACTGGGCTGTCATGATACCCCAGAGTTGGATTCTGGGATTCATCAATGCTCCCATCAATGCTGCATGAAAATTGGTTGATTGAAAAAGCATAAGTGCGCATCAGGATCAGTCTCCTCAGAGATGATGATATCCACTGCTTAAGAGTTTTAACTTGTAATTGGATAACCCAAATGAAGATCACAATAAGGAAGTTTTTGCTTTCTCATTATTCAGCCTGACAAGTAACATGGAAACATAGAATACAGGAGCACACATCAGCCACTTGGCCTTTCAAGCCTGCTCTGCCACTCAGTATGGTCATGGCTGATCATCCAGTCCACCAGCCAGTTCCTGCCTCATTCCTATGTCCTTTGATTACTTTAGTCTCAAGAACTGCACAGTTTCTAAAGGCTCTCCACTGTTTGAGTGAAGAAATGCGTCTCATTTTTGATCCTTCGACTGTGACCCTTGGTTCTGGGCTCCCTGGTCATTGGAAACAGCCTTGTGTGTTTATTCTTTGTAATCCTGTTAGACTATGAAGGAGCCTATTGAAATTCTAAGGGGTGGGGGTGGGGGGTGGCAGGTGGCATGGATCACCCTCCCCTTCATTTGTCTATACTCCAGTGAATATAGTTCTAACCAATCCAGTCTCTCAATGTACATCAGTCCTGCCATCCTTCTTTGCATTCCTCAATTAACAGAAAAGCCATCCTCACAAGTAGAGAAGAAATTAAAATATTCCATCAAAACAAGTCAACTTTTGTCACTTAATCTCAAATTTGATGCATAACAAGACAGGTACTTCAAAGTACCCAATTAGCTGTTAAACATTTTAAAAATTTAACCTATTTTGCATCACAAGAGTCCCTGACTTCTTTTGAATTCAAACCCATGTCCTGCAAAAGATAAATTAGAAGTGTGGATCTTCCTTTTGTTTGATGAGGTTTTCCATAATTTGAGCTACCCTGGGAAAAGTGTGTAAAGTCACTAAAAGTTAAATAACCCACTGATAATCACTAAGTAAAGACATTACAAAAGTCATTCAGGTGCTGAACTACTGCAAATAAAAAAAGCTGCAAAAATAAAGCAGCTTTAAGAGAGAAAGAAAAAAACCCGTGAATCACTTGAACATTCGGACGACTGAACATTTTCCAACAATATTCAACTAATGAAAAGTGCAGCACTTCATTAAAAAAATTAAAATAGGGAAAATAATGTAAGAATTACTGACTGGCTTTTCAAAGGTACAGGAAACCCAGCAGGATACAAGACAGGAACTGACTGTACCACAAGTGCTTTTAAAACATTCCTTATGGCTGAGGTTTGGAGCACCTTCCTCAGTCTACCAAGGAATCCTTCAAATAACGACATGCCAAATCATCACCCTGACATTGTTTTTCTCTCCTTTTCACCAAGCTTTGATTCTTCGCTCATTCATTCCTCATGATTCCTGTATATAGTCACAAAATGTCCCAGTAGTCTCTCACTGCTAGTTTTCTGAACGGAGATTGAGCCACATATCAAATTATAAGGGCCTGCTGTTAAGTTTAACTCCCATGTCCTCAACCTTGACAGGTTTTCCGCTGACCCCCATACCCTTAATTAATATCAGGGTAAATACTTCAGTGAGTGGGTGGTCAATCTTAAGGAACGGGCTCCCTTGAAACTTAGTGAAAACTGCTCATATGAAAGTATTCAGTGAAATTTAGATAATCTTCAGGATACAGTATATGTCGAGTTTGATAAATGATCTGTGGCAGGTATGAGGTGCTTAAGAGGATTAGCTACTTAGTTCTTAAAAGTCCCATCACTGAAGCTTCCTAACCTCATAGTCTCAGTCTGCTGTAAACTAATTGACAGAGATTGATCATTGACTTGTGAACAATTTCATTGGATTAGGACGGTAAAACTTAGGTGTCAAAATAACATTGAAGATAGGCCTTTTTCTTCTAACATTTCCTGTATTTGTAACAGTAAGGTGAGAAGTCTGCTTATTGTTAGTGAAAAAGTAAGACAGTTTATCACTGTTATCATTTTGTTGAAACATTTCATTTTGCATTCATTAGGACAAGTCATAAGAATGGCAAATTGAGGAGGAAACCAACATTTGTATTGTCTTTCATCGATCATTGATGAATTCCAATACCAATGCCTCAACTGGTCAGAGTCCACTTGTCAACCAATCAGCACTGCCAGGAAGTATGAATGTTGATTTTCTCCTCGAATTATATCTTGTGAATTGTCATGTTGAGCAAATGATGAAAAGTTTTGACTTTTATCAAACACAATCAAGTAACGGATGAGTAATATAAAAGGATATGCCAACTATTGTGGTGGAATGGCAATGTTCTTCCCTCTGAGCCAGAAGGCCTGAGTTCAACCCCCACCTATTTCAGAGGCGTGTAAAAACACCTCTGAACAGGTAGATTGGAGAGTATCTATCAAGGATATGTGAAGGACTATTGCAGTACAATGGTAGTGTCCCTACCTTCTAAGCTAAAAGACCTGGGTGGTCCAGAGGTGTGTCATGACACTTCTGAACCAAGTCGACTAAAATTCATAAAAAATATGGGGAAAGGACATGAAATGGAATTGCAGCAGAGAGTTCAGATATATTTTGGAAGATAAATGTGATTTAGAACGGTGAAGCTAGATTACATTTTATTCAGTGTCTAAGTTGAAATGGAGCCTTGCTTCTGATTAGAAAAATGATGTGGAATTGGTTACTCACTGTTCCTATTTGTTGAAGTTCAGGTACCGATAGAACTGAAGTAAATACATAAAAGCACTTCAATTAAATTCTAAGAGAGGTGCTACTGAAAAACATTCATCTCACTTTCTAATATTGCCCAAGTTTATTTATTCGGAACATTTTTGAAAAATTTTCTTCACCCAGAGTGGTAAGCCTGTTGAACACACTTCCACAGAAAGCAGTTGAGAACAAAACATTCAATGTTTTCAAGAAACAGTTGTAGTTCTTAAAGGGATCAAAGGAATGGGGAGAAAGCAGGAATAGGGTACCGATTTAAATGATCAGCCATGATCATATTGAATACCGGTGCAGGCTTGAAGGGCTGAATTGCCTGCTTTAGCTCCTATTTTCTACATTCTGCTGTGCTTAACTGAGATTTTGCAATGTTTATATGTAGTGTGAAATTTGTAGTTGAAAAATGTTTCAGAATGCTAGCGTTTTAAAACTTTTTTATATAGATTCACAGAGCTATAGCTTGTTTATGATGAGCTGCTTCTCACATTTAAGTGCAGTTTGAAAGGTTTGACATTTTAATGTTCAATTTATCCTTTGAACATGAAACATGATGCATCAAATGAGATGCAAATATTTGAAAATTTCTTGCAATGCTGCTCTGAAGCACAGTTCATGACTATGTAAGATGGATAGTTTTCACAAGTAATAATTTTTCTATTGACAATCCTACAATTTTCACAATGCTTACAGACCCAATGTGTCTGAGCTGGCTCTCTGCAAGATCAATTCAGCTAGGCCTATTGGCCTGCCCTTCCTCTGAAAATCCCCTCTTTCAATGCTTATCCTATTACCTTTACCCATTGAATCTGCTTCCACCACACACACATCCTAACCATTTGCTGTGTAAAAAGATTTTTCCTTATGTTGATTTTGTCATTATCCAACCTAAATCTGAGTCCTTTGGGTAGAGGGTGGTGCTGGGAAAGCACAGCTGCTCAGGCAGCATCCAAGGAGCAGGAGAATTGACTTTTCAAGCATAAGCTCTTCATCTTCCTGAAGAGCTTATGCTCGAAACATCGATTCGCCTGCTCCTCAGATGCTGCCTGACCGCTGTGCTTTTCAAGCGCCACACTCTTCAATTCTGATCTCCAGCATTTGCAGTCCTCATTTTCTCCTTCGAGTATTTCTCCAACTCAGGAACTTCAGGCTAATTGCAGCATTTTCTGCTGCTGTTACCTTAGATCAACAAATTCAGCATAAAATATGACCAAGGGGACTCAATATTTCAGGGTACTTGATGTTACAGAAGAATAGGCAAAAAGGAAAAGGAGGTGGGGTAGCTTTGTTAATTAAGGATGATATCCAACCGTTGTAAGTTGTGAAACAAGCGCAACAAATTATGATGGGGAAATGGTTTGGGTGTAATAAGGAATGGCGAGGGAAAGTCATGGATGGGAGTCATTGAGGCAACTCTTCAGGACCCTATCAATTAGAACAAAGTATACAAGATGAGGGGAAAATAAAGTCTAAGTACAAATACACAGTAATGTGAAAGAAAACAAGTGCTGAATACAATGAAACAAAGCATGGCACAGCTTCTTTGCAAAAATCTGCAATTTAAAGCTACGAGAATGGTAATCAAGTACCCATGGTCAACTGTCGTCAGCTGGTTCATTAACAAACTTCAGTGAAGGAAATCTACCATCCAACCATGCTACCTGGTCTGGTCTACACTATTCCAGACCACAGCAATGTGGTTGTTAACTGCTCACTGAATTCTTTTCAGTTTTAAATGTGTCCCCTTGGGGATGGGTAAAGCTGGCATAGCCAGTGACATTCACAGTTTATGAATGAAAAAAAACATTAACCTCATGAGCTTGCCATGGTTTAGTTGGATGATAGGACCCATAAGTTGCACGGATAGAATTGCAGTGAGAATTACAATGTATCACATCCTCTAATAAGTAAACCAGTGAGATATTTTCATATTAAACAGATTTTTGCTTGGGAATGAACAGGGAAACAAAGGCCCTGTGTTGATTTTGAAGGTTTTTTTTACTTGATCCAATAATGTAACTACTGACCGTATAGTTCTCAGCTGAAGATCACAAAAAAAGCATTGCCACAGGCATACAGCTTCTCTGTAGGGATTGTCAAAACAATTTTGCATCAACTACTCAAGGGGTGGTGTTAACCAGTTGAATTGGTATGACCTCTGACACAACAAACAAACAACCATTTTGTCTCAAAATCAATGCTGTATTTGTCTCATTGATCTACAGGAATCAAGTCTGTTTAAAATACAGAAACCAAAGTACAGAGCAGAAAGAAAGAAATGGCAGCTGATGTATGAAGTAACTACAGAGTAAAAGCCCAGATATATAAACACAGATGCTGCTTTTTTTGTCCAGCAAGTAAAACATGGCAAAATTTACATATGACCAAGAAATGAAGAATCAGGCAGAGTAGTTCAGTCAGAACCACACTGCAAGAAAGACCTGTTTAAGCACTTCATTGCTAACAGTATTTTATTAGAAATGTTACTATGAGATTTGATCCTAAAATACTACTTTGTTTTGTATACAGATTCCATAAAAACACTGCACAATTACACAAGGTCCACACTGAATGTCCTTGTCAGCCACTAAGAATTTCTCCCAATACATTGTCTGTGTAGTGGATTGAGAAATAAAATCTTTCTCTGAACTGGGTGCCTAATTGGTCCAACAGTTTTTGTCTCTCCCTCTTGTATTGTGTCTGCTTAATGGATTTACATGTCTCCACTGTTGCACACGGTAGTTTTCCCCCACCCCACAGTATGTTGCCATTAGTTTGGTAGCGCAGCCTTTGTGAAAGACCTGCCTGCGGTTCTTGCATAGTTGAATTGAATATGCTTCTCTGAAACTGAGCTTCAAGCACACTTCCACGTGACACTATAGGAATAACTGTGCTACAAATATCCAGTGAGCTGTTCTGGTTTCAGAAACCCTTTATAAAGGCTACCTAAGTAAAGAATTTAATTAGCATGTTCTGAGTATCAACAGAGTATTTACATTTGTACACGAACCACAAGGACCTGTTCTGCATATCTTGTAATTGTTAATAAGGCAAAACAAATTCAGATTTGTACATTTCTCAGAATACACAGACATTTTTGGGAAGCAAATAAAGTCATTTTTGGCCTCAATAAGAAACATCACAGTGGATTCATTGTAAATTGGTATCTTGATTAATGATACCAATAGCAAACCCTGGGTATTATTAAGATAGTCCGAGGCCTGTAACTGCTGAAAAACAGAACACAAAACTGAAAAGCAAACAAATTGAAGTGAAATAATAAAATTACAAATTCATACAAATTAGGTTTCAAATATTGGAAAAATGTACAAACATGATTTCAGAATTCTTCTCTGCACAAAGAAATCTAGAGATTTATAATTGATAATATATTAATTCCAATTATAAGCAATCTTCTGATATCAAAGTTCAGACTTTATATCCCTCTCAACTGTGCTTCAATTCTATAAATTTACAGGGTTCTCTTCTTGTTGCAGTGCATTATTTGAATCAAAGGATCTCATATACAGGACAGCCGTCACCAGGTCCAAGAACTACCTTGCCTCAACTTCTTTGGGATTACGAGAAGGGGAGTAGTCCCGGGACTCTGAGTTAGTGAGTGGTGTAGTCCTCCGGGGAGAGACAGACCGTGCACTGCCTGCTGGTACAAGAGGAGGTGGAGCACTCAATGCTGCAGTTGGTGGGGTCCTGTTCAAAATACCATTGTGATTGGCAGTGGATGGACTTAGCCTTGGGTAGTGCATTCCACTTATATGAGGCATAAAAGACGGCACATGTGCCAAGTGACTATCCATAGCAGACGTGTGCAAGGCATGTAACCTAGCACGGTCAAATTCTTCCCTTAGATGCAAACGTTCTCTTTCATCTGTATGTCGTAAGCGCTCCTGTTCACGTCTGACCTCCAGAACATGCTCATGATTGTAGTCATGAGGCTCCCTGTCTCTAAATGAACGATCATGCTCATAGAAACCAGCTGATGTTGGGAACCGGTGCATGGAATCTGTGCGTAAAGGGAATTCCATCCTGCGGTGCAAATCAAAGCTCCGGTATGCATCTCGTAAAGGATCCCGGACAGGATCCCATGAAAATCCAGGGTGGGGCAGTCGTTCTCTTCCCGCCAGCGGGTTCATGCCTATGAAAGGTGTTACCATTCGTGCACGGTCCAGCACGTTCATGTTGTTCATCTGGTGGATGCTGCTCATTGTGATGGGCATGGGCCCCATAGAATGACCCAGTGAAAGTCCGTGTATGGATGTGTGGTGAGGTGGCTCATTGTTCCTTGGATGCTGAGATGAGTCCGAACCTATTACCATCACCTCATTATCCTCCTTTCGCTCTTCCTTTATCTTTACATCGTTCTTTATTTTCTGGAGGTCACAGGACGGCTCTGATTTCCTTTCACTGTCTTTGCTCACTGAATTGCTGAGCTTCATGCTTTCACTCAGCACACCTCTGTTGTATGGAGAATTGGGCCTCACAACTGGTTTTGTGTTTTCTTCAGGGGGTAGTCGTCTCTCATGGCTCTGCCCATCTTTTACTGGCGACCGGTTCTCCTTGATTTTATGCTCAGTGCCGGGGAACTCTCTCAGTGGGTCTGTGTGCTCCCTCTCCAGCTCCTTTGACCGATCTCGCTCGGTGCTGCTGTGGTGTCTGTTTGGATCATTCATACTTCGGCTGTTGCTGTGGATGAGGTTGTTGATTTGATGGTTGACTGGGGCAGATGCTGGTGATGATCGGTTGGAGTGCCTGTTTTTCTCCACTCCGTCCCTAGAAAAACATGCCAATGTTTTAAACTGCACGGTACTGCAAACAAATAATCGGTTATTCAAATCTAGTTAACCTGAAAAGTTTGGAAAGTTTGTAGGCAAATCATTTTTAATATGAAATTCTGGAAATATCTCACAGGTCAATGGGACCTTTTAAAGTGAAACGTTGCATGTGGTTGATACATAGAACGTTAATGTTATCTCTTTTGTAATGCTGATGGACAGCTGCATATATCAAAATGAGGCTTTTTTTTCTTACAGTTACGCAGAGCCGAAATGTCTTTTCATAGAATCGCAGAATTATAACTGAATGTTTGCTCGATTCAGTCAACAAAACATAATGGTATTCATTTTAAGTCAGAAATAACAAACTGTTTAGATATTTGATAAGGAATATTTTTTAAGCAATAACTTGTAATGTTTTTGCAGGAATTTGGAAGCAGATTCAACAATAATGTGCAAAAGTGATTTAGGAAAAGAAATATTTGCAGGGCTACAGGGCTAAATTGATAGCTTTTCCTGAGAATTAGCACAGGCGTGAAAGGCAGACCAGGCTCATTGTGCTGTAAAATTCGATGATTCTAATATAATGAACAGACAAATTAAGACTCCCAAAGATTTTACACTGTGGGATTCTAGAACTGATTTTACATTTGATTCTTTAATGATTTGTGTTGCCCATCCCCCTTGCAAAATAAACACAAATGAAGGGATTATTTATCTATGGGTGACATCATCTTCCAGATTACAAATAAATGTGGGCATTAATGTTCCACAACTTGGTTTGGTGCAATGGTTTGCTGCAAAATACAGGCCCACTGACAGGATATCCTATTAGCATTGGCATCCAAACTACGATTGAATATTATAAACTGCTGGAAATTTCAGATGATGGTTGCTTCATTCTGCAGTGGGGTGTAAGGGAAGAAGGGCATCCTGTGTCTTTCTGTGAGTCCCATTGTAATCAAAATTGTCCCAGTGAAGCGAGTCCATATGCACAGCACCCTTTCCAACAGCAACAGTGAACACTGTTCAAAAATTGGATCAATTTGTTCTTGATGATTACATTCTTTGTAACATGTTCTTATTCACATGATGAATTGGAAAATGTTTGTGAGAACCGGATGTGCACAGAACTATTAGTCTATGGAGGAAGATGCTCAGATCAAGAAGAATCAACCCTATAACACATGAAGTGACGTAGATAGAATGTGTTCACACAGGGAACGCTACTGATAGAGAACTCCCACTGAACAAGATGATATAGTTAGGCACGTACCTTTCTTTCTCTCTGTCACTTTTAAGTGAAGATTCTCTTTTCTCCAAATCTCGGTCTCTGTCGTGATTAGTTACCGAGGAGCTTCGTTCAGACTCCCCTGGCTTTGGCCACTGTGGTGGGGTTGGAAATGAAGGTGGAGTTCGATGGAGACGGTTCCACGGTTCATGAGCATTGTTGAGGCTTTGTATTCCTGGAGCTTCTTTGTGACCAAACATACTGTTGGAAGCTAGGCAAGTAGAATATATGGGAAACAAACAAATTAAGTGGAATACTTAAAATCACATGATGGACAAGATTCTATGATGTACTGTTTTGCCAAGCCAAACAAAAAACACTTGGAGCTGGATTTGGACATTGACAGTCAAGTTTTCACAGTTGAGTTGTTTATTTGAAGTAGACTTAGAACAGGGACACAGTAAAGACATTTAGTCTTGATGGAGCATACTCCATGCCACCATACAGCTATACTGGTGGAAGCTTGCACTTATGAAGCCAGAATGTCTTTGTTACACCCAGATGGTTCGAGTCCCTTAATGAGTCAAGTGTAAAAACTCAGTCTGATGTCTGTACTATTGATTGAGAAAGAATGCTCACGCTGCTGGGGCAGCTCCAACATAACCTGCATGACAGCAATAATTGCGAGATTTAGAAAGTGGGATAAGCAATGCAACATTATCACATCATCAGCTGCATTCTTCTGATTTTTTAAAGGGACTTGGCAAAGATGTCAGCAGGACGTGTGTGTGTGTGTGCGTGTTAATGGAGAGAGTGAGGACTGCAGATGCTGGAGATCAGAGCTGAAAATGTGTTGCTGGAAAAGCGCAGGTCAGGCAGCATCCAAGGAACAGGAGAATCGACGTTTCGGGCATGAGCCCTTCTTCAGGAATGAGGAAAGTGTGTCCAGCAAGCTAAGATAAAAGGTAGGGAGGAGGGACTTGGGGGAGGGGCGATGGGAATGCGATAGGTGGAAGGAGGTCAACGTGAGGGTGATAGGCCGGAGTGGGGTGGGGGCGGAGAGGTCAGGAAGAAGATTGCAGATTAGGAAGGCAGTGCTGAGTTCGAGGGATTTGACTGAGACAAGGTGGGGGGAGGGGAAATGAGGAAACTGGAGAAATCTGAGTTCATCCCTTGTAGTTGGAGGGTTCCCAGGCGGAAGATGAGGCGCTCTTCCTCCAACCATCGTGTTGCCATGGTCTGGCAATGGAGGAGTCCAAGGACCTGCATGTCCTTGGTGGAGTGGGAGGGGGAGTTGAAGTGTTGAGCCACGGGGTGGTTGGGTTGGTTGGTCCGGGTGTCCCAGAGGTGTTCTCTGAAACGTTCTGCAAGTAGACGGCCTGTCTCCCCAATATAGAGGAGGCCACATCGGGTGCAGCGGATGCAATAGATGGTATGTGTGTGGAGGTGCAGGTGAATTTGTGACTGATATGGAAGTGTCCCTTGGGGCCTTGGAGGGAAGTAAGGGGGGGAGGTGTGGGCGCAAGTTTTGCATTTCTTGCAGTTGCAGGTGAAGGTGCCGGGAGTGGAGGTTGGGTTGGTGGGGGTTGTGGACCTGACGAGGGAGTCATGGAGGGAGTGGTCTTTTTGGAACGCTGTTAGGGGAGGGGAGGCAAATATGTCCCTGGTGGTGGGGTCTGTTTGGAGGTGGCGGAAATGACGGCGGATGATACGTTGGACATGGAGATTGGTGGGGTGGTAGGTGAGGACCAGTGGGGTTCTGTCCTGGTGGCGGTTGGAGGGGCGGGGCTCAAGGCCAGAGGAGCGGGAAGTGGAAGAGATGCGGTGGAGGGCATCGTCGACTACGTCTGGGGAGAAATTGCGATCCTTGAAGAAGGAGGCCATCTGGGTGGTACGGTTTTGGAACTGGTCCTCCTGGGAGCAGATGCGGTGGAGAGGAAGGAATTGGGAATATGGGATGGCATTTGTACAGGGGACAGGGTGGGAGGAGGTGTAGTCTAGGTAGCTGTGGGAGTCGGTCGGTTTATAGTAAATGCCTGTGTCGATTTGGTCACCCGAGATAGAAATGGAAAGGTCTAGGAAGGGGAGGGAGGAGTCTGAGACAGTCCAGGTGAATTTGAGGTCGGGGTGAAAAGTGTTGGTAAAGTGGATGAACTGTTCAACCTCCTCATGGGAGCACGAGGCAGCACCGATACAATCATTGCTGTAGTGGAGGAAAAGGTGGGGGGTGGGGCCAGTGTAGCTGCGGAAGATGGACTGTTCCACATATCCTACGAAGAGGCAGGCATAGCTGGGGCCCATGCGGGTGCCCATGGCTACTCCTTTGGTTTGGAGGAAGTGGGAGGATTGGAAAGAGAAGTTGTTCAGGGTGAGGACCAGTTCAGTCAGTCGAAGGAGGGTGTCAGTGGAAGGGTACTGGTTGGTACGGCGGGAAAGGAAGAAGCGGAGGGCTTTGAGTCCTTCGTGATGAGGGATGGAGGTGTACAGGGACTGGATGTCCATGGTGAAGATAAGATGTTGGGGACCGGGGAAGTGAAAATCATGGAGGAGGTGGAGGGTGTGGGTGGTGTCCCGAACATAGGTGGGGAGTTCTTGGACTAAGGGGGACAGGACCGTGTCGAGGTATGCAGAGATGAGTTCGGTGGGGCAGGAGCAGGCTGTGACAATGGGTCGGCCGGGGCAGTCAGGTTTGTAGATTTTGGGTAGGAGGTAGAAACGGGCAGTGCACGATTGTGGGACTATGAGGTTGGAGGCAGTGGATGGGAGATCCCTGAGGTGATGAGGTTCTGGATGGTCTGGGAGATGATGGTTTGGTGGTGGGAGATGGGGTCATGGTCAAGGGGGCAGTAGGAGGTGGTATCTGCGAGCTGGCGTTTAGCCTCAGCGGTGTAAAGGTTGGTGTGCCAAACTACCACCGCGCCTCCCTTGTCTGCTGGTTTGATAGTGAGGTTGGGATTCGAACGCAGGGAGTGGAGGGCTGCACGTTCCGAGGGTGAGAGGTTGGAGTGGGTGAGAGGGGTGGAGAGGTTGAGGCGGTTAATGTCGCGGCGGCAGTTGGCTATGAAGAGATCGAGGGCAGGTAAGAGGCCAGCACGGGGTGTCCAGGAGGATGGGGTGTGTTGGAGGCGGGAGAAAGGGTCGTCAGAGGGTGGGCGAGAATCTTGGTTGGAGAAGTAGGCACGGAGGTGAAGGTGGCGGAAGAATTGTTCGATGTCACGCCGCATGTTGAACTCGTTAATCCGAAAGCGTAGGGGAATGAAGGTGAGGCCTCTGCTGAGGACTGATCTTTCATCCTCAGAGAGGGGTAGATCTGGAGGGATGGTGAAAACACGGCAGGGCTGGGAGCTAGGACCTGGTGTGGGGCTGGAGCTGGGAGTGGGGGCAGGGACAGAGATCGGCGTGGGGGCGGAGTTGGGCGTGGTGACGGAGATCGGTGTGGAGGCGGGGTTAGACGTGACGGAGATCAACGTGGGGGCAGGGTTAGACGTGGTGACGGAGATTGGCGTGGGGGTGGGGTTAGGCATGGTGACGGAGATCGGCGTGGGGGCGGAGACACATGCGGCGCTGTGGTCATTCAGGTTAGTGATGTCACCGGGGGCGGAAGTGGCTGCGGCGGTGGCAACTTAAGGGACGGAAGTGGCTGTGGCGACAACAGAGACAGTGTTATTCTCGATAGCCGCAGAGGTCGCGAATCTGTTGGCGATGGTCTTCCTGGCGATCGCAGAGGTGGCTGTCTGGGCGGCGTTCGCGGAGGCTGCGAGGTCGGTGGGGGCGCGGAGGCTGCGAGGTCGGTGTGTATTGTAATGGCCTATTAAGATAGCTAACTTCTCCATGAAGAAAACACATTGGCAAACTGCCACAGCTAGTAAAAACAAGTAATTGCACTCCTTCCTTTTTATAAAATTCATTCATGGGATAAGGGCAATACTGGCTAGGGCTTGCATCTATTGCCCATCCCTAATTGCACAGAGGGCAGTTAAAGGTCAACTACATTACTGGGGGTTTGGAGTCATATGCAGGTCAGACTAGGGAAGGCTGACAATTTCCTTCCCTAAAGAACTTTAGGGAATTGGATGGGTTTTTCTGACAATTGACAATGGATTTACAGTCATCATTAGATTCTTAAGGACAGATTTTTTTTTATTGAATTCAATTCATTTGCCATGGTAGAATTCAAATCCAGGTCCCCTGAACATTACCGGGACAAAAACAGAAATTGCTGGAAAACCAAGTCTGGTAGCATCTGTGAACACAAAGCAGAGTTAACGTTTTGGGTCCAGTGACCCTTCTTTAGAACTTACTGTAGCTAGAAAAAGGTTGGTATATATGATAAAGATGGGATGGGAGAATGGGAAAAGACTAAAAGATAGGTGGAGATGGAGCCCTGAGAGAACGAACAACAGTTGGGCAGACAAAGGAATGGGTAAAGGTCAGCCTGGGAAAGTGGATAGCTGCTAAATGGGGACCAGCAGCCCATGTTACAACAAGGCCTGCTATGTGGGGTTTGGAGTAAGAACATGGGAGAAGAAGTGTTCCACCCCTAAAATTACTGAACTTGATATTGAGTCCAGAAAACTGTAGGGTTCCCAAGTGAAAAATGAGGTGCTGTTCTTTCAGCTTCGTTGGGAGCAATTGCAAAAAGCCTGAGAAAGAGATGTTAGCCAGGGAACATGGTGGTGTGTTGAAGTGGCAGGCAACGAGAAGGTCAGGGCCATTTTTGTATACAGAACATGGGTGTTCTGCAAGCCTTCATCCAATCTGTGCTTTGTCTGGCCAAGTACAGAGGTCCCACACTGTGAGCAGCGAATACAGTGGATTAGATTAAATGAAATGCAGGTAAAACACTGCTTCACCTGGAAGGTATGTCTGGGGCCCTGGATAGTGAGCAGGGAGGGAGGGAGGAAATAATTGGGCAGATGTAACACTTCCTGTGTCTGCAAGGGAAGGTGCTTGGAGTGGAGGAAGAGTGGACCAGGGTATCCAAGAGAGAACAGTCCCTGCAGAAGGCTGACAAGAGAGTTGAGAATATTTGTCTGGTGGCTGCATCCCATTGGAGGTGTCAGAAATGGTGGCTAATCCTTTGGATGCGAATACTGGTGGGTTGGTAGGTGAGGATAACAGGCCTCTATTGCTGTGTGGAAGACCGGGGTGAGAGCCAAAGTACAGGAGATGGATCGGACATGGCTGAGGGTCCTGTCAACAATGGTGGCGAGGAATCCTTGGTTGAGGAAGGTGGTGGACATTGTGAAGGCCTCCTTGTCTAAGTTGGCATCATCGAAACAGGTATGGAGGAACTGGGAGAATGTAATAAAGTCTTTGTAGCAAGCAGAGTGTGTGTGTATAATCAATGGGAGTGTATGAGAGTTGGTGGGTTTGTAATGGATATTGGTGGCCACCCTATCCCCAGAAATGGAAACAGAGATGTCGAGGAAGGGAAGAGTCAGAGATGGACTGGTGAAAGTGAGAGCAGGGTGGCAATTGTAAGTGAAATAACTTTTCCCATTCCGGATGAGAGGGGAAAGCAGCACTGATGATGTCAATGACGTACTAGAGAACGAGTTGTGGATGGGGGCCACTATTGGACTGGAACAAGTAAAGATTCAGGCACAACTGGGCCCAATGCAGGTACCCACGGTCACCCTTTGACCAGAATAAAGTGGGAGACATTAAAGGAGAAAATATTTGGGTCTCTAGATTAAGAGTCCAGAGATAATACCAATCTAAATAAATACATTATCTGAAAAAAAGTGTTAGGACAACACAATGAATAATGATACTTTAGATTTACAATACGAATGTCCACTAACCAAGTGCTGGGTTGCCTAATCCTCCAAAGGCACTCGTGCTGAGGTTTCCAAGGCCACCATAGGTGTTTGTTCGACTGAATGGATCTGTAAAATGACATGGATTTAAAAAACAGTCAGCCATTGCTAGAAAAGACTTAGAGGTCTGAGGATATGCATTTAATTTTGCAGACTGACTCTCAGGTGAGATTTACTGTAAAATGGTGTTGACCATTCCTTTAGAAGGTTTGATGTATAAATAGCTCACTTTAATACCAGGCAGCATCTTGTTTCTAACTGCCTAATAAAACCTGTCTGAACGCGTGCAAACTTTTCCAAGCTAGTAAAACAGCAGGCATATAGGTTAGTTAAACTAAAGTTCAATGACTTGAGAACAGGTGTTTTTGTTCTGCACCTGTGGGCTGCGCAGAGGCTCAGTGGTTAGCACTGGTGCCTGACAGTGCCAGGGATCCGGGTTTGATTCCAGCCTCGGGCAGCTGTCTGTGTGGAGTTTGCTCATTCTCCCCGTGTGCGCATGAGTTTCCTCTGGGTGCTCAGGTTTCCTCCCACAGTCCAAAGACGTGCAAGTTAGGTGCATTAGCCATGCTAAATTGCTCACAGTGTTCAGGGATGTGTAGACGATGTGCATTAGTCAGGGGAAATGTAGAGTAATAGGATAGAGGAATGGGTCTGGGTGAGAAACTCTTTAGAGGGTCGGTGTGGACTTGTTGGGCCAAATGGCCTGTTTCCACACTGTACGGATTCTAATTCTATTTATTTATTCAAAACAACTGAAAATATCCAGACTTGACTGTTAAAATTTATTTTCATATCCTAAAACTAGATTTTCCAACCACTGATAAAGAAAAAAAGTAGAACACCAAGTCCTTAAGATTTCACACTCAATTTGTCTAAGGTTTCTTATTCACACCAGACTCAAAGAATGCTCCAGTGTGATATTTAAAAGATAATTTTATTCTAACTTGCCACACAGAAAATCTACTAGAAAGCATGTTTTACTATGATAAACTTTCATTTTAACTCATTTGACAAGAACTCACGAAAACTATACCGAAATTGATGTAATTACAATTAACAACTACACTGCCTATGTTTCTTTTGTACATGCTGGTTTAGGTAAAAGAGCTATTTTATCCTTGAAGCTAACATCCCTTGAAGATATTTATGATTATCACAGTAGAAAATGCTGTGTTGTGTGATTCTATGTACACGGGCGGCACGTGGCACAGTGGTCAGGACTGCTACCTCACAGCGCCAGAGACCTGGGTTCAATTCCCGCCTCAGGTGACTCTGTGTGTGGAGTTTGCACATTCTCTCCGTGTCTGTGTAGGTTTCCTCCCACAATCCCAAAATGTGCAGGTTAGGTGAATTGGCCATTCTAAATTGCCCGTAGTGTTAGGTGAAGGGGTAAATGTCGGGGAATGGGTCTGGGTGGGTTGCTCTTTGGCAGGTCAGTATGGACTTGTTGGGCCAAAGTAAGTAATCTAATCATAAGTTTCAGACAACACTCCCTGTTTAAAAGGTTAAGTGCGAAAAATAAGTGGCATGGAATTACTTTCCCTCAGGCAATTTGTTTCAGCTTGCTGTTATTTCTGTATTTGAAGAATCATGGAATTGTTATTGTGCAGTGCATGTTACCCACCTTGTCTGCACCAGCTGTCTGAATAAACACTGACTTAGCACTATGCTGTTGGCCTTTCCCCATAATGTTGTAGAGAGTTAAAAATCACAACACCAGGTTACAGTCAAACAGATTTATTTGGAAGCTTTAGCTGTGGAGTGCTGCTCCTTCATCAGGTGGTTGTGGAGTATAAGTAAGACACAGAATTAATAGCAAAAGTTCTTATATTCCACAGCCACCTGATGAAGGAGCAGCGCTCCAACAGCTAGTGCTTCCAAATAAATCTGTTTGACTGTAACCTGGTGTTGTGTGATGTTTAACTTTGCACACCCCAGTCCAACACTAGCATCTCCAAATCATAAATGTTGCAGAGTATTTCTATTTAAATAATCACGTAAGTCCCTTTTGAATGCCTCGATTTAACCTTTCTCCACCACAATCCCAAGCAGTGCATTATAAACCTGAACTACTCGCTAGGTGGAAGCATTTCTTCTCACATCACATTTACTTTTATGCCTCTTAACCACTGGTTACTGTTTCTTATCACTCAGCAACAATGCTACTGTTCCCTTTATTCCATAAGCTATGATGTTTCTCTTAAAATCTGGCATGTGCACTGATCAACAGCATTACACTCATCAACTCTTTGTACTACCTCTTCAAAGAACTCTTCTTAAGAAATGCATGGTGACTCTCCCTAAATAACCCATATTTGCCGATATGACTATTAATTCTATTCCAAATTACTGTTTCTACAGAAGGTTTTCCATTACTTTAACTAGTCTATAATTGCTGGGCTTCTCTTTAGTATCTTTTTTAAACAAGGCCATGATATTTGCAATTCTCCAGCTGTCTGATACCACCCCCGTGTCCAGGGAATACCGAAAGATTCTGGCCAGTGCCTATATAATTTCTGTTCTTGTTTCCTTCAATATTGTTGGATGCATTCCATTCTGTCCAGGTGCTTTGTTAATTCCAAGTATTAACAGCTTAACTGATATCACTGCTTCATCAATTTTGAACCTTTTCCGTGACTAAGTTTTCTCCTCTGTCAAATTACTTGGATAGCATCTGGTTCCTTAGTAAAGATAAATACTAAACATGCATTTATTATCTCAGATGTGCTCCCTTCTTTTACCTATAAATTTCCATGTTAGTTCTTAATGAGCCCTATTCCTCCTTTTACTACCCAAGACCTCTTTTGGAGTATGGAGTCTAGCTCTGGTTGCCCTGTTGTAGGAAGGATATTGTTATGCTGGAGAGGATTCAGAAAAGATTTACCAGGATGTTGCTGGAAATGGAGGGTTTAAGTTATAAGGACAGACTGGGACATGTTTCACTGGAGCAGAAGAGTTTGAGGGGTGACCGTATAGAAGTTTATAAAATCTTGATTTGGAAATGCCAGTATTGGACTGGGGTGTACAAAATTAAAAATCACACAACACCAGGTTATAGTCCAACAGATTTAATTGGAAGCACTAGCTTTTGGAGTGCTGCTCCTTCATCAGGTGATTGTGGAGAATACAACTGTAAGACACAGAATTTTACTGGCCTATAGAAGTCTGGCGTTCCCTTTACATTAAACGCTCGTCTTTTTTCGCTTCTCTTATTTGCTTTTTCACTCAACTTGGTTCTCATATGTATCTGCTATTTGACTCTTGTCAGTGCATGCTTTATCATAATTGTAACTTCTTTTCATCCAGGAGAGCTTTGGATTTATTTGCCCTCCTTTTCCTTTTGAGGAAATATATCTTGACCATATCCAAACCATCTCTTTAAAAATAGTTCAATATTCAACTACAGGCCTTCCTGCCAACCTTCTACTCCAGTGTGTCTGGTTCAGTTCTGTCTTGCCCCATTCAAGTTGGTTTTTCCCCAATTAACTTCTTATTCTGGATTGCCCATTCCTTTTTCCACCATCATTCTAAATCTTATGATACAATGATCACTTCACCCTACATGTTCCCCTGCTAATAGTTGATCAATTTGTACCACCTTGCTCCTGAGAGCCAGGTCTAACTGTGCCGTCATGTTGGACTGTACATATACTGCTCTAGAAAACTTTCCTAAACACAATCTAAGAATGATTTATCTCATTTGTCCTTAATATAACCACTATCTGAACCTATATTTGGGGTACTTAAAGTCCTTAGTTATACCTTTCTATAATGCTTGTACCTCTTTATAATTTCATTTCAGATTTGCCTCTACATCTTTCCCAGTAGCCTTAGACTGCATTGAGCAATGTACTTGCACCTTTCAGTAATGGAGAGTTTCAGAGGACTGGAAAATTGCTTGCTTGGTTTAAAAGGGAGTAACGCAAAAGACAGAAACTTATAGGCTGATTAGCCTAACCTCAGTGGTGGGCAAGGTTTCGAAGTCCATTGTGAAGGATGAGAATTCTGAATACTTAGAAATGTATGGTAAAGTTGGGCAAAATCAGCAGGTTTTGTCAAGGACAGGTCTTGCATGACGAGTCTGCTAGAGTCCTTTGAGGTGGTAATGAGCAGGTTTGACCAGGGAGAGCTACTGGATGTCATCTACCTGGACTTCAAGGTGTTGCACAGAAATCTGTTGAGTAAGATAATGGCCCATGGTGTTAGAGGCAAGGTAGATAGAAGCTTGGCTGTCTGGCAGGAAGTAGAGAGTAGGGATAAAAGGGTCTTTCTCAGGATGGCAGCTGGTGACAAGTGGTGTCCAGCAAGGGCCAGTGTTGCGATCACAACGTTTCACTTTATACATTAATGATCTAGATGGAGGAACTGAGGACATTCTGGCTAAGTTTGCAGATGATACAAAGATAGGCGGAGGGACAGGTAGCATTGAGGCGGCAGGAATGATTTGGACAGGTTAGGAGAGTGGGCAAAAAGTGGTAGATGAAGTACAATGTGCGAAAGTGTGTGGTCACGCACTTTGGTAAGAGGAGGAGGCATGGACTATTTTCTAAATGGGGAGAAAATTCAGAAATCTGAAGTGTAAAGAGACTTGGGAGTTCCAGTCCAGGATTCTCTCAAGGAAATTTGCAGGTTGAGTTAGTAGTTAGGAAGGCAAATGCAATGCTGGCATTTATTTTGAGAGGATTGGAATATAAAAGCAGGGATGTGTTTCTGAGGCTTTAAAAGGGTCTGGTCAGACCACATTTGGAGTATTGTGCACAGTTTTGGGCCCCATATCTCAGGAAGGATGTACTGGCCCTGGAGTGGATTCAGAAGGGGTTCACGAGAATTGTCCCAGGAATGAAAAGCTTAACATTTGAGGAGTCTGGCTCTATATTCAGTTGAGTTTAGATGGATGGGGAGTTGGTGGTGGTGGTGGGGGAGGAGAATCTAATTGAAAATTATACAATATAGAGTGGGCCTGGTCAGAGTGGATGTTGAGAAGATGTTTCCATTGGTAGGAGAGACTAGGACCCAAGGGCACAGCCTTAGAGTAAAGAGAAGACCTTTCAGAACGGAGATAAGGAGAAACTTCTTCAACCAGACAGTGGTGAATCTTTGGAATTCTTTGCCACAGAAGGCTGTGGAGGCCATGTCATTGAGGATATTTAAGACAGAGATAGACAGGTCACTGATTGTCATGGGGATCAAGGGTTATGGGGAGAAAGCGGGAGAATGGGGTTGCGAAATCTTCTGCCATGATTGAATGGCAGAGCAGACTCTAATGACTTGAATAGCCTAATTTCTGCTCCTGTGTTTTATGGTCTAATCTGAGATTGCTAATCTATTTGAAAAGGGATTCCTCAACAACAACAAAAAAAAGAGTTTGAGAACCATAGCCCAGTCTTGTCGAAGGTTTGGAACCAGCAAACATTGACAGTCAGATTATATTCAGGGATCAAGAAAGACTCATTTCACGCAGACTTGGAAAAAAAATTGTGTTACAGAACTGATCACTCCCATGGTCAAACTGCTGCAGGACAGCTACTATACTGGGATCTGTTCAACAGCGTGGAAAATTACAAAGGTATGTCAGCTTAGTAAAAGCAAGGCAAATCCAACCTAGCCAATTACTATTGCATAATCCTACTCCTGATCTTCAGTAATGTAAGCAAAAAGCATCTGCAACAGTGCCATTAAGCAACAGTTACTCAGTAATAATTTGCTCACAGATGTTCATGTTGGGTTCTGTCAAGGCTACTGAACTTCAGTCCCTTAAGTCCTCCATAATTATGACTCAAACTTATTCAATCAGCTATATCAATGACCAGGTGAATTTTCATAGGTAGAGGAAGCCATGTAAGATTCTGTTTAGCTGATGCCTTCAGGCTGCAGTGTCATTAGTGCAGAATTTTCCATCTCAGTGAAATAAGCCTTTTAAAAAAAAACAGCAGAGTTGGTTTCAAGTCCAAGGAGTAGACTTTGTAGCTGCAAAAGAGTGAACCGGCACCTTATAAATTGATGTTGAAACGCTAGTGGAGCCTTCGTTATTAAAACCAGGAAATAGCAGTGATATCACAAGGTACTGCAACCCGCTGAATTGCAACAGGTACTATTATAGTATCCCTTCTGGAAAAGAAAGCAGCTGAGGGAACTGTTAAGTGAAAGAAAACCTGATCATAATTTTATTTAGCTGTGACTAAATGCAATGTGAGCAATTGCTTTGTCAAACCCAAGTATAAGGTTGCATATTTGTAAATATTCACTCACTCATCCCCTTTCCCCAGCCCACAGTTCTCACCTGCCAGGTGACCAGTGGGTAAATAGTTGCTGTGGTGATGAGGTGGAGGTCCAAAGGTGGTTGCAGCTGGATGTGCATTACCTACAAAGAAAGGACAAAAAAAAGCCACGGTTAAATGAAGGATAAAGGAGTCAAGAAAAGCTGAAAGCAACAATCCATCAATACTGTTAACAAGTCATCAGAGAATAGAGATACATAGGGTCATTTCAGTGAACACGTACATATAGTTCAAATTATTACTATATCATCAACCCAGGAGGCAGCTTTCTGTTGAAATGGAAATGCATTGAAACATATCTTTTACTCTCCTTCCAAATGACTGATGGCGGCTGTCATTTTCCAATCCGCCAAGATCTCAGGACACATCTAACAGATGAGAACCCGAGTGACGGGTTTTAAATGAGATCACTTACAAACTTTTGTAATGCACAGGACACCAGCAAGGCGATAATGAAGATCCACCAGAGAAACAAAAGGAAATGCTGCAAAGTGGCAGTACGTTATCGAACACAGTATTGGCTGGGCAGCCAACCATCTGTCTTCTGGACAGCTAGTCAAAGTTAACACATATCTACTAGGATACCAAAGATATCAGCACATCTGCAGTGCCTGGAAGGAGGGAGGTGTTTTTCAATGTTCCAGCAGCAGGGGGATAAAAACAATACACAATCAGTGAACATTTCATCTGATGGTAATTTAGTTAACGTTTTGAATCGCTATATTTTGTTGACTTCCAGGAAACCTTCATCAGATATCTAGTGAACTGCATCTACGTCATCATGGCTTTCGTGTAGTAAACACCCGACATGCTGGCAGTGATAAATACTTTAGGAAAGATGATTGAAAGAAGTGATAAGTAGTAAGATGGAAGGGGTTAGGAAGTTCAGGAAGGTAAGGGCTGAAACGGGACTACAGAGATAGGATTAGGGCAAAGGCGTTCAGAGGAGGATCTTGATTTAGTTGCGCTTGGGGTCAGACCAATAGGCAAGTGGAACCTAGTGCACTGAAATTCTGGATGAATCACCAATCTATGGAGGATAGCTGCCAACAAAGTCCAATCTGTATTGTCGAAGTAAGGATGGCTCATTATTTTAAACTGAAATCAGCTTTAGTCTAAACACTCATTAATGTTTAAAGATTTAATTCAGACCAAGGTGTAAAATTAATATATATATATTATACTGCCATTAAGATCAGAGAAAGATGAACTTTAGATCGATTCTCACTTGCTAAGAGGTTGAACCTAAAACTAAAGATATTGATTACAAGATTTTTGGAATGATTTAAAGTATCAAGCAGAGATGGAACCTAAAACCAGGACCATGACAATGCTGTGGGATCTCAAACACCAAATAAACTCCACAGGTTCAATCATCTAGTTTGGATGCAACATTTAGCAAACAGGCTTTCTGAAAAAGTTGCTGATTTCTTGGACGGACAACAAAACCATCGGATGCTTTATTAATAGGAGCAACGAGAAACCCAAAGAACGCCATTCCCAAGTTGAAACTTGCCATTCCTTTGTACTAGGTGTCAGAAAGATAAATGCACTAATCCATTCTCTTGGGTTCTGTGAGGTTACGATTAGGCAAAAAAACAAAATACATTCAAAACTGCTTTGCCAAACAACAAAGAACATGAGATATTTTACTGCAGTGCCACCAACCCATATTCTCACCATATTCTTTAATTCCCTTTGTCACCCCAAAATCTATCAACCTTTATTTTGAATATACTCAGCAGATGAATATCCATTACTCTTAAAAGGTACAAAATTCCAGTGACCGAACTGAGTGAAGACCTTTTATCTCCAGTCTAATGGCCAATCCCTTATTTTGAAATTGTGTCCTTATGCTGTTGATTCTTGGCCAACATTTTCTAAGCATCTACCCTGCCAATTCCCTGACAAATTTTCTCTGTTCCAATTAAATCATCTCTATTGTTGTGCATTCCAGCGCGTTTCAGCATGAATGAAGTATAATCTAAGAGAAGAGGAAATAAACATTTCATGTCATCAGGTGACATACCTGTGGTTGAGAAGAGGGGCCTGGCCAGGTCATGTGGATATGAGAATCCAGGAAATATTCCAGGTGCAGGTGGTCGACTAAACAGGTCCAGCTTGCCCCCTATTTCAAGTTTGTGATGGTCCATTGGCATTTGTTGCTTTAAAAGTACAATAAAGTTCTTCAGTATCATGCACCAAAAGTAACCAATTGCTTCATAACATAAACTGGCTGAAAATGCTTTCTGTCTTTATAAAATGGGAGATAGGAGCTGGGAAGTTCCTCAGGGAATGTGAAAAACTTCTTTTGAAAAATTAATTTTTTGTAAACAGTATTCCTGTTGATTGCCTTTTAATTAAGTGCACTTACAAAAAGGAGATTTCAGCTAATAATTTTGGACAGAATTATTTAAAAACATTGTTGCTCTGCTTGAGAGGGGAAGACAGGAGGTGAGACTAAATGGCTCACATACATTGCCAAAATTCTAACATACATGGCAGCTTCTAATGTTGAGTATATTTCTGGGAATATGATGGCATAATGGATTGGTAATCTGGAGGTCCAGGTGAATAATATGAAACTGTTGGTTGAAAACCCACAATGACAGCTGGAGGAGTCCAAATTCAATTAATAATTTGTCAGTTGAAAACTATCCACAGTAAGGTTGACTATGAAGCAATGAATTCTCGTAAAAACCCATCTCATTCACTGATATCCTTTAGGGAATGAAATCTGTTGTCCTTACTTGGTCTGGCTTACATATATTGGCAGATCCATGACAATGTAGTTCACTCTTAGATGCACTCTGAATTATTTTATATTATATTAGATTCCCTACAGTGTGGAAGCAGGCCCTTCGCCCCAACAAGTCCACACTGACACTGAAGAGCAACCTGCCCAGACCCATTCCCCTACATTTACCATTAAATCTATCAAATGATTCAGTTCAAGGGTAATAGTGATATAAAGTAAATGCTGGCCTTGCCAGTGATTCCTACATCCCATGAAAGGATAAAGAAAAAAAAATTCACTTAAACTGATATTTAAAAAAATACTTAGGGAAAAGAGAAAACAAAAATGGTCAATTCTGGGATTGAGAAGGTTTGTTTTTTTAAATACCTTCAGTTTTTGCTGGTGATGGTAGATTTGCCAGGCAATCTGCACATGAACAGCACACCATTTCCCAGGTTTCTGTAAGACACAAGATGCAATACATTTTAGTAGACATGTTTCAACTGCAGTAACAAAAACATGCACGTTTATAGGCTTACTGAAACAAAATGCAAAGCACTTAATAAGAAGCCAAAAGCCTTCTAAAATGGTGTGTACCCAAATATATATGCTGCAAAGTTTGAAGCAAATATTTAACGTGAGGTAATCCGTATGAATAAAAAATTATTTTCAATCCTATGGTAAGACTGCTTTTAATTCGACAAATAAACATATGTACACCAGAACAAGGATATGTAAATCAGGAGATAGAATGCACTTTGCACATGAGATTTGAACTGACTTACTGCATTTAGGAGTGGAATGCCAAGATGACACATGTAGATGACAATACAGTTTTGATTTTATAAAAGTGCTACTTTTATTTGAAGAAATCATAATAATTTAAATTTCAGCTGAATCAGAAACAGTAAAGCTATGTTCTCGGTTCTTCATTTTCAGCAAGAGATTGCTTATCTTCCATGATGAAAGTAAGAAGCCTGATTAAGAGCACCCTCACTAATTCAGGCAATGGAAATTTGTTATGCAAAGGAGAACTTGAAGAATAAGAATTACTGCACCTATGGTGGACAATCTTCTGCTCATGCCACAGCTTATTTTGACACTTCTTTCTGAATGAGAAGAACTTGACTAGGAACTATAGCAGATTGTAAAACAACCTGATGGTGTCATGGCTACATCTCATGAAAGGCACGTCCAAAATGCAACACTAATATTAGGAGCAGTCTGTCATGGCTTCTTTCCAGGCAACTTCTATGGTTAACTTTCTCAAAATTAATACATATTTGGGTTACAGTTCTTCTTGAATGACCCTTGATTTTTCTCAGGGTGATACATTATTATTTTGAGATGGAATAGAGGTCAGTATTAGTGGGACATATTCCATAACCTGCTTATCCATTCCTTATGATAAACTGACCAATGTCTTGTCTTCACAGTTGACTGAATTTCCAATGTGTACAGCAGTAGACTGTTAATACATGCGCCCATAAGGTAGAATCTTGGGTCGCCTTCATCCTTGAGGGCTTAGAATTAAAGAATGATTATCTCATGATCCCAATGATATTTGGATACTAGGGGCATGAAATGAAAATGAAGTCTGTGCACATGTCTGCGTTAGATAAGGCAGCCAAGGTATTATAGTACACAGCTGAGCTGTCTCTATTATTGAGAGCCAAGCCATCAATGTTATTATTTCCAGATCAACAGCACTAACAAGCATAAGGTAGCAGATTCAATAAATCACAGACATCTGTGCAAGACTAAATACTACACTTAAGCATGCTACTTATTTGTTACACTCCCCTGAACTCCAGAATATCTTGTTCACTAAATATAGTGCAAGAGCACACTAACTGCTTACCCAGTAACAATGGATAAACCAAAGCATTCAGTACTTATCATTAACAAATTCCATACTGGTTGAAGTAATTTGAATCTCCCTGCATCATGATTGTAAAGATGTCTACCCAGATAGATAATGGCTTATTATTTGGGTACTGAAGAAGCGAGAGCTTGCCAATTACCATTATTACAATCTGCTTCCTTTTCTGTGACAGTGGAGGATGGAAGGGGAAAAGAAAAATAAATAAAACAGTTCACTTTTCCTAATCATGGCCCAAATGTGTACATAAACCAGCCAGAGAAGCCAACAGCTGTGAACCAACCCACCCTGACCCCCATCAAAAAGAAAAAATAGTTTACAAGTATATTTTGAGAACAATACAAGTAGAAGAATTCAGCAGGATTACTGACTATCCTTGGCTGAATAGGGAGCAAGTCGGGAGCAGGTCAAGCTTAAGAATATAGAAGATAATAGCGGTCAGAACTGTATGTATTCAGAGCTTCTATCATTAATTCTCTTGTAATTAAGAGGGGAAGAAAAGATGAATTAGATCTTCAGGTAACCAAAGAGTGAGCAGGCTAATTTGGAAATGCCCCAAAGAGCCTGAAGTTGTGACCACAAAAATACCTGGTGCCATCAAATTCAAGGTCTAGCTATCAAGTCCAGTAAATTTTATAGTGAAGGATGTTTTGAAGAATTTTTCTGGAAATCCAAAAACAAAAGAGGCAAAATAATTCCAGGACAGCCTTTAAAATGACTTCTATGAAATGGAATCCCTGGCCTAGGACTCATCCCCAGGCAAACTGGGGTCTCAATTAATACTTTTACTCAAGGTATACTTACGCCCATTGGTTTTTGAGGTAGATTTACCCTTTTGAGTGGGAGCTGGAAGAAAACAGTAAACACAAATGAAACAAATAAACTCTTCATGGATGAAACCATGTCAAAAATAGATGTCTTGATTTTTTTTTAAAAACAAAGTCATCCATAAGTTTTCCCCTTGGCCTTCAATTGCAGTCTGCAAAGAAGTGTTGAGGGAAGATAGAAAGCCTTGCAGAAGCACAAAGAGTTTTGAAGTCAGAACTTTGTGATAAAGCCTTCATTTCTCATCCTTTGTTGCCAGAAAGCAAACAAACTTCAATAGATTTCAAAGAAATGTTGCATTCACAATGAATGCATCACTACAGGAATAGAAGTTTTGATGTGTGGGTAACCACGTAAACTCTCAAATGATGCTTAAAAAGCAAATAAGATTTGAAATTGGGCCCCAACGTAGATCACAGAAAGGAGATAGGACAGGTTCAGTAAAGTTTATATAATTTATTTGGTTGGGACTAAGCCAAAAGGCACATAGAATCATGAAACTATGCATTTTGAATATTCTGTATTAATTTTAAATATGAACACACTTGCTGTGTTTATCCATTTAGAGCATTATGGAGGGAAAACCAGCACTAAGTTAATTTGCTCCAAATTACTTAATCACACCGGCAAAATAATATTTACAGAAATGCACACATTATTACAACTGCACAACCCACCAGAGCAAACACAGTTATTTGATTACAGAAATCTTTAATTTTATTTAAGCATTTTCCACAACTTTCAAAGAACAAGAGTTGTTGTCTTTACAACGTTCAGAAATAATTTAAGCTTGCCATTTCCTTACACCAGTGACTGAATTAGATACATCATGGTCTGTTTAGCAGTAAATAAATGATGATGATTTTCATACTTCAGAGTTTTTCCTAAGCTCATGTCTCATTGTAAAAATCTGATTCAACAATTCAGGTTATCTACAAACCGAATTAAATTTAAAAAAAGCTCAGTTTCAAAATTACCCTTTTATCTTTAACATTTTCAAAGTACATACTTCCCCGAAAGAAGTATCTAATTAGAATTTCCACAATATGTGTCAAAATGGAAACGTGCCAGAAATCCCATGTAAGGGTTCCGCAGGCATGAAGCACAGTCCAGAGAAACTCCCAGGCAGATGGAGAAAAGAAAAATAACTCTTCACATTGCGTTTCTTTTGGACCATAAAGTTGAAATCAGGTGCATGAACATTCATATATCAGCATGAAACAGCAGAATGAATTGTTTTTGTGAAGCACAATAATCGAGTAATTCTGCCAGAAGTGATCAAAAAAAGGCAGTCGGCAGCTTGAGGTGCCCACTTAAATTTTAGACAAAACCATACAAACTGGTATTAAAATTAGTTATTAACAAGGTCAGCAAAAAACAAACTTGGGACTTGCATTGTGTATACTTTCAAACATTCTGTTATAAACAAGATGTTTTGGAATAGAAACAAACCAAATTAATAAAGTGCAAGGTTTATTCATAAGACAATTAACCATTGCAAAAAGTTAATCTCACTTACTCTTATTGACTGCCTGTATGGATCTGACAACTGCTAGAAAAGACAGAAAAGTTGCACAATTATATTAACAGAAGCAAAATTTTAATGGGAATTGACAACATAAAAATCTTCTTGGATAAATTAACGAGATTTTGGTCAGCGTCTAATGCAATAAACTCACCTAAATGTGAGTTTATCACTCAGTGGCAATTTCAAAGAACTTTTGGTTTACATGAAACTCATGTTTCTTTTTTAAAAGCTTTCATATTTTCATGTCACCATCAGTAAAATGACATTTTTTTCTTTAACAGCACTTACAGCCAACAAAATAATGTTAACATTTTCACAAAGAAGCTAAACGGTGGCACAGTGGCACAGTGGTTAGCACTGCTGCCTCACAGCGCCGGAGACCCGGGTTCAATTCCCGCCTCAGGCGACTGACTGTGTGGAGTTTGCATGTTCTCCCCGTGTCTGCGTGGGTTTCCTCCGGGTGCTCCGGTTTCCTCCCACAGTCCAAAGATGTGCAGGGTCAGGTGAATTGGCCATGCTAAATTGCCCGTAGTGTTAGGTAAGGGGTAGATGTGGATGGAGGGGTATGGGTGGGTTACGCTTCGGTGGGGCGGTGTGGACTTGTTGGGCCGAAGGGCCTGTTTCCACACTGTAAGTAATCTAATCTAAACTAATAGCACAATATCTATGTTTGCTGTGTGTCGCTGCTAATCATCGCCATCGGTCAAAATATATGGTACATTGTTGCTGTACATTATTGTGTTCACTATCAATGGTCACTTTTTAAAAAAATATACAAATTCTTTGCAGAAGAAGTTATAATTATTCTTGGTAATGAATTCATTTGATCATCCTGATTCATTTTGAATTAGCTGATCTAAATAGATTGCAAAATGTATTCATTTTTCATTTAATCTTTAGGTCAATACATTTTGTTCCAGAAGTACACTGCTGTGTGCATGCAACAAATCATCTTAGCTGTTGCACTGACTGAACTCTGCAGTGGTAAATGTTATAAACTGATTTCAGTCAGGTACCACAAACTGCTAAAGTTCTCTGCTTCCTTAACTCCCTGCCTGGGCGGGAACAAGTTCTGTCTTCACAGCTGTGTTTTAACTTCACTTATTTATTGGAAATTTGAACATTTTCAACAACCAGCATTAACAAAGCTTTAACTCAATTCATCTTTCAGTTATATCTATTGTCCCCATCAAAATCTGTCAACATAAGAACATTTTTTCAGTTTAAATATTCTAGATCAAAACTGCCTTTCACATGTATTAAAATCAACTTTGCATTTTTTCACAAACCCAAAAGGCACATCATTCCCACTGGTTTTCTCCATGTAGTGAAATGAAATATTAACACTATTCATATTCTTTACAACCCTTCTGTGTCTAAAATGGCAACTTCCACATCACAACAGTAACGACATATTTCAAAGTACTTAACTGACCACAACTCTCTGTGGAATGGTTGGGTTATAAAAGCCACCAAATAAATGCAAATCCTGTCTTTTCATGATCCTTTCAGATTATTATAATCTCACTGGATTTTAGTTTTTTATAACTAAAAAAATGGCTTGGAGAATTCGGATTTATTGAGATCTCAACATAAACTTCAGAGCCATTAAAAAGGTCACTGCTTTATATCAAAATATAAGTGTTTGAAATATTTAGGTCTGACAGCAGTGCAGAGAGAAACAGAATTGACGTTTTAAGTCAAATGAGATGCTTACTACTTGAAATATCTGCCAATTCTTGAAATTCAAAAACATACATTTAAATTATTTTGTAGACATTCATTTTCGAATCAAGATATGGGTTAATATTAGATACATCTAAATTTTTGACTTAGAATGTAATCTCACTCAATGTTTACTCAATTGAGAAAATGCATGAGAAACAACCCAATAAGCAAAACTGCTGAAAGCTGCAAAATGTCCCATAGGAGAACTCCTAAGGTGAAAATAACATGATTGATCACTGTTGACTAGCAGTTGCCAGTTTTGTGACCTGAAGAAAGGTTTATATCTTGTGATACACACATTACTGACCTGCAATGACCTTTTGTTAATGTTGGACAAATTCTGACCAAACTGGAAGTCAGGGTTCTGCGTCTTCTGGATATATTTGAATCTTACATTTGATTAGATATCTACTGACACTGTATTAATGGCACAGTATAAATGGGCCAAATTCAGGGAATAGAACCTAGCCTTTTAAATGAAAATAGACAGCAAAGAGCCATTGAAACCAAATCTGATTTCCCATCTGCTTGTGCTGTTTTGTTAATTAGCAATATGGCTTTATACAGAATGAAGTCATTGCTATGACAATGACAGAATGAGGAGTTTTAGGGATCAAAGTTAGATAAAGGGCCAATGAACAAAGGTTTAATAGATTCAATGATTAAACCTGATCTTGTTTCAGGATTTCACCTTGTTGTGCAACCAGCATCAGAGAGACTTCTCAAATACTGTTGCCAAGATGCAGTATTTCAAGGACAAAGTTAAAAATCACACAACACCAGGTTATATACCAATAGATTTATTTGGAAGCACTAGCTTTAAAAACGCTGCTTCTTCATCAGGTGGTTGTGCAGCAGGACCATAAAACACAATTTATAGCAAAAGATTAATGTCAAGTGGCTGAAATATATTAAACAAATTTAGATTAAGTCTTTCATCTTTTAGAATGGTTTTGCCAGTTTCCGGTTTGTTAATATATAAATCGTAGAATTTCTTTTAAGTCACATTCTCAAGACAACTTCAAGTTTTCTAACAAAATGTGTCATCTCAGTTCAGACAGTGCATTAAATGTGCGAGGTTAAAGTTTATCTACGTCCCAATCTTGAATCAAACTAGTTCTATTTTTAAACTGGGATTTACAGAATCTTACATCGATTGACTGTAGGTTCTGCATTTTTGATCAAAATATAATTCTGCAAATACAGATTCACCCTATAAATGTATGTGTGTGTGCATGCAGGAGAGACAGAGAGAGTGTGTGTAAATGTGAGTGTGCGGATAAGAGTGTGGGGGGTGTGTGTGTGCACGTATGAGAGAGGGTCTGTGTTAGTGTGTGACAGAGAGAGAGAGAGAGAGAGAGACACACACACACACAGTGTGCGTGCGCACACCAGCGCTCATGAGGGAGTGTGTAGTGCAGTGGGGCCACCTGTAGTATGACATGAACCCAAGGTCCCAGTCCATGCTCATGGGTACTGAACTTGGCTATCAGCCCTCTGCTCAGCCACATTGCGTTGCTGCCTGTCTTGTAGTCCGCCTTAGAGGATGGTCATCCGAAGATCCAAGGCCGAATGTCCCGGACTACTGAAGTGTTCCCCGACGGGATGGGAACACCCTTGCCTGGTGATTGTTGTGCTGTGTCCATACATCTGTTGTCATAGCATCTGCTCGGTTTCGGTAATGTACGATGCCTCGGGGCATTCTTGCCTGCAGTGTATGAGACAGACAAGGTTGCTCAAGTCATATTTGTACCTGCTGTGTACATGGTGGGAGGTGTCCTCACGTGCAATGACTGTATCCTTGTCGACACTCTGACATCTCTTGCAGTCGTTGCCATGACAGGGTTGTATGATGTTGTGGTCGATATTGTCCTGAAGGCTGGGCAGTTTGTTGCGAACAATGGTGTGTTTAAGATTTGGTGGCTGTTCGAAGGCGAGAAAAGCTGAATAAATCCCCAGGACCTGATCAGGTGTACCCTAGAACTCTGTGGGAAGCTAGAGAAGTGATTGCTGGGCCTCTTGCTGAGAAATTTGCATCATCGATAGTCAGAGGTGAGATGCTGGAAGACTGGAGGTTGGCTAATGTGGCACCACTATTTAAGAATGGTGGTCAGGACAAGCCAGGGAACTATAGACCAGTGAGCCTGATGTTGGTGGTGGGTAAGTTGTTGGAGGGAATCCTGAGGGACTGGAGGTACATGTATTTGGAAAGGCAAGGACTGATTAGGGATAGTCAACATGGCTTTGTGTGTGGGAAATCATGTCTCACAAACTTGATTTGAGTTTTTTGAAGAAGGAACAAAGAGGATTGATGAGGGCAGAGCAGTAGATGTGATCTATATGGACTTCGGTAAAGCGTTCAACAAGGTTCCCAATGGGAGACTGGTTAGCAAGGTTAGATCTCACAGAATACAGGGAGAACTAGCCATCTGGATACAGAACTGGCTCAAAGGGAGAAGACAGAGGGTGGTGGAGGAGGATTGTTTTTCAGACTGGAGGCCTGTGACCAGTGGAGTGCCACAAGGATCGGTGCTGGGTTCTCTACTTTTTGTCATTTATATAATTGATTTGGATGTGAGCATAAGAGGTATAGTAAGTAAGTTTGCAAATGACACCAAAGTTGGAGGTGTAGTGGACAACGAGGGAGGTTACCTCAGATTTCAACAGGATCTGGACCAGATGGGCCAATGGGCTGAGAATTGGCAGATGGAGGTGCTGCATTTTAGGAAAGCAAATCTCAGCAGGACTTATGCACTTAATGGTAAGGTCCTACGGAGTGTTGCTGAACAAAGAGACCTTGGACTACAGTTACATAACTCCTTGAAAGTGGAGTCACAGGTAGATAGGATAGTGAAGGGGGCATTTATTATGCTTTCCTTTATTGGTCAGAGTATTGAGTACAGGAGTTGGGAGGTCATGTTGCAGCTGTACAGGACATTGGTTAGGCCACTGTTGGAATATTGTGTGCAATTCTGATTTCCTTCCTATCGGAAAGATGTTGTGTAACTTGAAAGGGTTCAGAAAAGATTTACCAGGATGTTGCCAGGGTTGGAGGATTTGAGCTATAGGGAGGGGCTGAACAGGCTGGGGCTGTTTTCCCTGGAGCATCGGAGGCTGAGGGTGACCTTATAGAGGTTTACAAAATTATGGGGGGAATGGATAGGATAAATAGACAAAGTCTTTTCCCTGGGGTCTGGGAGTCCAGAGCTGAAAAAATGTGTTGCTGGAAAAGTGCAGCAGGTCAGGCAGCATCAAAGGAGCATGAGAATCGACATTTCGGGCATAAGCCTTTCTTCAGGAATGAGGAGGGTGTGCGAAGCAGACTAAGAAAAAAAGGTAGGGAGGAGAGACTGGGGGGGGCCTTGGGAATGCGATAGGTGGAAGGAGGTTAAGGTGAGGGTGATAGGCCGGAGAGGGGGTGGGGGCGGAGAGGTCAGGAAGATGATTGCAGGTCAAGAAGGTGGTGCTGAGTCCAAGGGTTGGGACTGAGAAAAGGTGGGGGGGGGGGGGGGGGGGGGGGGGGAGGAATGAGGAAGCTGGAGAAATCCGCATTCATCCCTTGCGGTTGGAGGGTTGCTAGGCGGAAGATGAGGCGCTCTTCCTCCAGGCGTCGTGTTGCCATGGTCTGGCGATGGAGGAGGCCAAGGACCTGCATGTCCTTGGCAGAGTGGGAGAGGGAGTTAAAGTGTCCAGCCATGGGGCGGTTGAGTTGGTGCAGGTGTCCCAGAGGTGTTCTCTGAAACGTTCTGCAAGTAGGCGGCCTGTCTCCCCAATGTATAGGAGGTCACATCCGGTGCAGCAGATACAGTAAATGATGTGTGTGGAGATGCAGGTGAATTTGTGACAGATATGGAAGGATCACTTGGAGGGAAGTGAGGGGGGAGGGGTGGGCACAAGTTTTGCATTTCTTGCGGTTGCAGGGGAAGGTGTTGGGAGTGGAAGTTGGGTTGGTGGGGGGTGTGGACCTGACGAGGGAGGTGCGGAGGGAGTGGTCTTTCCGGAATGCTGATAGGGGAGGGGTGGGAAATATATCCCTGGTGGTGGGGTCCGTTTGGACGTGGCAGAAATGACGACGGATGATACGATGTATATGGAGGTTGGTGGGGTGGTAGGTGAGAACCAGTGGGGTTCTGTCCTGGTGGCGATTGGAGGGGCGGGGTTCAAGGGCGGAGGAGCAGGAAGTGGAGGAGATGCAGTGGATAGCATCTTCAACCACGTCTAAGGGGAAAATGCGGTCTTTGAAGGAGGCGGCCATCTGGGTTGTTCGGTATTGGAATTGGTCCTCCTGGAAGCAGATATGGCGGAGACGAAGGAATTGGGAATATGGGATGGCATTTTTACAGGGGGCAGAGTGGGAGGAGGTATAATCTAAGTAGCTGTGGGAGTCAGTCGGTTTATAGTAAATGTCCGTATTGAGTTGGTCGTCTGAGATAGAAATGGGGAGGTCTAGGAAGGTGAGGGAGGAGTCTGAGACGGTCCAGGTAAATTTGAGGTTGGGGTGGAAGGTGTTAGTAAAGTGGTTCAACCTCCTCGTGGGAGCACAAGGTAGCGCCGATACAGTCATTGATGTAGCGGAGGAAAAGGTGGGCGGTGGCGCCAGTGTAGCTGTGGAAGATGGACAGTTCCGCATATCCTACGAAGAGGCAGGCATAGCTGGGGCCCATGGCTACTCCTTGGTTTGGAGGAAGTGGGAGGATTGGAAAGAGAAGTTGTTCAGGGTGAGGACCAGTTCAGTCAGTCGAACTAGATTGGGTTGGGATATCTGGTTGGCATGGACGGGTTGGACCCAAGTGTCTGTTTCCATGCTGTGCATCTCTATGCCTCTATGACTAAGTTAAGGCGTGGGGAAGGTTTTGGCAAGGTGCTAATCCTAACTGATAATGTGTTGCAGGCTGCGAAGAACTTGGCGTAATTTCTCGGCTCCTGGGAAGTACTGGGCAATGAAGGGTACCCTGTCGGTTGCATCCTGTGTCTGTCTCCTGAAGAGATCGTTATGGTTTCTTGCCGTGGCACATTGTAACTGGCAGTTGATGTGTTGAGCATAGTACCTTGTTCTTATTAGGGCCTCTTTGAGTACCTGCAGGTGTACGTCACTTTCCTCCTCATCTGAACGGATCCTGTGTATGTGTAGGGCTTATCCATAGTGGCTGGCTGTTTTAATATGTTTAGGGTAGAAGCTAGAGAAGAGTAGCATCGTGAGGTTATCCGTGGATTTGCGGTAGAGTGAGGTGCTTAGGTGCCCATCCTTGATGGAGATGCGCGTGTCTAATATTGAGACAGATACTAAAGAGTAGTCCATGGTAAATCTGATGATGAAACTCATTGATATCACTGTGTACTTATTTCAGTGACTCCTTGCCAGGGGTCCAGAGGAAGAATATGCTGTCAATATATCTGGTGTATATAGTGTTCATTGGAAGTCTTGTTCAACCTGGCAATGTATCTGGGCACAAATCTGGTCCCCATGGCTGTTCCGTGTGTCTGGATGAAGAATTGCTTGTCAAAGATGAAAATGTTGTGGTCGAGAATGAAGTGGATGAGGTGTAGGATGGTGCTTGGAGATTGGCAGTTGTTGGTGTTGAGTACGGAGGCTGTTGCCGCGATGCCGTCATTGTGGGGTTGCTGGTGCAGAGTGCTGACACATCCATTGTGATGAGGAATGTTCCTGGTCTGACTTGTTCGTGGGTACTAAGTTTCTGTAAGAAATCTGTAGTGTTGCAATAGAAACTGTGGGTCCCCTATACAATGAGTTTCAAGATGACTTCAACATCGGTTCTCACACCAAGGATCCACTCCCTTACAGAAACTCATTGACCGCCACTGGAAGAAACCATAATGGCCTCCTCAGGAGGCCAGACACTGGTTGCAACCAATAGGGTACCCTTTGTTGTCCAGTACTGCCCGGGAGCCACAAAACTATGCCACGGTCTTTGCAGCTTGCAACACATTATCAATAAGGATCAGCACCTCACCAAAACCTTCCTCACACCTCCACTTCTTGCCTTTGAACAACCATTAAACCTTAAACAGACCATTGTTTATAGCAAACTGCCCAGCCTTCAGGACAACATCGACCACATCACCGTACAACTCTGTCATGGCAGCCACTACAAGACGTGTCAGAATGTTGACACGGACACTACCATTACATGTGGGATCATCTCCCACCGTGTATGTGGAAGGTACTCATGTGACTCGGACAACGTTGTCTATCTCATACACTGCAGGCAAGGATGCCCTGAGGCATGGTACATTGGCGAGACCCAGCAGATGCTACGACAATGGATGAATGGACACCGCATAACACTCACCAGACAGGAATGTTCCCTCCCAGTTGGGAAACACTTCAGCGGTCCAGGACATTCGGCTTCACACCTTCGGGTGGACCATCCTCCAAGGTGGGCTTCGAGACAAGCAACAACGCAACGTGGCTGAGCAGAGTCTGATAGCCAAGTTCAGTACCCATGGGAATGGCCTCAACTGGGACCTCGGGTTCATTTCACACTATAGGTGATCCCACTGCATTACACACTCCCTGTCTCTCTCTCTCTCTCTCTCTCACACACACATCTACATACTCACACAGACACCTTTAATGTATTGTTTGAGCTGAGTAGGTTGATTCTAACCCTACTGCGAATCTTCTTGCAAGGATGCCTGCCTTGAAGTTTTCCTCCTCTCTCTACAAGAATCTCAGTGAGTCTCTCTCTCACTGCAACCCCTAGGTCATCTCCTCTGCCCTGAAGCTCTTCAACTATGTCATGAAACAGACTCACCTTTATCCCCACACCCATTCAACCATTGTACTCTTTGCTACTTTCTCCCTACCCCCACCCCACTCTCATTTATCTCTCCACTCTGCAAGCATCCTGCCTGTATTCCTGATGAAGGGCTTTTGCCTGAAACATTGATTTTCCTGCTCCTCGGATGCTGCCTGACCTGCTGTGCTTTTCCAGCACCACTCTAATCTAGACTCTGGTTTCCAGCATCTGCAGTCCTTGTTTTTATCCAGGAGATGGGGGAAGAGACTAAATAAATATTTTGCATCTGTGTTTGCTGTGGAAAAGGACATGGAAGACATAGAATGTAGGGAAATAGATGGTGACATCTTGAAAAAATGTCCATATTATAATGGGGACGAAGTGCTGGATATCTTGAAATGCATAAAAGTGGAAAAATCCCCAGGACCTGACTAGGTGTCCCCTACATCTCTGCGGGAAGCTAGGGAAGGGATTGCTCGGCTGCTTGCTGAGATATTTCTATCATCGATAGTCACAGGTGAATAGTCACAGGTGCCGGAAAACGAAGTTGGCTAATGTGGTGCCACTGTTTAAGAAAGGTGGTAAGGACAAGCCAGGAAACTATACACCGGTGAGCCTGACCTCGGTGGTGGGCAGGTTGCTGGAGGGAATCCCGAGGGACAGGATGTACACGCATTTGAAAAGACAAGGACTGATTAGGGATAGTCAACATGGCTTTGTGCATGGGAAATCATATCTCACGAAGTTGATTGAGTTTTTTGAAACAGTAACAAAGAGGATTGATGAGGGCAGAGCGGTAGATGTGATCTATGTGGACTTCAGTAAGGCGTTCGAAAAGGTTCCCCATGGGAGACTGGTTAGCAAGGTTAGATCTCACTGAATGCAGGGAGAACTAGCCATTTGGATACAGAACTGCCTCGAAGGGAGAAGACAGAGAGGGTGGTGGAGGGTGGTTTTTCAAACTGGAGGCCTGTGACCAGTGGAGTGCCACAAGGATCAGTGCTGGGTTCTCTTACTTTTCATCATTTATATAAATGATTTGGATGTCAGCATAAGAGGTAAAGTTAGTAAATTTGCAGATGACACCAAAATTGGAGGTGTAGTGGACAGCGAAGGAGGTTACCTCAGAGTACAACAGGATATTGATCAGATGGGCCAATGGGCTGAGGAGTGGCAGCTGGAGTTTAATTTAGATAAACGTGAAGTGCTGCATTTTGGGAAAGCAAATCTTATCAGGACTTATACACTTAATGGTAAGGTCCTACGGAGTGTTGCTGAACAAAGAGACCTTGGACTGCAGTTTCATAGCTCCTTGAAAGTGGAGTCGCAGGTTGATAAGATAGTGAAGGCAGTGTTTGGTATGCTTTCCTTTACTGGTCAGAGTATTGAGTACAGGAGTTGGGAGGTAATGTTGCAGCTGTACAGGATGTTGGTTAGGCCACTTTTGGAATATTGCGTGCAATTCTGGTCTCCTTCCTATTGTAAAGATGTTGTGAAACTTGAAAGTTTTCAGAAAAGATTTACAAGGATGTTGCCGGGGTTGGAGGATTGCAGATTAGGTCTACTTTCCCTAGAACGTTGGAGGCTGAGGGGTGACCTCATAAAGGTTTATAAAATCATAAGGGACATTGATAGGATAAACAGACAAAGTTTTTTCGGAGGGGTGGGGCAGTCCAGAACTACAGAGCATAGGTTTAGGGTGAGAGAGCAAAGATATAAAAGAGTCCTAAGGGGCAACACTTTCATGCAGAGTTGGTGCGTGTGCGGAATGGGCTGCCAGAGAAAGTGGTGAAGGCTTACAATTGCAACATTTAAATGGCATCTGGGTGGATATATGAATAGGAAGGGTTTGGAGAGTTATGGGCTGGGTGCTGGCAGGTGGGACTAGATTGGGTTGGGATATCTGGTCTGACCGAGTTGAACTGAAGGGTCTGTTCCTGTGCTGTACATCTCTATGAGATGACATATTTTGTTAGAAAACCTCAAGTTATCTTGAGAATGTGACTTACATATTAACGAACCAAAACTAGCAAAACCATTCGAAAAGATAAAAGACTTAATCTTGGTTTGTTTAATATATTTCAGCCCCATGACACTGTAACCTTTTTACTAAAAATTCTGTGTTTTATGGTCCTGCTGCATAACCACCTGATGAAGGGGCAGCGCTCCGAAAACTAGTGCTTTCAATTAAACCTGTCGGACTATAACCTGGTGTTGTGAGGTTTTTAACTTTGTCCACCCCAATCCAACACTGGCACCTCCAAATCTTTCAAGGAAGTGGTTTTTGATGAAAAATGCCACATGAAGATGTTATGAAGCAGTTCATTTAGAACAGGAAGGGAGATGATAACAAGCCCAGAGAGCACTTGATAGAAATGAGCTTGTAATAGTATTAACAGTGAGAACATTTTAGATTCTGTGAAACAGACATCTACACAAGCATCAAGAACAAAGTTGTAAAATGAATCAAAAATGTACTTGATGGTATAAGGAACTCTGGAGCTGTGCAGGTTAACTGCACAAAAATGAAAATTCAACATGTAATGAGGTCCTGACTGAAAATTTCAGGATTGAAAGTTATTAGTTCATTTACCCTGGGGTCCTTCTGGAGTAGAGCGTGAGGAACTGCTCCTTGCCTGCTTGCTACATCGATTGGATTGGAAGTCTGGGGAAAGACAACACCGCATTCACATAATTAATGACAAGTGATCTGGTCCACTGAAATTACTACATGCAATGAAAAGGCCACAAAATCATGGAAAAGCCACTGGGCCAGTGAATGTATGAAAAGTGAATACTGTGTGTAGCTTTTTTAGATACTCAAGTATGAAGAGATTAGTTTCTGAGATGATTACACTTAACTGCAAAAATATAGGAGGAGATATTAATGTATCCCTTCAATACAAAGTTCTTAACTTTGACTCTGCCTCTCATCTGGCTACAGAGGTCAGTCACTTCTCAGAGGAGGTGGATGGAAGGGGGGGGTTCCTTCGCAGCTTCCAGCATCTAATGTCACAGAATAACTCCGGAAGAGAAGGAATTCCTTAAAAATGATTAAACCAATCTGTTCCTCTTTACATAGTTTCCTACTTTTCATGAGTCAAATTTAGCTGGTCAATTTCAGCAAAATTGTCATGGTCACTATCTCACTGAAATTGACAGAAATTGCGGATGCACAGAATAATGCAGAAATCCAGAAGTTACTGCCAGTGATTTTATACTTCTCCAAAAAGTGTTGTTATGATTCCTGCAGTTTGTTCTCTCTGAGTGGGAAGTGAAAAAAAGAAAAGTCTACTTTTATGGTATTAGTCTTGTGTAAAAAGCTTTTAAAAAGTTAAAACTTGTAGAGTGGCACAGTAGCTCAGTGGTTAGTACTGCTGCCTCACAGCGCCAGGGACATGGGTTCGATTCCAGTCTCGGGCGACTGTCTGTGTGGAGTTTGCACATTCTCCCTGTGCCTGCGTGCGTTTCCTTCGGTTTTCTCCCACAATCTAAAGACGTGCAGGTCAGGTGAATTGGCAATGTTAGGTTGCCCATAGTGTTAGGTGCATTAGTCAGAGGGAATGATCTGGCTGGGTTACTCTTTGGAGGGTTGGTGTAGACTTGATGGGCCGAAGGGCCTCTTTCCATACTGTAGGGAATCTAATCTGTTGCATGAGGTACAACTAGGCGTTCAATGACGTCATAATTGCGTAACATCCCCAATGGACTCAAAACTAAGTTTATTTTTGTGGAATGTCACATCTGTCCATACTGATTAAAAATCCAAAATATTTTTTAAAAATGCTTTTATATCTCTTATAAAGTTTATTATTTTAACTTCTACATGAATTGAATCATAATTGTTTTACAAACTGAAAATTTAAATCAAATGTGAAAGATGTTCAGTGTTTTTAACCTGCTTTGCCGTGTGTGATCATTTCAATGTGATTGGGCCCTTATTACTTGCTGAAATCACTGCTACCAGAGGCCAAGATATCTCCTTGGACAAAAACAGAATTGCTGGAAAAAACTCAGCAGATCTGTCAGCATATGTGGAGAGAAACTTGGTTTCAGGGGTTGCTACTGGGCAAGGGAGAAAGGCCCATAAATCACTGGATATATGTGGGAGAATTTCTTTCAAGTCAGCACCCTTCCTAAATGCTAAGAGGATGCCCCATCTTGTGGGACAACATAGAACTAGAGAGCACAATTTCAAAATAAGGTGTCTCTTGATGACGTCAGAGATGAAGAGAGAATTTGTTCTCTTGGTTGTTTATCTTTGGAACTGTCTTCCGCAGAGAACAGTGGAGGGTGGGTCATTAAATGTTGAGTAAGATTTTCAATCCTTAAGGGAAACCAGTGGGGGGTATGGTTTGGTGTTGGTTGATGCTTGCAGGAAAGTAGATATGAGACCACAATCAGATCAGCCGTGATCTTACTTATTGGCAGTCTTGATAGGCCAAATGTCCTAATGCTGTTCTTTTCCCTTGTGATCTGACAAAATCCAGGCTCTTGATTTTACTTTTGCATGAAAACAATGTTGTAGTATTGCGATGGTCATTATTGCTAAAACCTTTAAAATGAGAATATTCATGGAGAAGCTGTCAAAACTGTGTTAACAGTTAAAAATGTCATTTCAGGTAATGTTCCTGAAAAACCCAAGACTGCTAAAAGGTACATAGAAAAATATTAATTGATAACTTGTCAAGAAAACATGCTACCATATGGAAATTATGCAAACAGAAACCACAATATTTTAACAGAGACAGACTTCAAAACTACTTAATTATTTGTGAAGTGCTTTGGGATATCCTGAAGTTGTTGAAGGCAAGATATAAAGCAAGTCTTTTTTTTTCAACATCAGTCTATACATAAGTTTCTTATAACTGGAATGTTATGTTGTGAAACTGACTCAAGGACATTCACTCTGAAGGCCAATGTGTAAGGTGTAGGGCATGTGGGACCTTCAGGACTCAATCGTCTTCTTCAACAAATTGAATTCACTAAGCATTCAATAAGCTAGTTGTTCATGGCCAGAGCTGTGCCAACTGTGAAGCGTTTTAATGAATTAGGACTGTATTTATAATAATCACCATATAGAATCACATGTTTTGTCCTAAGTTTAGAATTTCCCTGCAAATTACATATAGATAAATTTGCAGAAATACTTTTCCTTGAATGACTAAGAAATCCAAAGAACTGCAGATGCTGGAAATCAGAAACAAAAACAGAAATTTCTGGAGAATCCAGCAGGTCTGGCATCTGTGGAGAGAAAGAGCTGAAAATGTGTTGCTGGAAAAGCGCAGCAGGTCAGGCAGCATCCAAGGAGCAGGAGAATCGATGTTTCGGGTATAAGCCTTTCTTCAGGCTCATGCCCGAAATGTCATTTCTCCTGCTCCTTGGATGCTGCCTGACCTGCTGCGCTTTTCCAGCAACACATTTTCAGCTCTGATCTCCAGCATCTGCAGTCCTCAGTTTCTTCTATGGAGAGAAAGCAGAGTTAATGTTTCGGGATCTATGGCCCTTCTTCAGAACTGGTTATAGTTAGGAAAAGATTGAATACGCTAAATCAGGGCGTGGGTTGGGGGACAGTGGAGTGGAGAGTAAATGATAGGTGGAGGTGGAGCCCAAAAGCAGTTCCCAGGCAGATGGCTGACAATGGGTTGTTTGTGATGACTCTTGAGCATCCGGGTGCTTGCTGCTTAACACACCACCACGTTCCCTGGTCAACATCTCCATTTCAGGCTTGTTGCAGTACCCAGCAAAGCTCAGTGCAAGTAACGCTGCAGCCTTCTGGACTCAATTCCAAGTTTCACAATTTTAGATAGAGGCAAAATAACTGCAGATGCTGGAATCCAAAGTTGACAAGCAGGAGGTTGGAAGAACACAGCAAGTCAGGCAGCATCAGGAGATGGAGAAGTCGACATTTCCAATGTAATCCTTCCTGAGGACTGGGGGTGGGGAAAGCTGCAGATAGAGGTGGTGGCGGTGGGAGAAGTTGAGTAATGAGGTAGTGATAGGTGAATACAGGAGGTGGGTGCGACCTAGTTGATTGATAGGAGAAACAAATCCGGTTGGCAGCTGGAGGGAAGGGTCAGTTAGAGGGATGAAAGGGATTCATAGAATGGTAGGAATAAGAATCCTTACAGTGTGGAAACAGGCCCTTCGGCCCAACAAGTCCACACCAACCCTCCGAAGAGTAACCCTCCCAGTCCCATTCCCCTAACCTATATTTACCCCTAACTAATAACTTACACTATGGGCAATTTAGCATGGCCAATTCACCTAACATGCACATCTTTGGACTGTGGGAGGAAACCCACGCAGACACTGGGAGAATGCGCAAACTCCACACAAGGTTAAAATCGAACCTGGGTCCCTGGTGCTGTGAGGTAACAGTGCTAACCACTGTGCTGCCCACAGGGTGGAAGGTTAATTGAAATTGGAGAACTCAACGTCGAGTCCTTTGGGCTGTAGGGTGTTTTTCTTCCAATTTGTGGTCCTATTCATTGTGGCATTGGAGGAGACAGAGGAAGTTTTCTTCCAGCCTCTTGCTGGTCTACCTCCACAATTTTAGGACTTGAACACCTTCTCCCATATTCTTATCCAGAAACCCACACACCAGGCTTTGTTTTAAATAGGTTGCTGCCACAAATAACCCATTGTCAGTCACTAATGGTCCCGATGAGCAGATATTTATTCACCCATACTGAGCTTTGCCTCTTCCTTTATCTGCTCGACTGTTCTCTCTCTCTCTCTCTCTCTCTCTCTCTCTCTGGGCTCCATCTCCACCTGTTCTTTCCTCCTCTCCATGCCCCATCTTCAGCATATTTACCAACCCTATCCTAGCTACGATCAGTTCTTAAGAAGGATCTTTGGATCCAAAACATTGCTCCGCTTTGTCTCCATAGATGCTGCTAGATCTGCAGAATTTTTCCAGCACTTTGTTTTTGTTTCCTTGAATGATATCTTACTTTGTACTGACATTTGAACACTTCTGAAATCACAATAAATCAGGAACTTGCACAAAAACTGAAATATTAAAATGTCACAGCCAATAAAAATATTTCCAATGTTTATTTTAGAGTTTACTCAGCAAGCATTGAAGAGCTTAAGCAGTACTTTATAGGATATGATGTTATTTAAATGGTTGACTGAGGTACAGTACTTCAGATAATTATTATTTTTTGTATAGTACATTAATGCATAACAGTGCTCATTCTGCAGATTGCCAAGAAGTTACTGTACTTGGATGCTTAAATTTATTGTTCTATTAGATTTTATTTCAAAATTGGAAGAAAACATTTAAAAAATTTTAAACACTAATCATATATTACTGAAAATTTTAAGTTTCATCATGATCTGTTTCCAGTGACCTTGAGTTAAGAATACTACATATTGCCCATGACATTGCCATTTGCCTACAACTATGGCAGTCAGATAATGAATAACCTGTTATGCCTTGAACTGACTCCCGGCTCAGCAAAGTGGAGTGCGAAGACAGTGAAATTGACTGAGGTAATCTGTCTCCCCCCTACCTCAGTGACAGACGCTTCAGTCTGAAAAATGGAAGAGCACTCAGCAGCGCCGACCCAGGCAATCTTAATAACCCTGACTGATCATGGCAGCCCAGTGAAAGGCATTGTGCTCAGTCAGCATAAGCACATGCAAGTTAGGCCTTTAGGGCAAAAAAAAATCATCTGCTCTACAGAACAAGGTAATTTGCTCATTTGAAATGGTTCCTACCATTACAATGCATCAGCTACAGGATTTTTGACTCCAAAGATGGGTCAAGTATTATTAACCTTCTGCAGTTTACCCTCAGGGCCTCTTCGTCTACTGAAGTTGGCATGTAAATTATGTGGAAATTTGCAGATCAAACTGGTCTGCCTTTGACAGATACATTTTTTTTCCCAGTTTTGTGCCTAGAAAATGCTGTACTTACTGATCCTGGTATAATCATAGGTTAACCACATCAATCACAGCAGGTTTACAGGACGCATTTCTTAACAAAGGTTATGCAGAAAGCATGTAGCAAAGCTCAACTGCAAATAAACTGTTTAATAATTATAAATGTACACTTCATTGCAACTTTCCTTTAATACTCTCGGACAGTTGCCTCAGTTATGACAAATCTTCAACACTTCAACAGTAATGTGATTTACTCATATTAAAACTGAGGGAGGGGCAGGAAGAAAAAGAGAGAATCGGTATTGCCAGTCTCCCATTTCCATGCTTCTATCATTATTAGTGAAACATATTACAATTCAGTTTTAGCAATTACCCAAACAGATTTATATTACCTTAGGTTGAAATGCTCCCTGAAGTGACCCAAAAGGACCTGAATGTGGAATCATGGGTGGCATGCCTGGCACTGTTGGAGCATACGGTGGGAAGAACTAAAATCAAAAAGATTTGAAGGATTAGATTCTGAATGAGAATCAGTCACATTGTGCACATTACACATTTAAGCCAAGTGTAAACAATTCAAAGATGCATTTTACCTACTTGAACAAATCTATCAATTTATTTACACTAGGTTACTGTCTAAAAACTATATCAGGTAATATTATAATAGACATTTCACTGATAGATATGGCAAAGTGTTTAACTGTCTGCAACTTTTCCCTTACAAGATGCAACATTAAAACAATTTTACAGGAAGTCTCACAAGCTAGTCTTTTTCCTGAAGCATCTAATATTACATTTTCAACTTCACTGAAGACTGGAAAAAAATCCCATTACAATGAGCGTGTTTTCTCCTGCCAGCACCCGTCAATTTTATATTGGCAAATTAAATTATTGCTGTGAACCTGCATCATGTCTGTCCCCAGTGCTGAAGAGTTTCATCTTCAGTGAAGCCCAACAAAGTGAGATATCTTTTTAACATAGAAAAGAAATTCAGTAACATAGTTTTTAGACAGCTGCATCTTTTATTTGTATTTGTAATCTAAACAAGTAAACAACTATCTGTTTCTGCATTCCATGGGAAAGTGCTCCAAAAATGTAATGCTTTTCAAACTAAAGCTGTTAGCATGAACAAGGAGACACTTGATTTGCACGTGAGATAAATGTCTCTGCTATCAATCAAGTAAGCCCTGGACATATAGTGACAAAATTTCGGTTTTAGCTACCCAAGGGGACAGACTGTCAAAAGCACATACAGCCTTCAATTTACAATTCAAAATCACCTAATCTATATTTGGTCAGTTACTGTTAGAAATGCAAATTGAGGCTAATTTGATGAACTGCAGATGAACTGGAAACCACAAGAGTTGAAATGCCAAGTTTAACACGTGAAACGATGCTTGATCAAGATAACATTTATATTAAAAAATGTGGGTGTGAACTGAAGCACACGCACAATAAGCTCTCGAAAAAAAAGGACACTCACACTAGAATGTCGATAGAAAGGATTTTCTATTTTTGGTGTATACTTTTCAAACTGAAAGGAAGAGCAAAAAAAAACAAGTTGTAATTGATTTATTTTGCCTAACATCTAAATCACTGTCATTGTAAAGCTGTGAGGCTGCCAAAATAAATTAAACATCTTCTGATCATGATGTACAATTAGAATAGGCTAATGAATAATCAATATTGGCTGCGAATCATTTTTAACTTGGCACAAACTACTAACAATTCTTTAAACAAAATCGATAAACAGCTTTTAATAATTACTTTTACATATTTCATCTTTAAACAATTAGGGGACATTAAGAAATGGAAAGTCTTCACACACAACCATTTGGCATGGCAGCTGCTGCTGAATGTAATAACTATGTATACAGAACACATGCATAATTTCATTAATTATAGCCATTACCAGATGTCTGCCACTTAGTCAGCATAAACAACATTAATCACAAAAATATACACTAGGTAGATTATATGCACATTTCTTTATGACCGTAATTAGACCACATGGTACTTTTATTAAAAAAAATTGAAAACACATTCTGCCACAAGCAGTTAAAATGTTTCTCTTCATGATCGCTTTTTGGAAAATTTGGAAATTATACTTAAACACAAGTAGACATTATGGTGAGCTGGTGTGTAAATCCCAACAAATTAAGTTAACTGTTTTCTAATACTGTTCAAAGTAAAGAAATAACAACTGACTGAGCATTAATGACCAAAGTTCTATGGGTATCTGGTCTTAGATGATTTTAATTATACACTCTTAACTCTATATTACAAAGAACAATAGTGTTGGTGTGTTAGATGTTATCGAGCTCTTACTATTTTCAGTTCACAGAAAACATATATATATCAGCAGGGTGGATATATTTATACTTCATTCTTCCACACTGGGCTACCGTGGTATTTCACTTTTGCGAGGATGCAATGCTTGTATAGCATACATTTAAGGTAATGTTCAATTATTTTATATTGATGAATAAAAACCAATAAATTATAGTTTAGTGCATTTCAATTTAAACCCACAACCCTGCAAAAAAACAAAATGTGTTCACAGGCTGAGAAAGGACTTACAATTTCTCAATCTTTTGACCACACAACACTTTAAAGCATTATCAGATACTTTGAGATGTTATGCTACATTAAATGCATGATATAAATCCAGGTAACTGTTGCTTATCAAGTTCTGGATTATTTTTTCTTCTGACTGGTCTCAATTTGGGGTATTTTAAATTAGGAAAATATTAACTTAATAAGATCCTATTCTCTTTAAATAATAATTGGTGACTGCTAATAGTTTGAAGCCTTCTGTACTCCACTGAAATGTATATTAAACAATCTCAATACAGACATGAGACCTTCCACCTTAAATGGTTGTATGGACCAAAGATAGCACAGGAATTTCAAAATAGAAAACTAAGTGCCAATGGTATTTTTCTTTTTAAGAATCACATTAGCTAACCCAGGGTCACTATGGCAAAAGAGGTGGAAGGTTTTTTTTTGTAAGGGGAGAGGGGAGTCAAGAGGTGCTCTACTTATCCTCACTTTTCTGCCTGGGGGATGCACCATAGATGGTGCAGTGGGCGGCATGAGTGGAGTCGGTGGCAGACTCGCAGGAAAAGGAGCAAACGTGTGCTGATGTGTGTGTTGATGCGTGTGCTGATGCTGGTGTTGATGCTGATGATACTCTGCCCTCAAGAATGGTGGCGGGGCCAGCGACCCTGCCCTGTCGGAACTCTGAACCAAAAAGCGGTTGTTCAACTCCTGCCTCAGCAGTTCATGCTCTGGAAGAGAAAAAAGAAACACAAGGGCCGTGGGCCAGTCAGTTGGAAAAAGAAATTCCAAATATTCACCTGGCATTCCCTGTTTCTGCAGGTCATGCTGTGGTGGTTTTCTACGTGAGGACTCATTGGTGGAGGTAACAGAGATGCCTGTGACAAAGCACCAATCAGAATTCCCGACTGAGGCTGACAATACATGATTGGTTGGTTGAATGATATCAACAGGCTGGTATCTAAAGACAGAAGAGAACCAGATGAGTCATCCCAGCAGAAAACAAACTGGGGAAATGAGAAACACACACAGTCTACCTCTAAAGGAGATAGCTAAGACACCACTTGTCTCCATAAGAGCAGACAGCAATATTGCGAAATGAAGTACATCCACTGGACATTGAAGGAGCTCACGGCTTTGTAATTTACCATGAGTTATTTGTTTAATTTGGAAAAGCGCTTTATGAGTTTGGAATTGAAAGCCATTTACTTATTACACAGGCATTTCAGGGCTCGTCTGTGCAGCTTTAAGGTGCGAAAACTTACAAATACTCTGAATCACCTTTACTGCTGGTAGCATGGCAACATCAGCAGCATGCTGAAAAGTTAGTTTCAAAATAAAACAAAATCATTATTTGCTCTTATGAGGACATGCGTCTTGATGTAATTTCAGACAATTGCATTCAGTACAACTTCAAAATAAATCATCTTGAATTATGCTACCTTGTAAGAAAAACATTTGAAAAACTACTTATTGAAGTATGATTATCCTCTGAATTAAAATAAGTGGAATTATTAAATACAAATATAATTCAAAGGATGAAACACAATAGTCTTGTCAATTAGCAAGACAATAATCTTGGCCGATGTTGCTGACAATTTTGGGTGGGATTTGAAAGATTACAGTAAAACTGACCTGATGTTACCTCACACTGCCCAAAAGATCTTCTTTGTATTGGAGGTCAGTTGAATTATTTAAAAACAACAGTTAAAGTAGAGAAATACATCTAGTTTGTTGAGGATTACTAAAACATTATTCAAACTTTCCAAGCAATGAATACGGAGGGATTTGATTTTGAACATTCAAGTAGATTGAAGCACGGATTTTGTATTTAACTAGTCTTTTGCTGGGAGAAGGGTAAGCAAGTTACGAGGCTGAAAGCTGAGGTACCGAGTCAGAATTGCCCCTTCCCTTCCGACACAAATCTACAACACACAGAACTGTAATTAAACAATTTCTTTGTCCTTTGGTCTTCTACAAATGTGGTACACATTTTCTGTCACAAGGGAGAGCAGTTCATCTGCTTTCAGGTTTTATCAGTGTTGCTTTTTAACTTGAGATTCATAATGATCAAAAGACTAATTTGCTCGAATCCTAAAAAGACTGCATGAATTTTGAAAGCATTAGGTAATGGCCTCTAAGTGCAAATCTACACTGTGATTTTGATTCTTTCCACATTTTCTTCATGCAATGATGTTTCCTTATCTCTCAAAGCCATTTCTATCTTGGTCAAAATCACACAACACCAGGTTATAGTCCAACAGATTTATTTGAAAACGCTAGCTTTCGGAGTGTTGCTCCTTCATCAGGTGCAGTGAGAGGGGAAGCATCAGACAGAATTTATAATGAAGAGATCAAAGGGTCATACAATTGTTATGAATGTATTGAACAAACCAAAAATGGCTGACTCCCTCATATTAAATTTTTAATCAGTTAGGAGATGCAGGTCTTGACTGATTAGAATGCAAGTCCCAGAATTTTTTTCCTAGAACTGCCCTGAGATAACAAAGTTTTATCAATGTATAAAGTGACATTTCAGGTCAGGCAATGCATTTTGGACAAAAGTGAGGACTGCAGATGCTGGAGATTAGAGTCAAGAACGTGGTGCTGAAAGCGGAGGAGGCCCAGGACCTGCATGTCCGTGGCAGAGTGGGATGGAGAGTTAAGTTTTCTGCCATGGGGTGGTAGGGTTGATTGGTGCAGGTGTCCCAGTGATCTTCCTCTGAAGCGCTCAGCAAGTTGGTGTCCTGTTTCCCCAACGTAGAGTAGACCGCATCGGGAGCAACCGATACAGTAAATGAAATGTGTGGAAGTTCAGATGAAACTCTGATGGATGTGGAAGGCTTCTTTGGGGCTTTGGGGAGGGGGGGAGTGGGGGAGTGGGGGAGTGGGGGAGGTTTTGCAATTCCTGTGGTGGCAGGGAGTGTTGCTGGGAGCGGAGGGTGGGTTGTTGTTGCGGGGGGAGCATGGAGGGAATGTCTGTATGCAAAGCGGATAGGGGTGGGGAGGAAAATATCTCTCTAGTGGTGGGGTCGGTTTGTTGGGGAGAGGGGGGAGGGGGGGTAGGGGGAGATGGGGGGTGGTAGGGGGATGGGGGGGGAGGTAGGGGGATGGGGGGAGGTAGGGGGATGGGGGGGGTAGGGGGATGGGGGGGGTAGGGGGATGGGGGGGGAGAAGGGGGAGGGGGGAGAAGGGGGAGGGGGGAGAAGGGGGAGGGGGGAGAAGGGGGAGGGGGGAGAAGGGGGAGGGGGGGGAAGGGGGAGGGGGGGGAAGGGGGAGGGGGGGGAAGGGGGAGGGGGGGGAAGGGGAAGGGGGAGGGGGGGGGAAGGGGGAGGGGGGGGGAAGGGGGAGGGGGGGGGGAAGGGGGAAGGGGGGAAGGGGGAGGGGGGAAGGGGGAGGGGGAGGAGAGAGGGGGAGGAGAAGAGAGGGGGAGGAGAAGAGAGAGGGGAGGAGAGAGGGGGAGGAGAGAGGGAGGGGGAGGAGAGAGGGAGGGGGAGAAGAGAGAGAGGGGGAGAGAGGGAGGGGGAGAGAGGGAGGGGAGAGAGGGGGGGAGAGAGGGGGGGAGAGAGGGGGGGAGAGAGGGGGGGGAGAGAGAGGGGGGGGAGAGAGGGGGGGGAGAGAGGGGGGGAGAGAGAGAGGGGGAGAGAGAGAGTGGGGGGGGGAGAGTGGGGGGGGAGAGTGGGGGGGGAGAGTGGGGGGGGAGAGTGGGGGGGGAGAGTGGGGGGGGAGAGTGGGGGGGGAGAGTGGGGGGGGAGAGTGGGGGGGGAGAGTGGGGGGGGAGAGTGGGGGGGGAGAGTGGGGGGGGAGAGTGGGGGGGGAGAGTGGGGGGGAGAGTGGGGGGGGAGAGTGGGGGGGGAGAGTGGGGGGGGAGAGTGGGGGGGGAGAGTGGGGGGGGAGAGTGGGGGGGGAGAGTGGGGGGGGAGAGTGGGGGGGGAGAGTGGGGGGGGAGAGTGGGGGGGGGAGAGTGGGGGGGGGAGAGTGGGGGGGGGAGAGTGGGGGGGGAGAGTGGGGGGGGAGAGGGGGGGAGAGGGGGGGGGAGGTCGGGCGAGGGAGGGGGAGGTCGGGCGAGGGAGGGGGAGGTCGGGCGAGGGAGGGGGAGGTCGGGCGAGGGAGGGGGAGGTCGGGCGAGGGAGGGGGAGGTCGGGCGAGGGAGGGGGAGGTCGGGCGAGGGAGGGGGAGGTCGGGCGAGGGAGGGGGAGGTCGGGCGAGGGAGGGGGAGGTCGGGCGAGGGAGGGGGAGGTCGGGCGAGGGAGGGGGAGGTCGGGCGAGGGAGGGGGAGGTCGGGCGAGGGAGGGGGAGGTCGGGCGAGGGAGGGGGAGGTCGGGCGAGGGAGGGGGAGGTCGGGCGAGGGAGGGGAGGTCGGGCGAGGGAGGGGGAGGTCGGGCGAGGGAGGGGGAGGTCGGGCGAGGGAGGGGGAGGTCGGGCGAGGGAGGGGGAGGTCGGGCGAGGGAGGGGGAGGTCGGGCGAGGGAGGGGGAGGTCGGGCGAGGAGGGGGAGGTCGGGCGAGGGAGGGGGAGGTCGGGCGAGGGAGGGGGAGGTCGGGCGAGGGAGGGGGAGGTCGGGCGAGGGAGGGGGAGGTCGGGCGAGGGAGGGGGAGGTCGGGCGAGGGAGGGGGAGGTCGGGCGAGGGAGAGAGGGAGGGGGGAAGGGAGTGGGGAGAGGGAGGGGGTGGGAAGGGAGGGAGGGGGGTGGGAAGGGAGGAAGGGAGGGGGGGGAGAAGGGGGGGGGGAGAAGGGGGGGGGAGAAGGGAGGGGGGAGAAGGGAGGGGGGGGGAGAAGGGAGGGGGGGGAGAAGGGAGGGGGGGGGAGAAGGGAGGGGGGGAGAAGGGAGTGGGGGGGGGAAGGGAGTGGGGGGGGAAGGGAGTGGGGGGGAGAAGTGGGGGGGAGAAGTGGGGGGGAGAAGTGGGGGGGAGAAGTGGGGGGGAGAGAAGGGAGGGGGGGAGAGAAGGGAGGGGGGGAGAGAAGGGGGGGGGAGAGAAGGGAGGGGGGAGAGAAGGGAGGGGGGGAGAGAAGGGAGGGGGGGGAGAGAAGGGAGGGGGGGGAGAGAAGGGAGGGGGGGGAGAGAAGGGAGGGGGGGGGAGAGAAGGGAAGGGGGGGGAGAGAAGGGAAGGGGGGGGAGAGAAGGGAGGGGGGGGGAGAGAAGGAGGGGGGGAGAGAAGGGAGGGGGGGAGGAGAAGGGGGGGGAGGGGGGGGGGAGGGAGGGGGGGAGGGGGGGGGGGAGGGAGGGGGGGGAGAGGGAGGGGGGGGAGAAGGGAGGGGGGGGGAGAAGGGAGGGGGGGGAGAAGGGAGGGGGGGGAGAAGGGAGGGGGGGGAGAAGGGAGGGGGGGAGAAGGGAGGGGGGGGAGAAGGGAGGGGGGGGAGAAGGGAGGGGGGGAGAAGGGAGGGGGGGGAGAAGGGAGGGGGGGGAGAAGGGAGGGGGGGGAGAAGGGAGGGGGGGAGAAGGGAGGGGGGGGAGAAGGGAGGGGGGGGAGAAGGGAGGGGGGGGGAGAAGGGAGGGGGGGGAGAAGGGAGGGGGGGGAGAAGGGAGGGGGGGGGAGAAGGGAGGGGGGGGAGAAGGGAGGGGGGGGAGAAGGGAGGGGGGGGAGAAGGGAGGGGGGGAGAAGGGAGGGGGGGAAGGGAGGGGGGGGGAAGGGAGTGGGGGGGGAAGGGAGTGGGGGGGGAGGGAGTGGGGGGGAAGGGAGTGGGGGGGAAGGGAGTGGGGGGGGATGGGAGTGGGGGGGGGGAAGGGAGTGGGGGGGAAGGGAGTGGGGGGGGGAAGGGAGTGGGGGGGGAGGGAGTGGGGGGGGAAGGGAGTGGGGGGGGAGGGAGTGGGGGGGGAAGGGGTGGGGGGGGTGGGGTGGGGGGGGAGGGAGTGGGGGAGTGGGGGGGAGAGGGGGAGGGGGGGGAGAGAAGGGAGGGGGGGAGAGAAGGGAGGGGGGAGAGATGGGAGGGGGGGGAGTGATGGGAGGGGGGGGTGAGAAGGGTGGGGGGGGAGAGAAGGGAGGGGGGGGGGGAGAGAGGGAGGGGGGGGGTGAGTAGGGAGGGGGGGGAGAGAAGGGAGGGGGGGGTGATGGGTGGGGGGGGTGTGATGGGTGGGGGGGGGGTGTGATGGGTGGGGGGGGTGTGTTGGGAGGGGGGGGTGAGTAGGGTGGGGGGGGTGTGTTGGGGGGGGGGGGGGAGTGATGGGAGGGGGGGGGAGAGAAGGGAGGGGGGGGAGTGATGGGTGGGGGGGAGAGTTGGGGGGGGGGAGGGGGGGGGGGGGGGGGGGAGGGGGGGGGGTGAGTGGGGGGGGTGTGAAGGGTGGGGGGGGAAGGGAGGGG